>NC_135533.1:14558336-14861366 GCF_045843805.1 Urocitellus parryii | reverse complement strand
AAGTTTGACAGGGTTCCAACAAAACTTTATTTACAAAAACAGGAGATAGGCCAGGTAAAGAATTTCACAGCCTAAGCCTGGTTCAGTGACATACTCCTATGATTCTAGCTACTAGGACGCTGAGGCAGGTGGATTGCAAGTTTAAGGCCTGTCAGTGCAACTTAGCAAGACCCTATCTCAAAATGAAACAAAAAGGGCTGGGGATATAGCTCAGTGGTAGAGTGCTTTCCTAGCATGTGGAGTGAGGTCTTGGGTTCAATCCTCATTACAGGAGGAAAACCAAAAAATTCAGTCCAGTTAAATCTGAGTATTTTAATTTGCTCAGTTTAAAATTTCTTTGGGCAAAATGTCATTTATTAAACTGCTGTACCATTTTATGAATTTAATTATACCACAGATCAAACCATTTCTCTCTACAAATGTAAATATATCCTATTATAAATGAGAAAAACTTAGGTGTTATCACCAAAGTCATTTTAATAGTATTCTATTAATACAGCTTTTGAAATAGATATGTATTTTATTGATACAGCTTTTCTTCAAGAGAGGCAATTTTTTTGGTTTTATGTTTTTCCAAAGTAATGTAGATATCACATGAGTGGGCCTGGCCATGTAACATTGATGGCCTCTTCCAGCCTTAAGATTCTGTTATTGTGCTGTAATAATTTGTTCCTTTTCACCTGTGTGTTTCTAACATTCATGCCTCTTCCCTGAAGTAAAGCTTTCCTTCCCCTGTCTTTTTCTCTCAGGCCTGGGTTGTCTTGGGGCCTTCGTTTTCCTTGCCTAAGGCTTTAACCTGTTAGAGACTTTCTCTATATTCCGTTGGCTCTCCGGGTCATTGGGTCCTACTCTTGCCCAGGTATCCCCTTTTTCTATCCTCTCCCAGCATTTGTAGGTAATTTAGCTAAGATTTAAATAATCAACATTTTCCCCATAAACAGTAAAACAATAGAATGTAGAAATAGAAACCGTTGTTCCCAGTAGCAGACTAGGTTTCCAGTAACCTAGACTTTTGCTAGGTTAGGACCAAAACAGAAATACAGCTGAATTTTTCACTACCAATGTGCTGCATTCGTTTACGTAGTGGGAATTAATTATCAAATACTGTGTCATTGGGGTTGGGGTTGTGGCTCAGTGGTAGAGCACTTACCTAGCACATGTGAAGCACTGGGTTTGATCCTCAGCACCACATAAAAATAAATAAATAAACAAAGATATTGTGTCTGTCTCCAACTAAAAATTTTCTCAAAGGGATCAAAAGATGTGGTAGAAGGTGGAAATATTTTCATTCCTTTATACTCCTCCCAGCATCGGACATAATCAGCCACTATAGTGCTTTACACCATGTGAAATATTAAAGGTTATCTTTTGAGAGAGATCATCCACATAAAAATTTTAAAGTCTTTTTTGTTCTGTTTCTCTTATTTGCTTTTTACAACATGCCAAACTATACTAGTTTAACATCTCTTTTTCTCAGATGGAGGCCAAAGTAAAGGGGACACTAAGTTACCACGGAAATCTCAGTGACTTCTCAGCAAGCAGAGAGATGAGACGTGTAGCTGGCTGACGGGATCTACCTGATGGGAAAGTCCTTATGTGGTCACAGGGCTGCTGTTTCTGTCGATGTTTACATTCTCGTCCCAAGCACTGTGGTGAGGAGGAAAAGGAAAGAAAACATTACTTGAGCAAAGCCAGGTGCAGGAGGAAGAAATGCTTTTGTGCAAAGTTAGTGACCTTTGGTCTCTGCTAAAGAAAGACAAAGTTACCATGTTACCTGACTTGAAAGAGACTCAGCTGTCAAACCCACAGAAGTACAAATTATTTTTTCCCTGGGGGAGGAAGGAGGAAGTTGAGAGGATTTGGGTAAACACCATCCATCCTGGGGGTTGGCTCTGAACACTTGTAGACATAATTGAATAATAAAAGCAATAGATCTGGAATTAGGCTAGTTTGTCAGGAGTAATAATCATGCCTGTTTAAGTGGACATTTAGCAAATTTGCAACAAAATAATTGGGTGACCCTATGTCTGATATAAACCCTAGCTGAAGAAATACTGTACCCTCAAACATCCTGAGCAAACTTGAATCTTCTCCAGTATGTAGCAACTCCCCATGTAAATCAGTGGACTGAAGATGCTTCAGGAAAATTATTTTAGCACAGTTATGTATATTACTAAATCATTTAGATTTTTAAAAGTCAAGAAATTGAGCCTGTTGCTCTTAACAGACAAAAACCTACATGTCCCCTTTTTGTGAAAGGGTCAATTTCATCTTCCACTCAGAAGTAGGTACTTAACTCTTTTCTTCAGGTGATTTATGTATCTAGTTTTGACTGGTTCATTTTTATTTCTAGTCTTGATGTTAAAATGTGACTCAGTTTCACTTGAGTAATGGAAATCTTTATTATAGGGCTGCTGCTTTCCTCATCTTCATTCACCCTTGCAGGCCCTACCAACAAGAACTGTAAATTCCCCCAAGTTCACCTCACAACTTCCCTCTCTCTTCCTTCAGCTAGGGGTTCTTCAGGTGATTGTTGGCTGTTGATACAAACAGGTGGCAGTGAGTACTACCTGTGTTTCCTCACTGGTCATCCAAATAGCACATAAATAGTTGTTTGGTTTTTTAATTTTTAGGGAGAGGAATTGCATTAGGCTCATTATGTACAAGGGAGTATCTTTTTTATAACAATCACAATGTGGTTTAACTCGATTTATCCAATGTTGTGAAATTGTTTCAAGCATTTGGAGTTTTAAAAGCTTTACTGATATTTCTCAGTGTTGATAGCAAGTAAGCCTACAAAGAAGACTTCTTAGTTATTATAGCTTCTTTAACTAAGCAAATAGCATAGCTAACAAAGGATGTGAAGGGAAAAATTTATAGTTCTCTTTGCATACATTTTATTTTGCCTCCTCATCATTCTGTTATCTCTTGAGTTTTAAACTTATGAGTATTTTCAAACTATACCCAAGAATGGTTAAGCTCTGCATGGTGTAACCTTGGTCAGTTTATGGCAGACTAACCAAAAAATCAGCACTAGATTGGTGATAGCAAGCTTTTTTCCATGTTTCCATTACCCTGTACCACTAAGTTTATTCAAATAAGAGTATTAATGAGGCCCTTTTTTTCCTTAAGTAAACAGAAGTCCCAAATAGCCTACAGGACTATAAATAATCACAGATCTGTTCTGATCTACATGCCTATATTTTGACTTCAAAGTCACATTGGCTTGTTTTATAGCAAAGGGGTTAATAAATAACTGAAAACTTCAGTTCTGAGAACTTGTTACAATAAGGAGAAATGATTATTTCAAAGGAATCATTGATATAATATTTCACCTCTTCAGAATTTAGTTTACCAATAAAACAAATGTGGATGAATCCTGATAGATATTTTGGAGGGATACTGGGATGTTGTAAAGAGGTTTGATTTGAATTCAGTAAGTTTGATTAAGATTTATTTGGTTTTTTAATTAGGGAAGCTTACTAGACTCATGATTATTCCATTGTAACAGACCTCTTGCTTTTGCCTTTGCTCATATTCCTGGGTACCGTGATGAGTTTTCCTTCCAGAAGGGAGCTTTACTTTACTTTGTCTGCCAGGAAAGAAGTTAGAGAGTATATTAACCTTGCCTTCCTGCCAATAGCTGTATATGGCGTTCACATGTGTATGTGTGTGCACATATACACATGTATCTTCTTATGAATTGCTGGTATAAGTCAAAGAATAATAATTGTAATTTCTTAAATCCACCAATTCTGAATCATGCTATATGAAGATCCTTGAGGACTCTGCCTTCATTAGAAAACATCAGGATTAATTCTCTCCTGTGTCATTTTATGCTAACCAGTCAAATACCTGAAGGCCCTTGGCTCTGAGAATATGATATAGAGATTATGTTCTATTCTCTTCAGTCTTAAATCCTTGACAACTATGTCAGATCTCCACCTCAGCAACACCCTTCCCCGTTTTACTGATCAATTTTTATTCGTTTCAATCAAGACCCCTCTTTTATGTTGTACAAATGGGTCAAAATCCTTGTCTTTCTCCATAAAGTAAGATCAGAGATTTCTGCATGTAAATACAAACATTTCTTTTCTAGATCCTAACATTGAAAATGGTGTCCAAGCTTCATGGTCACCTGTCTTTACAGTTTTTATTACTAAAAAACAAACATATAAATTGGTTATTTTTTAACAGAGACTTGTGACTCATACTGTATTTTTGCACTTAAAATCAAATTATGTTATTTTTTAAAATGGTGAATGATTGGAAAGGTTATCTATAGAACAATGTGTATTTCTAAAGAGCATTAGCAACATCCACATGCAAAAGTAATCAGCACACTTAATTATATCCCACTCAGCGGGATTCTTGATTCAGGAAGATTAAGCTGTTTGTTTCCAACTGTCTTATGTTTGAAATTGCCTTCACTGATATATAAGCTGTTACTGTACATACTAGGTAATCCTCAGTATTCACAAGCAATAACGGTCAGCAGAGCTGTCCTCAGAGATAGCAATGCTGGGCCTCAGTTGGAGACTGTTTGGGAGCAAAGTGTCAAGCTCATTCAGAGCCTCCAAAGTAAATGCAAGCAATAATTTCCATTATAAGTTAATTATAATTTTTCTCATATGCTTCTGATATCAGAGGTTTAGAAATCATGATTTCAAAATATCCTGAAGAAAAGGTTTTGGGAAAAGAAGTGAGGTTGAACTGTAGCCACAAAATCCTGATATCTTAAAGAAATCAAGAGGATTGCGCTAGTAAATTCTTGTATGCCCACCACCCCTTTGATGGATGTTGTTAGCCCAAATTACATTATTTTGTATCATAGACACTGAATCGGGTTTATTGGATTTCCGACATAAGGGGAAGAACCGGGCACAGAAAAGTTTTTTAATACTGTGGGTTTGACACCTGTTTGAAAACAACTTATTGGAACTGATTTTTAACCCAGGATATTTGTTTCCCAAAGCAGATCTAAATTGTTTACTACCCAGGGATGGAAAGGGCAGGCACCTCTAGTCTCTCTCCTCTGGTTGCCCTCTCCCATACTCCTTTCCACCTCTACTTGGTTTAAGACATTTTCTGAAATGAAAATTCTACTGTTATTCAAACTGCCATTGATATTGAGAACTCTGTGTCCTTTGGGATCACCTCTCAAACTCCAGTTATCTATCATATTTGCTGCTACCTTTGTAAAATGAACTTGTATTTGGATGACTTTAATTTACACTTCTTTATTTCTAGGAGTTTTGTCATATAATTTGACCCATGTGTAGAATTAGGATACTTTATTTTAGGAGTGTACCATAAAAAAGCACACTGGTCCCTATATTGTTTTTATCATTTTTGTTTTGAATTTGCTTGCTTCATTTGTTGGCTTTTGTTTTGTTTTTCAAGTTGAAAAAAGAAGAAAGAGAAAAATCTTATAATCAGGCCAAACTTGAGAACTTTCCCTGTGCTTCAGCACTATGATTTCTGCTGACCTAATGTTCTCAGAAGGGGCACTTTTACTTTCTATTTTGCATGTATGATTTTTTTGTTGTTGTTGTTTTTGCTTTGTGGGGGGTGCTTTCAGTTTTGTAAAAATGAAGCAGAAGAAAAGTGCAGTAGTAGATAAATGACTGATCACAAACATGTTATGCAATTTTATTTTATAAAATTTTAAGGGAAAAGTTTAACTCTTTGTAAATAATTTCTTAGCTCTGATAAATGCTTATATTACTCCTCTAAAACATGCTCAATTCAGGCCTTTGTCTTTGTTAAGTGCCTTTTTGTTTTTTTCCTTTATTTTTTCCCCTCTTTCGAAAGTGTTCTCAGATCTCCTAAAGTGCAGACTGATAAGTCAGGGGATTCAGGAGGAAGAATGTCAAACTTGCCAATGTCACGTCATGCTGTAATGTTCTTCCTTTTCTTTATGTGTATATGGCTATATTGAAAGATACGTATAGGCTTACAGATAAAACTAGTGGCTGCTGTATCATTGCATCCTCTCTGAACACTCCCCTTTCAACATTTGCAAAACTTCTGTTTATTCTGTTGCTTTTAGTCGAGTTGATTAAATAGGTGGATTGGGAAATTGTCTTTTCACAAGATGCTATCTTCCCCCTTTAAATATCTGTTTGTAGATGTAACAGATATATATATATATATATATATATATATATATATATATACACATATATATATGAATATATAGTTTTACGAGTAAAATAAATTTAGCAGATTCGTTGACTATTCCTGGATATAACCTACTGCTCCATGCGTTCAAACTTGGCATATGTAATATAGGAGAAAGCATTGGACTAACAAGAGTCTCTTGTGGATTGAATTGATTAAGTGCACTGTGGCAGGCAAGACTCAAAACTTGTAGGGCTAGAGTTGGAACTGTGTGATGCTATCTGAATACATTTTGAAGGAAGTTTGCAACTGTGTCAATATTAAAAATGTATCATATTTTCTTCTGGAGAAATGATTTTTTAAGAAATCATAGCTACATATTTATTATAACATTAATAAACATAGAAGTAGAAAGACTTCAGATACTGAGGACAACACTCATATCTATAGCATTCTTGAGAGCTCTTCAGCCTTTATTTTTTTAGTCAGATAACTACATTTGGCTCTGATTTTCTGGTTGTTTAGATTTCTCCCTTGAGCAAAATACTATAATTTTCAGTATCTTAAGATTTGTCTGTTTCTTGTGAAAAATATATATAATGTGACATGTTAAGGGAGACTAAATTGAACCAATCCTCAAAAACAATACAGTATATCTAATAAGTGCCCCCTTTTAAGTTAACTTTTATTTGAGGAAAAGAGACTGGTGGCTAAAAGGAGAAAGCAGAGACTCCTAGTAGCAAAACTTTGTCAGGCAGCCAGAGTTCAGTAGTGAGTGTTAATTTCTAAATTACTGGGTCTACGGGGACATCATTTAACTAACCTTTGTGCCTCAGATTACCCATGAGACAATTGGGTATAAATATTCACCTACCTCCCAGGGATATCAGAGACTTTACTATTTCAAAAATATTTTGAGTTTTTCTAAAATGTCCTATATAATTAAAAATACTATTACATCCTGCAGAGGCTAAAAAATGATTTCCTTGTATGGATATAAAGAGTACCCCACAATTTTTAAGTTTTAAAAAATATCACTGAAACTCTAATTTAGATATGTATTTGTTATTCAAACATAGTATATAGAAAAAAAATGGTTAGTTTCAGATTAACAAAGCTGGGGGATGACATTAAGTTTCTTAAATATAAGGGGTGTTTTGTTTTTAGCTTTTTATGGGGTTACTGCTTATATGATTTTTGCAAAGGTCTTTGTGGAGCTAAAGTTGTTTGGATGATTGATTATTGGAATTGATAAATTATTCTGAAAGTTTTATCTGCCTCACTTTTTCATCTTCTCAATCTAATTTTCTTATATTACTTGTTTGGTGATGGATAACCAAGTTTTAACTTTCTAAGAGTGAAGGGGAGCCTCCTTATGCTTGTAAATCAGACACCGCATGCAATTCCTGTAACTGTAGATTTATCCAGCTCTGCACTGAAGGAGCAAGCACTACACATAGCCAGCTGCATACGCTTTTAGCCAGTTCTACCTTTGTGTTTCAGGCTTCTCCAGCCTACACAAGAGTTGGAGCTATCAGCTGCTCAGGTTGTAGGAAAATGGGACAGGGAAGGCAGGATTCGTTTCACAGCTGGGCCAGGGGTGGGGATGGTCAGGAGAGAAGGAAATATGGTTTCACCAGCTCCCGGTAGGAAATGAAGATCAATTCATCCCACTTTCCATCCCTATGTACTAGTAATACATAGAATTTTCCTTTTGTCACTTAAAACAACAGGGAAAAAATGGATGCTGCAATTTTAGTTAGGGCTAAATGTTAGGATGTGTGTGTGAGTTTAAAGTGTAGCATATATTCAGGGTCAGGAAAGAGAATGCAGGGGTTTGAGGAACAGTTCCAGCTCAAGTGAGTTAGGAGAAAGCACCAGGCCCAAGCAGACTAAGCATCTGGTGAATTCCAGAATTGGCTAAGACCCAGTTAATCTCTATTGATATGGTTTGGTTTGGTCTGGTTTTAAATCACCTTTTTGATTTTTTGTTGCTTTTTCCAGATAAGGCCTTAGTTAGTAGCTTCTAAATGTCAACTATGCAGATAACCCTACTTTTTATTTAACACATTTCCCTATTTTTCCATTCTTCAGATAACAAATGTTAAGACTTCTACCCAAAGAACTAAGACAAAAGGGTTTTGTTGAATGTGTGTTTATTCCTCCAGGGAAAACTAACAGAAGTATAAAATAGACATAGTTTATGTGTTTATCCTAAAATGTGAACTTAAAATTCAAACGCTAACTGCAGACCCTTTCACTAGTGTGGAACTGTAGTTAGTGTTGTGGAATGTCTGGTTTGTTAGGATGAAATCGTCCCAGTGTTCCATTCTGGAGTTTTAGATTCTGTGACACAGTGTTCAGGTTTATAGAGCTGAACAGGTGGTCAGACTCGAATTAAAAATAGCTTTGAATAGTAATGTTGAATTATTCTTTCTTCATTTCCTTAGTCTTTGTTCTTCTTTCCTTTGCTGTGAGCTCTTAAGTTAACCATGTCATCAACCAGTATCTCTACCCCCAAAAAAGTGACAAAATTGTTTTAGAGTCTGGAGAGGAAAGGTCAAACTGTCTTCACATCCTCTTCTCACTCTCTGTGGTGCTGTTTCCAATGACCCCACTGAGCTCTAAAGCCTACAATTTGAGAAACTATTGACATCCCAGCAGAGGATGCAGGCAGAGACTGCCTTAGGAGTAGCATTTCCCTCATATACTCCCTAAGTACCATTTGCTTGAAACTAGCTATTTGTGCATTTTGTTTATTTCTTCATACTGTAGTATTTCTACTTCTTAGTCTTTTCTCCAAATTTCCATTTTATAGTCAGGTAGTACTTAAACTGTGGACACTTTTTCAAACTGTTATCCAGACAGGTCAGGAACGCTGTTTGAAATCTCTGTCATATAATTAAAGATCTTTGCGTCCAGGACTTGATGACTGGAATTTTTTTTCTCCTTTGGATTGAAAAAAATAGATTGCATAGGCTGGAGTTATAACTCAGTGGTATAGTGCATGCTTAGCATGCGCAAGACTGAGTTGGATCCCCGGCACCACACACACACACACACACACACACACACACACACACACAAATGTTACTATATAATGTGGTAATAGCATATTTTATGGCTTCCTCCTAATAGTTTTCACAGTTATTGCAGACCTTTTTCAGGGGCTCTTGTTTCTCTGGCGGTCTTCATACTTCCCTTAGCACAAATCTACTTTGCAAAATCTGAGTCAAATAGGCTTTATTGAATCCTTAGTACCAATTTTATGTTCCTCAGAAAACTTTGTATACAGTATTTGCTCCCATTTGCTATTAGTAATAGAATTCTATCTTAAATCTGGCTTTTAGATATTTTATAATAGAGCACTAGTAGAAGCCTGATTGAAATACAGTTGATTATTACTCACAGTGACTTGAAACTACTTCTAATTACAGAGCACATTTAGCAGTTAGCAGCAACCAAGACTGGTTGGTTGACATGTTTTTCTGTCTGACAACCTGCCCTTAAATCATCGGACCTTAGCTATCCTGTGTTTCCTGTGCTTGCAGTTATAAACTTTCCTCCTTTTTTTTGCTGATCTCTGCTGTTTTTAGGAGTAGTGTGCCCTCTGTCTGAAAAATTGGGTTTTCTTTCCCTTACCTGCAAAATTACTAAGGATTTCCTCAATTTTGCCTAGTAGCATTAAAAGGAAAAGAGTTATTGTCAGTTGACAAAGATATTACTGTTTTATATAATTAGTTGGAAAGTTTGGCCAACTTTGGTTGGGTTTTTGTTTGTTTTGTTTCGTTTTTGTTTTATCTTGGCTATGCCTACATAATGAATTACATAATACCTTCTGACACCTTCAGATAATCAGGGGGCCTTCTACCAGTGCAGGTTGGTCTTACCCTACAAATGATTGCCTCTGATCCATGGCTAGCCTCCAGAGAAGAGATCCAAGCTTTGAACTGTTCATTTGTCAACTGCCATTGAAAAATTTTGAAGTATCAGAAATAGAAAATTGTTCTTTGAAGAAAGTCTGTAAATCTGAGGCTCGCCCATGTCTCTTGCTAAGCACTGTCAAACTTTAAAGAAGAAGAAAATAAATCTCTGGCTGGTTTAAAATTTTTATGCCCCAAATAATGTATTAAAGTCTACTAAGGTAACTAAGTAATGAGTGTTTTCTCTCTTTAATTATGAACAAGAAGATTTATTTGAGGTTGTAAAAATTATTATGGAACTGCAGGCCTATTTGTTATTTGCTATTGATTCGAAATCATGAGTCTGATTTTTAGTCTGAGCAAGCACATATTTCCAATCCTTACCTTATGAATTTTGATAAGGGAAAAACTTGTTTGTAGCAGAAGGAAAAACAGAACTTTAAATATCCACTCTACAGAGGGGCTTCCCTCCAATTAAACAGTCCCTCTTCTTTAGCCACCTTCACCCTTAACAGATGCCACCATATTTTAGAAGCAGTCACAAGAGCCCAAGGAGTAGACAGACGGTCCTCTAGGTGAAGGGCACAACTTTCTGTGTTGCACCTGCTGGTAGGGAGGCACATTTTTTGCTAACTTGAAGGGATAATGCTGTATTTCAAATAAGTGTGTGACTTAATATTTTGGGATTTTTTTTTTCCTCCTTTAAAAACTGGACCTGAACACAAGCTTTGAGTTGATATTTGTAATAATCTCAGGACCTGAAAGATTGTAGCATTTAGTGTGTCTTAAAAATTATGTACTGTACCAGCCATGGATTTTTGTAAATATACCTGTCTCCCTTTTTTGTATTATTTTAGTAAAAAAAAAATAATAATAAATTTAAATAAAAGGGGGTGGTGATGACACATGAGTGGGTGTGGGTATGTGTGTGTGTGTGTGTGTGTGTGTGAGTGTGTGTGTGTGTGTGTGTGTCTGTATAAGGCTCTTTTGAGATGAACTGGTGCTTGTTTAATTTCTGGCTCAGCTCGGAGCAGGAATATGGACAAA
This sequence comes from Urocitellus parryii, assembly GCF_045843805.1. Classification (NCBI taxonomy): domain Eukaryota; kingdom Metazoa; phylum Chordata; class Mammalia; order Rodentia; family Sciuridae; genus Urocitellus; species Urocitellus parryii. The sequence goes on along the minus strand of NC_135533.1, from coordinate 14,850,273 downwards.
CTGCTGCTACTGACCCTGCACTGAGCTGAGGTATTTCCATTCTGTCTTTGCCGGTGGTTGATTAAATGCTAGCTACCAGGAAATGATTTAGGGTTAAATTGTTGTCCCCACTGCCACCTTGCCTTTGCATTCTCAGTTCTACCTGCCCTTTGAACGTTCATGGTGAAGCCTTTCAGACTTTGCTGCTCTTAGGGAGCTCTTGCCACGCTTTCCTAAGAAAAAAGAAGAGCAGGTAAATTTCTAAAACAATTCACACAATTCACACATTTCATAAAACCCTGATGAATTTTGGATTTGCAAAAGAGCATAAACATTCCTAAATATAGATCTGTGAATTTAGTAAACCACCCTATGGATATACTCCTCAGTGCAGGGACTTTTGTTTATTTTTCTTTTCTTTTTTTTTTTTTTTTTTTTGCAACAGCCTTGCTCATATTCCAGGTGTAGCTGGCGAACCCCTGTTTTGAAGCAAGAGCCTTATTTGATTCAGTGTAGACGTTTCCTGTCTATCCTTTGTGACAGGGCCTTTTACATGAGTGTGGGTTTTTTTTTTTCTTTTTGTATGTGTTACGTGTTTGTTGTATTAAATAAAAAGGAATGTACATATTATTCTCGTGTCTGTTGTGTTATTGGTTAACTTGGATTTTAAAACTACATTCTTTCAGTAGTGGTTGAACGTTGTCTGTATCACCCTGTGCAGGGCACTCTGGGGTACAGAAGTGAAGGACATGGTCCCCACTCTCAGTATAGTCACAGTTTTCAATCACTTGACAAACTAAAAGATAATCCAAATGTGTCCACAATTGTGCGCCACATGACATTTGAGTTCCAGGCAAAGGAGAAGTCGCAGTGTGGTAGACGGTGCTGGAGGAAGGTCTCCAAGTAGGTGGGGTTTGTCGGCATCAGGAAGAAGCAGGGAGATCCATACGTGTGAATGAGGAGGGAAGGGTGATAGTGGAGTGGGAGTCCTTGAATGCAGGTTCTCTGGGGCATTCCTTTGGGTAATAGGGTGTGTACATGTGAGTTGATGCTACCAGGGACAAGGTTTGAAATGTTCTTAAGGGAAATATCCAAGGAGTAATAATCTTTTAAAACCTTATTTGTATAGGACTTCTAAGAAAAGTGTCATTAAGAAAAAGAATAGGGGAAGAATTCAATCTTAGAAGTCTAGGTAGGACTGGGTACAGTAGCCTTGTAATCCCAACTGTTCGAGAGGCTGAGGCGGGAGGATGGCAAGTTTGAGGCCAGTCTTGGCAACTTAAAACCCTTTCTCAAAAGCACGGCACCCTTGGGTTCAATCCCCAGTGCTGAAGGAAAAAAAAAAAAAATAGCTATTAACTCAGTACAATGTCTCACACATAGCATTGAATAAATGTTAGATTTACTATCATGTATACTAATTTTGTTTATTATGTACTGTGGAAAAATATATTTTTTAAAGAATAAGTGTGGTCTGTGGAGTTGAGGGTTTCAGGCTCAGCTATCAGTTTAGAGAATCAAGTAAGTAAATAGATAAAACTAGTTTTCTAGGGTTGAATTGAATGAAGGCCAGGCACACAGAAGGTATGGCTACTCAGTGGAGTGTAAAAGAATGCTTACAGGGACTGAGGTTGTGGCTCAGTGGAAAAAGCGCTTGCCTAGCATGTGTGAGGCACTGGGTTTGATTCTCAGCACCGCATATAAATAAATAAATAAATAAAGGTCCATCAACAATTAATAATTTAAAAAAAAAAAAAGAATGCTTACAGAAGGAAGCACATTTTACTCTTCTCCAGAGGCACAAAATCATCTCAGATTGGAGTTTGGCATAGGAGCAGGTGGCCAATTAAAAGGGCACGTGGAGCAGCAACTCTAGGTGGAGGTAGAAGCTAGATTAACAGATTGATGATGAAGGCTCTTGTCCTTACAGACTTAATTCTAGAGGAAAATGACTTGTCAGAGGTTCGTGCACATCACAGTGCTGCTCATAATAGTCAAAATCAGGAACAACCTATATGCCACAGTAGAGAAGATCAATTACACAAATAAAAATAACAAATTCAAAAGAAGTAACCAAGGTATTCCTATGCAGTTAAGTATAAATATGTATGTGCAGAAAAATACATAGCTGAACAGACACACTATAAAAATATAGAGTGGCTAGCTGGGCATAGTGGTGGATGCTTTGTAATCCCAGCAGCTAGGGAGGCTGAGGCAGGAAGATCATGAGTTCAAAGCCAGCCTCAGCTAATTAGTGAGGCGCTAAGCAACTTAGTGAGACCCTGTCTCTAAATAAAATACAAACTAGGGCTGGGGATAGGGCTCAGTGGTTGAGTGCCCCTGAGTTCAATCCCCAGTACAACCAAAAAAAGAAAAAAAAAGTGGTGGTGTGAGTGCTTATTTTTCCATTTACTTGGATGTTTTCAATGAACATGGATAACTTAAGTAAGCTGAGGTTTTTTAGTTTGTTTTTCTTTAAGAAACAAATATATGGCTGGGTGTGGTGATTCACACCTGTAATCCCAGCAACTCTAGAGACTGAGGCAGGAGGATCTCAAGATCAAAGCCAGCCTCAGCAAATTAGCAAGACCCTGTCTCAAAATTAAGAAATAAAAAGGGCTGGGGATGTGGCTCAGTGGTTAAGTGCCCCTGGGTTCAATCTCTGGTACCAAAATAAATAAATAAACAGATAAATGAACTTGTTTGAAGAGAAAGAAAGAAATGGGAAGGAGTTCTTCCTGTTTCATTACCAGAAGAAGGGAAAAGATAAGAGTATATTTCTTCCACTCATACACTTCTAGATCTCAAAAATGGATCTGGCTTGGAGGAAAGGCACAATGGATAGTTTGATTAAAATTAAAAAATGTTTTAAAGAGATTATCCTTGCACTTGGTGAAAAAGTGCAGTACTAAGTTTGTACATGGGTGACCAGTGAGTGCAAAGCCAATCTCTTCCCTTCCCTTACTCCCGATTTTCCTTCCCCAGAGCAACTGCTGCCACCAGTTTCTCCAGGTATGAGCAGAAGTATGGATCTGACTTTTGGTCCTGAATTTAGCACACATACCCACTGTATTGTAGCATTTTTTTTCTGTTATATTGGAAATTATTCCACATCAGTACATAGCAGTCTACCTTACTCTTTTTAAGTTGCATAGAAATCCAGAGTTGTGACACTGTACAGATGGGATTCAGGTTACTATCACAGGTAATACTCGCAGTATCTTTTATATATCTGCAGTCTGTATGTTTAGCAAATGGACCATCAGAAGTTTATTTTGGGATGGACAATAAATAATCTCATACTCTAGATCTGAAAGTCGGTGTCTGAAACTACACATAGAGCCTTGAGAAATGAGAAAATAAATCTTTTCTTTAAAAGAACTTTGAAAATTAGAAATGGAACCAGAAGAGCAAATTCTGGGTGCACCAAGGATTGGGGGTCATGTTGTGAGATCATGTTGTGCTTTTCAAAGGACAATGACAGCCTGTTGTGTAGGTATACTCTGACATGTGACAAGTGTCCTTACCTCAGAATTGGCTATGTCTCATTAACATGTGCCTTCAGGGGCTGGGGATGTGGCTCAAGCGGTAGCGCGCTCGCCTGGCATGCGTGCTGCCCAGATTCGATCCTCAGCACCACATACAACAAAGATGTTGTGTCCGCCGAAAACTAAAAAATAAATATTAAAATTCTCTCTCTCTCTCTCTCTCTCTCTCTCTCTCTCTCTCTCTCTCTCTCTCTCTCAAAAATGTGACTTGTTTTTCTGTCTTGCTGTATATTTACCTCTTCTGTGTCCCTGTGTATGTCCTTTCACCATTTCCTCACTCTCACTTTTCGAGTAGGATGACATAATGTGAAGCAGGAGAAGTTGGTGTTAGACAGACTTAGGCTTACCTGCCCCTGTACACCGCTGTGTCACTGTAGATGTGATCCTGAGCTCCTTTGGTGTATTTTCCCCATCCACAGGGTGATGGAGACCCGGCAGGTGTGATTGATCTGGAAAGCACCCAGCATGGTTCCTAGCACATAAGAAGAGCCAGGGGAGGCACTGGGATTGTCTTTTTGCTTTTTCAATTAATGCTTCCTTTTGCTCTCTTATTTTTCCAAAATACAGATGTAAAGCCTTCGTGTTTTTGTAAAAATACAGTATAGTTACTGTTTAACATACAGGCAAAGATAAAAGCCAGTTAAATTATTTCATTCCAGGCATCAGAAACCCCTGGTTTAAAAAGTAAAGGGAAGCTGGGCCAGATGGCGTGTGCCTGTAATTCTGGCAGCTCGGGATGCTGAGGCAGGAGGATCACAAGTTCAAAGCCAATCTCGGCAACTTAGTGAGGCCCAAGCAACTCAGTGAGACCCTGTCTCAAAATTTTAAAAAAGCAGGTGCTGGGGATATGGCTCAGTGGCAAAGCACCCTGGTTCACCCCCAGAACCAAAAAAAAAAAAAAGTAGAGGGAGGGCAGGGGTTATGGCTTAGTGCTAGAGCACTTGCCTTGCACGCATGAGGCACTGGGTTCGATCCTCAGCACCACATAAAAATAAAGATAATTGTGTCCATCTACAACTAAAACAATATTTAAAAAAAAATAAAGGGAGGGGGGCTAGAGTTGTGGCTTAGTGGTAGAGTACTTGCCTAGCATATGTGAAGCACTGGGCTTGATTCTTAGCACTACATAAAAATAAATAAAGATAATAACTAAAAATTAAAAAAAAATTGGGGCTGGGGCTCAGTTGTAGAGCATGGACCAAGCGAATTCCATCCCCAGCATTGCCAAAAAAAGTAAATGATATCTTGACTCATATAACTGAGTAACCTTAAGAGTTAACCCTGGTATAGGTGAAAGCTTTATCCAGTGATTTCATGTCACTAAGATCCAGCTCTCTGTCCCCATCTGCCAAAATATCAGGCAGACTCCACAGGTGACCCCCTGATGGCCTTAGGTTCTCCATCACAGGCAAATGGCCTCTGCAGTTACAAACTATGTGTAAGGATGTGTTGTACCTAATTGTCACTTTATTGTACCTCAGAAGCCAAGCAATGCAGGAATTCTACGCCTTGTGTGGTGCAGTGGTGCACGCCTGTATTCCTCGTAACAGGAGGATGAGGTAGGAAGACCCCAAGTTGGAGGCCAGCCTCAGAAACTTGGTAACAAATAAATAAATAAATAAAGGTTTAGTGATGTAGCTCAGTGGTAAAGGCCCCTGGGTGTAATCCTCAGTATACCAAAAAAAAAAAAAAAAAATGTTTTTAAATAAAAAAATCATATGACCTGATTCACACATAGAACATTGTCAGTACAAAAACTCCTTCCCTCAAGTTGGATTAGCCTTCCCCCTTCTTCCTTAGTCCCCACACTGCTCTATCCCATAGGCACCCACTCTTACCTTTTTTTGGGGGTGAGGTGCTGTGGATTGACCCTGGGATACTCTACTACTGAGTTACTTCCCCAGCACCCCTCTTTTTTTTTTCTTGGTCCTAGGGATTGAACCCAGGGGTCCTTATCTACAGAGCCACATCTCCAGCTCTTTTTATGTTTTATTTTGACATAGGGTCTTGCTAAATTGCTGAAGTTGGCTTCAAACTTGGGATCCTCCTACCTCAGCCTCTCAAGTGGCTATACAGGCATGCACCACCATACCTGGTGACCCTTTTTTATTTTTTTGAGATAGGGTTGCACTAAATTATGGAGGCTGACTTTGAATTTATAATCTTTTGCCTTAGCTTTCCAAATTGCTGGGATTACAGGTATGTACCACTGTGTCTGGCACTCTTACTTTCTTGATATGTGACTCCTGTTATGTATATATCCTTTCAAATTAATCAGTGTTATTTGGTGTATGTAAAAATTTATACAATGACACCGCTGTAACTTTCATGCTTTCCTACTTTTTTCACTGTCTTGGATTCTTCCATGTTGATGCATGTACGTCTTGAGTGTTGCTGCTTCTTGCCACATAGTGTTTCCTGGTGTGCGTCTACCACATTTTAAATTCCTGTTCCCCTGGGAGTGGACAGCTAGGTTGTCTTCAATTCCTTATGATCATAATCAAGGATGTAACTAGTCTTCCTTCCTATGAATTGCTTATTTGTTTCCTTTGCTATTATTCAATTGCATTTTTCATCTTTTTCTTGTAGATATTAATCTCTTGTCAACTTTAGATGTGTCAAGTACTTTAGTCTATTAACCTTTTAACTGTGTCTGTGACATCCTTGATTGAACAGAAATCCTCTTTCTTAATAGTCAGATTGATCATATTTTATCTTATGTTTGTGTTTTGGGGGGTTGTTAATAAAATATTCCCCTACTCCTGGGCCCCAGATTTCCTCTTGTTTTCTTCTCTTAGCTTTATAGTTGATCTTTCAACTTTTCACTTCTAATCCATCTGTTGTCCACATTGCTATATTATATAATGGAAAAGTACAGCTTAATTTTCTTCTTTTATTCAGACAATTCCCCAACACCATCTAGTAAATTCTCTCCCATAAATTTGTGAATTGTTGTATTGTTTTTGTCACATGTCAGGAGTTTTGTTGTTGTTGTTGTTATTGTTTGTTTGATTTGGGGGTACCAGTTATTGAGCCTAAGGCCCTTAACCACTGAGCTACATCCCCTTTGAGACAGGGTCTCGCTAAGTTGCTTAGGGCCTTGCTAAGCTGCGGAAGCTGGCTTTGAACTTGCCATCCTCCTGCTTTGGCCCTCTCCTCCTACCAGCTGCTGGGATTACAGGGTACCACCTCCCGCTACGTGGCCAATTCTTAGATACAAATTGTCTGTTTCTGAGGTCTGTTCTGTTCTGTTGTCCTTGTCATTTCTGTATCAGTATCACACCCTGTCATTACTGTGGATTTACAGTATGCCTTAATATTTGGAAAAGAGAGTCTCCCTCTTTTATTTTTTGGTACCAGGGATTGAATTTAGGGGCACTTGACCACTGAGTCACATCCCAAGCCCATTTTTTGTATTTTATTTAGAGAGAGGGTTTCACTGAGTTGCTTAGCACCTCACCTTTGCTGAGGCTGGCTTTGAACTCACAATCTTCCTGTCTTAGCCTCCTGAGCCACAGGGATTAGGCATGCGCCACCACACATGGCAAGAGAGCTCCCTCTTTGACCTTCTCTGTGGACTCAGACAATTTTTATTCTCCTATACAGATTGTAGAATAAAAATTTTAAGTTCATTTTAAAAATCCAGTTGAAACCAGGTTTGATGATGCACAACTATAATCTCATCTACTCTGGGACACCCTACCACTGAGCTACATACATCCCCCTGTCCTTTTTATTTTGAGACAGGATCTCACTAAATTGCTAAGGTTCTTGCTAAGTTGCTGAGGCTGGCCTCAGACTTGTGATTCTGCTGCATCAGCCTCCTGAATCACTGAGACTATAGGAAAGCCCATCTTGCTCTTGATTCTTTTTTGAAATGAAGTTTCAGGCCAGGCACACTGGCACTCACATGCCTGTAATCCCAGCGACTCTGGAGGCTGAAGCAGAACGATCACAAGTTTGAGGCTACCCTCAGCAACTTAATGAGACACTGTTTCAAAAGAAAAAAACAGGGCTAGGGATGTAGCTCAGTGGTACCACAGAGATACATCCCCAAGGATTGTTTGTTTGGTTTTTGTTTGTTTTGGAGATGGGTCTCATTAGATTGCTGAGGCTAGCCTTGAATTTGTGATCCTCTTGTCTCAGACTCCCGGTCACTGGATTACAGATGTGAGTCACTGCACCTGGCTTTGCTATTGATTCTTTTTGTTGGGGGGAGGTGCAGCTGGGAATTGAACCTAAGAGCAGTTTACCACTGAGCTACGTCCTCAGTCCTTTTTATTTTTTGAGACAAGGACTCATTAAGTTGTTAGGGTCTCACTAAATTGCTGAGGCTAGTCCCAAACATGAGATCCTCTTGCCTCAGCCTCCTGAGTTGCTGTGATTTCAGGTGTGCTCTACCACTCTGGATGCTGTAGATTCTCTCTCTCTCTCTCTATATATATATATATATTTTTTTTTCCCCTTAATTATTGATGGACTTTTATTTTATTATTTATATGTGGTGCTAAGGATCAAACCCAGTGCTTCACACATGCGAGGCAAGCACTCTACCATTGAGCTACAACAACCCAGTTCTGCTGTTGATTCTTAAAAGTTTTTATATCTAACATTTTTACCAAACTTAGTCTGATAACTCCTCTGATTATTTCATTAGCTTTTCAATGGGGATGATTATGTCTACCCAAAATGACAGCTTTATCTCCTCTCCTAATTCTCTTACTTTTTTTTCTTCACTTAGACCACTAGACTGAGTGTTTAATACCAGATTAAACAGTGGTGGCAAAAGTGGTACCTTTCTTCCTTAACTTAATGGTAACATTATATCTTTATTCATTTATGTTTTTCTATTAAGTATGGTGTTTATTCTAGATTTTTCCCCCTCAGAGCAGCAGACTGAACCCAAGGGTACTCTACCACTGAGCTACATTGCCAGCCCTATTTATTTATTTATTTAGAGACAGGGTCTCACTAAATTGCTCGAGCTGTTTTCAAACTTGCAGTCCTCCTGCCCAGCCTCCCGATTGCTATGATTCAGGTGTGTACCACGGAGCCTGGCTATTCCAGATGTCTGATTATAAAAAGTTTTTATGAAGTTTTAAAGTTCTGTTCCTATTTGAGAATGTTGGTCATATGCAAGAGCTGAATTAGTTCAAAGGCTTTTACCACAGGACTTATCAACACTTGCAGAAAATTTCTTAGAAATGTACTCATTTTTTGTCTTTACCTTCTTTTATATCTGTGTTTGTTTCCCAGATTTCACATTCTGTTTTGCTTATATGCATCTTTTCCCTCTTTTTCTTATTATTCAATCTTCTCATTCCTACTCATTAATTTCTAAGAACTATGAATATTTTTGTGTGCATGTATATATTCAATAAAGTTATTTTTGATATAATATTCTTCTTACTAATAGATTATCCCTCATTTTTCTTTATGATATGTTCTCCCTAATATTAAATTCGATGTCAGATATCTATATCCCCATAGACCAGAATAGAATAATAAATATATGACTGTGTCCAAATTTAATTTTTTCCTCTTTTTCTCTTTTTCAAATAGAGTGCAAAATCTGGGTAACACATATATAAAAGATGGTAAGAATAAAAAAATGAATAAATTTCTAAGAAATTTTCTGCCAGTGTTGATAGGTGCTATGGGAAAAGCCTTTGAACTATTTGGGATCTATCTATAGGTCTATAGATCTCAGTAGATATAGACAAATCCCAAATAGACAAGAATATTCCAATGTATGACTATGTCACAGTTATCAGTTCCTCAGTCAGTAGACATCTGGGCTGTTTCCCCTTGTGGGCTGTTATGAATAATGTTGCTATTAACATTTGTGTACAAGCTTTTGTGTAGATATGTGTTTTAATGATCTTGTATATAACTAGAAGTGGATTTACGAGGGCCGTATAGTAATTATGTTTATGTTTTTAAGGAAACTCCAATAATGGACCCATTTTACATTCCCACAGCAATGTGTAAGAGTTCCAATTTCTCCACATCCTCACCAGCACTTATTTTTCATTTTTAAAATCATATCCATCCTATCCTTATGGATATAAAGAGGTTTCTCATTGACGCACATTTCCTTATTAACTAGTGGTCTTGAGTGTCTTTTCATGTACCTATTAGGTACTTGGTCTATTAAGTATAATAGACTTACATTAATATGTTGTTAATTTATTAATATAAAATTACTCATTCCAGGAGTTTCCAGAGAAGTTTTTGTGCTATGAACTTTCTAAGACCTTGTATGTCTGAAAGTTTCATCTTTGCTTCTTCATCATTAAATAACAGTTTAGCTGGATGTAATTGTTCTGTTCCTTTGTCACTTAAAATATAAATTAATTGCTTTTTTTTTGTCTCCAGTGTCTCTGTTGGGAAAACTACTGTTAATCTAATTCTTATTCTTTTGTCTTTGATGTTCTTAAATTTCACTTTAATGCATCCAAGTTTAATTTTTTTTTTTCTTGTCTATTCCTTTGGTGCTCCATGAAACCTTTGAAGTGAAGTCCTTTTTATCTTAATTTTTTTTTTTTTTTAAGTACTGGAGATTGAACTCAGGCAGGCACTGGACCACTTAGCCACATCCCCAGCCCTATTTTGTATTTTGTTTAGAGGCAGGGTCTCACTGACTTGCTTAGCGCCTCGCCTGGCCATTGCTGAGGCTGGCTTTGAACTTGCAATTCTCCTGTCTCAGCCTCCCAAGCCGCTAGGATTACAGGCGTGCACCACCACACCTGGCATTTATCTTAAATTTTTTTAAATATTCTCACTTATGATTTTTTAAAATACTCTTTTCTACATGCATTTTTCTCTCTTCCTGGAACTAATATTATATAAATATTGATACTTCTATTCTCCATATTTCATATATATATATATATATATATATATATATATATATATATATTTTTGATACTAAGGATTGAACCCTTAGTATGGGTTCATCCCCACCCAGTCTTTTATTTTGAGACCAGTTCTCACTAAGTTGCTGGCCTTGAATTTGTGATCCTCCTGCCTTGGTCTCTCAAGTTGCTGGGATTACAGACATGCACCCCCTGTGCCCAGTTCTTGAATATTTTCTATTTTATTATTTCTCAATACTTTCTGGGGAAATCCCCTTAACCAATTTAAATTATAATTCATTTTTTAGTTATATAGCTATTCTTGTTTATATCCAATCTAGTGGATTTGGTCAGCTATCCCCTATTTCATACCCATTATTTTCCTTTGGTTCTTTAAAACTGCCTGCTCCTCATTATTATCCTCTTATCTTTCTGAAGATCTTTATATGCTTATTTTAGAGTCTTAATCTGACTTTTCCATTCTGGTTTGTCTAGTAGTTTGTTCAGTTTGTTGTCTCTTACTGTGATTGTACTCTTTCTTTTGGTGGAGGGATACCAGGGATTGAACTCAGGGGCACTCGACCACTGAGCCACATCCCCAGCCCTATTTTGTATTTTATTAAAAACAGGGTCTCATTGAGTTGCTTAGCGCCTTGCTAAGTTGCTGAGACTGTGAGACTGACTTTGAACTTGCAATCTTCCTGCCTCCGCCTCCTGAGCCACTGGATTTACAGGTGTGCACCTCTGTGCCCAGCTGTTGTTGTACTCTTAAAATATCTGGTTATTTTAACTTTCACGCTTGTTTTTCCCTGGGTTTATTAGCTTTCTTAGCTGGTGATGTCTGCAAAGGAGCAAAGCACAGTCCTAGGCACCAAAATCAGACCTAAATCAAACTGTGGATCTGAATCTGAAGTTTAGTGTTTTCTACTAACTTGATCACAGTGGTGTGTTTCTGTGTGTGGTTGGTGATTTTTTTAATGATCTGTCCTTGCTTCATGGAACTTTAGCTATGGGCATCCTTTGAGACCTGATTTTAAAGTATGTTCCTTTGAAGAGTTTGCTTCTTCCAGGCTCCTAAGTACATTACCAACCTAAGACATCTTCAAACTCAGTTTTCAGCTCAGAATTTCAGGGCCACACAGAGTGAATTTCAGCCACAAATGCATATGCGAGGTTAGTGCTGGGGGTTAAGAATGTTTAGAAGGTTCCCACCCTGCCACCCAGCCTAAGCTGTGATTGAGACAGAAAAATCTCTTCTAGAATCTGACCTCTCACCAAGCTAGGGGCTCTCTTTCCTTTTGAGAGCTTGAGGCAAATTGCAATGCACAGTCCAGGTCCCCAGGGACCAGCATGTGTCCTCCAGGTAAATGCTACAGGAGCTGTCTCTTGCCCATCCCTCCTTCAGCTGACCTCAAAGGCTTCTGGCTCCTTTCCTCCAAAGCTCAGTCATGCTTTAGAACAATGTTTTTGTTCATTAAAGTTTCAATCAGCACTTTAAGGCATTCTAATTGACAGAGATTTCTCTGTAGATCTAATTGTCCATAATGTCAAAAACAAACATCCATATGTATTTTGTACAGAGATAATAATTCATATAAGAATATAATAAATATTCAATAATTCTATATTTAACTATCTTCATGCAACCTATTTCATAAAACAAACTGTCATGTATTACCTACAGTGCATCAGGTATCCTAATGTAAGAACAGGTCTTTTAGTGATATATTGGTCAAAATTATATTGTGTACATGTTCAAGCATGAAACAACAAACCCCGTTATCATGTACCACTATAATGTACCAATAAGTAAAATGTGGGGGGGAAAAAAAGAACAGGTCTTCCATAAGGAAGAGAGATTAACCATGGTAACTTAATTAACTAAAATGACTTTCTATGTCAGTTTCACCAGAGACCCCAAAGGCTGAGAACAAAACAGTAGGTGCCAAGTTTCTCTACATTCTAAAGGAAGGAGACGATACATCACTGGAGCGCCCATGCTAAGCGCTTGCGCAGCAGGCCACTGGCTCTGATGGGAAGGATCGGTCGGCATCCACCTCCAGGCTATCACAGAATGGGAGAGGACTCCTCTGGAAGCAGTTGTCTGGATGCTGGACGTCATCCAAGCAGGAGAGGGATGGGGGTGCTTTCTCTTCACCTCATGCCAAATGAGGGGGCCTTCGAGAGGACCATTTGGACATCGAGGCACATCTCCTAGAGTTTGAGGGGCCTGGGGACTGGTGAAGTCTCAAGATGAACTGAAGGTGGTCAGCTCCTGGGAAGACAGACAGAGTGGCTGCCTGTGGACTGTACTCCAAGGCTCCTTGTAGGCCCATGTGGTCCTCTAGGAACGAAGGCTATTTGGCCATTTTAAGAAGGTATCCGACTAAAGGGAACATGCGCAGAGGGACTGGATGGCCTCTGTGGAGGGGAGGACTGCTGGAAACTAAAGCACTGGGGAAAGAGTCCTGGTGTCCAGCCAGAGAGAGCCTGGCCTCCAAGGAGCAGAGCTCTCAGAGATGGAGAAGCCCTCAGGAACCCACGAGGAAGCTCTACCAGAGAAACAGCAACATTTAAGATCTGCCACTCCCAGATGACACACCAGTGTATGACTCTACTAGTCAAGGGAGACCTGTCCTCTGCGTCCTTCCCCTGCTTCCCTGGGAACAGGCCCAGAACCACAGCTAGCCAGTGGGGAGCAGGAGTGCGAGGAACAGAAACAGTGCTGGCCGTGCTCCTTCTTCCACAGACCTCCTGGCTGGAGGAGGAGAGAAATTTTAAATTAAATCACATTTGAAGTGTTAATTTGACATTGGATGGGACTTGCTGGTACATAGAAAAAGAGACCTATTCATAAAGTAATGATAAGAATAAAAACCACAAATCTCTTACGTGTTACTGAAAAGAGACTGGAAAAGCTATCAATTTCATCCATGCCTAGGAAAGAATATATGCTTACAGCTGATTTGTAGGCCACTCATGAGAAAATCAAGGTGTTTCTCTCTGTACCTCAGCTTGCTGGATGCAAGGTTGCACTGAGGAGAGCCCCAGGTCATGCTGCCTGCCCATGCCCACAGCCCATGACTCAGTGGGCGGCTGCCTGAGCTAGCAGGCAGTTGGAGAAGTCTCATCAAATAAAGTTTGGTGTTTTAATGGTATGCTAATTGGATCTTATTAAAACCAAAGAAGATTGTCCTGCCATATTCTGGAAAAGCTGTGTGACCCACCCTTTAATTTCCTGCAGGAAAGGAAGAAGTCTCCCAGGAGGTTCCTAAGTGGCGGGTGTCTGGGAAGGGACAGCTTGTCTCTACTTGCCTCTAGCAGGTCCAGTTTGCTTGTCAACAGTCACATTTTCCTCTGAGTACCATAATGTTCTGCAGTTTATACACTTCAGGATGTTATCAGTGGAGTTGATTTGATGAAAAGTAAGACCTTTAAATATCAGAAAGTAGTATGTAATGGGGAGTGGCCATGAAATTCTCCTATAGAAAACTGTCCAAGGTAAACATTAATCACTAGTTTTCTTTCACAAAAGAGACAAACATTGCTCATTTGCTGTTCTTTCCTTTGATGACAAGAAGCTATCAGGAGTATGCTGTTGTGTAGTTTTTACAACCAGCTTTCATTCCCACGTCCTTATCGATTACTCTCCATATTACAGGAACTAGAACTATAGGAATTTTCACAAATATCTTTGCCTTCAAGGTTCTGGATGTAAGTTCTTTCTGCCAGCATATTTATGCAGGTCTCCTGGGTGGAGGAGAAAGTGGTATTCTAAATTTGGCAGCAGCTAGGGAATGTGGATGCCATGGTAGACATAATTACAAGTTCTGCAGTAGCCAGCAAGTGGTCCATCAGTGCCTAAGAACACTGGCCACTGAGACCAATTGGTTTCCTGCATTTGCTGATCTGGGTAACACCAACCAACAACCAGCCTCCTATACTCTGAACTGTGATGTGGCTATAAACCTGTCCTAACTCCCGCCTTCAGCAGCCCTTTGATAGTGCCATAGGTATCTAAATGCCCTGCACTGGATACCTTCCTGCTTGGTTTCTCATTTTCTCACAAATCTGACATAGCTGCTTAGCTGATATTTGGAAAGAAGTAAACATACTTATTGGGTCTCTTTAAGCTGAAAGTGATTTTATTTTTTTTTTGTAGCTGTGAGACATTAACTACCATTTTGAAAAAAAAACTCATGCTATATGAAGAAGTTTGAAAATGGATATTTAGAAATGTTTATCACTGTGTGATTTGTTGCCCAAAATAATGTGTTAAACAAGGATTTTTCAAAATAATAAAACATTGAAATACATTGTTTTCAATAAAATGAACAATGATCTTTCTTCAATGAGAGAAATTAGGACTTTTCTTACTGTTAATAAATGAAATATTTTCAAAATATTGTTTCTTTAAAAATATTCTTCATTTCTATTTTGTGCATGCTTTCTAATGCATGCACTATATTGGTTCAGTAGTACATGTATATGATTTTAAAATAACAAAAATACCTATAGGGGAGACACAATATTTTTACTGAAGTGGGTACACAGTAAAAGTTTTGAAATCTCTGCTTTAGAGTACCCGTGTACAGTGTCACAATCCATAGGAGCAGGTATCTTCACATGGCACTCTCTCATCTGCACCCTCTTTTATTGGTCCTGACAATTTCTCAAATTCCTGCCTGCCCCCGCCCCCATTCCTGTATGCATGGTCAGATAGCCAGTCACTACTGTCATTGCAGAGAGTAAAAGTTGGGCCATAGGAGAACCGTTCCATCAGTTTCATTGGGTGCTGGAAACTGTGGTCCCAGAACTCCACCTTTACCCTCCTAGAGCTGGAAGGACAGTAAATGGCTGGGAATGGAGCTAGGGTTTCTCTAGTTGAAAACATGGGCATTGCCCCACCCAGTATTTGCGTGCACATCATTTGACTCTGTTGACTTGTCACCCTATCAATTAAGACCTCCCTGAACAACTTACACAGGTCCCCATCTTCAAACCCAACTTTAATTTTCTCCAGAGCACAAAGCACCATTGGCAAGCTTTCTGATTCACTGTGTATCTGATGGTTAACTGTCTCCCTGGTCTGGAATGGAAGTTGGGTGAGTAGAGGTGGTCGTACCCACTCTGCTTGCTTTTATTTCTAGCACCTGGAAGAGGGCCTGATTCATAGCAAGGGCTCAATATTTGCTGTGCCCTTCCCCTGGAGCCAAGACACAGGGTCATGACCTCGGCCATGTCAATTAGAAACACCCACCCAAGAGCATAACTCTTGGGAAATGACTTAAGTCCATTCTGGCACAAGTGGAAGCAGAGAAGCCAACTCTGGCCAGTGTCCTGCAGTGCAGCTTCACAGCAGGTGTTCAGTGCCTGCCAGTGCCACTGACTCTGCAATGTGAGCTGCAGCAACTAGACCGGGGGATGCTTTCGTGAAACTGGGTCTAGGACAGGAGGATTTCGGGTGAGGTTCATGGCCATGTAGCTTCCAAGACTTGTCTCTAGCCTTACCAGAAATTTCTGAAGGGCACCCAGCATTTTTTTTTTAACCACATCTCTATTTTTATTTACTTTGAGAAAGGGTCTCTAAGTTGCTGAGATTCTCACCAAGTTCCTGAGGCTGGTCTCAAACTTGCAATCCTCCTGCCTCTGTCTCTTGAAACATTTTACTATCATCTACTTACTCTGCCTTAGTGAAAGACTAGCTTAGAATACAGAATAAGAGTGTTTTGGCAGTTCAGTAAACAGGAAGTCCAGAATTACTTATGATCTTTAAAATTCATTAAATTTCATTATCAAAACTTACTCCCAATAAATTCTCTCATTTCTCAGGCCTGGCAGATTTTAATCTGTTGCATATTAGAAAAATGCTTAAATTTTTCTTAAGAGGATAACTGATAGCAACTCCCTGATCCCTCCTGCATATTTTCCTTTTAAAATCAGGTAGTTGTGAAGTAGAAGTTGACAAAAGTGAGTATTTTGTGTGACTGGGAGAGATTAATTTGTGCTCATTAAGTCATACTAAAGTCCTTTAATTCTGAAAATGTCAGAAAGATTGTATTAAAGATGACCACAGGGCTGGGGTTGTGGCTCAGTGGCAGAGCACTTGCCTAGCATGTGTCAGGCACAGGGTTTGATTCTCAGCACCACATATAAATAAAATAAAAATAAAGAGTCCATTAACAAATAAAAAAATATTTTTAATGAATTTAAAAGAAAAAGATGACCACAGCTAGAACCAGTAGACCTTGAGTGAGATCTAGGACAGAAGAGCTATTAAGGCGGGAGGGAAGTCCTGAGTCTAAGCAGGAGGATCTTGGTTCTTGTGTAAGATGATGGAGCTGAGACATAGGTAATCTAATTGTAGTGGGAAAGAGTCCAGGGAAAATAACAAGGATAAATGATACAGTCATATCAAAGATGAACCAGGGCCAGCATTATGGAACTGAGAAATATATTAAATCAGAAGTCAGAAAGTCATGAGTACAAACTAAAGATGAATCTACACTCCAAAGTAGTGCAGGGAGCTGAGGATATAGCTTAGTTGGTAGAGTACTTGCCTCACATGCACAAGACCCTGAGTGCGCGCGTGTGCACACACACAGACACACACACACACACACACGCACACAGTAATGCAGGAGGTTTTTGTTTTGTTTTTTTAATATTTATTTTTAGGTTCTCGGCGGACACAACATCTTTGTTGTATGTGGTGCTGAGGATCGAACCTGGGCCGCACGCATGCCAGGCGAGCGCGCTACCGCTGGAGCCACATCCCCAGCCTTTTGTTTTGTTTTTGTACCAGGAATTGAATCCAGGGTTGCTTTACCACTGGGCCACATCACCATCCCTTTTTATTTTCTATTTAGAGACAGGGTCTCGATAAGTTGCTTAGGACCTTGCCAAGTTGCTCAAGCTGGCTTTGAACTTGCTATCCCCTGCCTAAGTCTCCCAGGTCACAAGTATTCAAAATAAAAAGGACTGGAGATGTGGCTCAGTGGTTAAGTACCCCGGGTTCAATCCTTGGAACCAAAAAAATAAAAATGAAAAAGGTGGGCATGGTGGTGCAAACCTGTGATCTCAGTGACTGGGAACCTAGCAAGAGGATCACAAGTGTAAGGCCAGCCTCCACAAGTTAGTGAGACCCTGTTTCAAAAAATAAAAAGGGCTGGCAATGTAGCTCAGTAGTAAAGCATCCCTGGGTCTATTCCCCAGTACCAAAAACAAAACCTCATAAGCCAAGGGCAGAAATGGGTGTGAAACCAGATTGGGGAATAATTTGGAAGTTAGTATGGCCAGTTGCTGTGAGCAAGATCTTTTTCAAATATATTTTTTCAAAATCCATTATTTTTAAAGATGCCTTACCTTAGAAACATCTGTAAATAATTCAGACCTTGATAAGGAGGGCAAAGGAGAAAACAGAATATTATGGTTCACTGCTCTTGTCTATGACACCAGTTCTTAACTATATAAAAAACAAAACTGTTCCACATCCCAGTCGTGGATCAGCATCTCTGGGGGTTAGTCACAGATGTTAGTGCTCATTTGTCTGAGGTGGTACTGAGGATTGAACCCAGGCCCTCACTCATACTAGGAAGGTGTTATACCATTGAGCCACATCCCCAGCCCTTTTATAAATTTTGAGACAGGGTTTCACTAAATTGCCCAAGTTGGCCTAGAACTTTCAATCCTCCTACCTCTGCCTCCTGAGAACCTGAAATTACAGGTGTGTACCACTGTTCCTGCCCATTTGTGTTTTTTGTTTCCCTGGGTAATTCTAATTTGTAGCCAGAGTTGAGCCGTACTGGCTCAATGCCTTTGCCCTCAGTGAAACAGAAGCAGAGGAAGTTGGTTCATCCTAAGCCACAGGAGTCCTCAGGTATCACTGAAAACCAGCAGAAACTCTCAGGAGAGCACTCCTGTATGAGTGATGGGTGTAGGAACTTCTGGAAGCCTCAGAAAGTCTTGACCCCAAATGTTTCTACTTGTCTGGCTATTCCGAATGAAGGCCACACCCTTCGTGAAATCCAACCCTGCCCCAGGTTGGTTGGCTGCCAGTATTTTGCACCAACATATTGAGTATTTGGTCAGAGAAACTAATATCATTTGAAAAGAAAGGCAGAAAAGCATTCTCCCAGATCAGTTAATTCAACAAAGTAGCTGTGTTGCTGTCTACAAAGGCACCAAGGCGCAAAGAGCAAGAACTCCAGGTTTGGGTCAGTTAGTCTTGGCTTCTCACATAAACCTAATGCGGGTTCTCCTCCCGCCAAAGCAAAAATGAAAAACAACCCCCCGACCCCCCAAAAAAATGTTGCCCCATAGTCATGATCTTAAAAAGGTCTCAATTGCTTCATTTTTAAAAAGTACTTTTTGTTTCAAATATACATCACCTCAGATGACCTCAATTAACGTAAGTCTGGGATATTTGTGGAGGCTACCTGACAGAATACATTTTTTCGAAGTGTCAGAGAAGCCAGGCATGGTAGTGTACGCCTGTGATCCCAGTGGCTCGGGAGGCTGAGGCAGGAGGATCGCAAGTTCAAAGCCAGCTTCAGTAAAATCGAGGCACTAAGCAGCTCAGTGAGACCCTGTCTCTAAATAAAATACAAATAGTGGCTCAGTGGTTGAGTGCCCCTGAATATAATCCTTGGTATTCAGAGAAAAGAAAATGGCATAGAAATTTTTTTCTTTTTTTTTTTTTTTTTTCCGGGGGTTGAGGAGGGGCAGAGATTGAACCCAGAGGCACTTCACCAGGCTTCATCCCCAGGCTTTTTATATTTTTTCTTTTGAGATGCTCTCACTAAGTTACTGAGGCTGGCTTTGACCTTTCCATCCTCCTGCCTCAGCTTCCCCAGCCACTGGATTATAGGTGTGTGCCATCATGCCAGGCTAATTCTATAGCCTCTCTGACAGTTTTTAATCCTGTTAGATTTTTTTCTCACAACACTTCTTAAACTAAATGAGGGTTTGTTTTTGTTTTTGTTTTTCTTTCCTTCCTGACACCAACCAATTCTCCAAATCTCCAGACACCAACTGGGTGTCAATTACAATCCAATTAATTCTGCCATTAACTAGCAGAATTATCATCAGATTGTTGCCGAAAGCTTGGTTCTTGTCTCCAAAGCCAATCTAATAATGAGGACATGGTTTTAAGAAAAAGGAAAAAGATTATTGCTTTGCTAGCAAAGGAGAAACACAGGAGACTCCTGTTCCAAAGGCTGTGATTCTGCCCTTCAGCTGGAGTACGGTTTTTAAAGAGGTTTATCACAGAAAATGAGATTAGAGAGGCTATAGAATTAGATCAGGGAGGAGAAGGCCAGGGAAAAGAAGATCAGGGAGAAGGCCAGGGAGAAGAAGGTTGGGAACAAGGAAAAAACATGTAAGTTTCAAAGCCATAAGGGATATAGTCAAAGCATCAAGTGAACCCCTATTAGAAGACTTCACGGGTTTGAGGGACTCTGCCCTCTTTCACAAGACCTGGTCCAATCCCCAGGATTGGGTCTGTAGGTTAACCACAATGTGTCCAACATAAACACAATTTTTTAAAAGTATTTATTTTTTAGTTGTAGTTGGACACAATACCTTTATTTTAATTACTCACTTTTATGTGGTGCTGAGGATTAAACCCAGGGCCTTCCGCATGCTAGGTGAACGCTCTACTGCTGAGCCACAACCTCAGCCCCAAACACAAACTTTTTTAAATATTTTTTTAGTTATACATGGACACAATATTTTCGTTTATTTTTATGTGGTGCTGAGAATCAGACCTAGTGCCTCACATGTTCGAGGCAACACTCTTGCCACTGAGCTTCCACCCCAGCCCCATACACACAAATTTGAAAATGTTTAGGTCGAAAAAGGTTTGATAATTTCTTAGAAGGACTCACAGAACTCAGAAAAGTTATTTACTTACTATTACTAGTTTATTAAAAGGTTACCACTCAGGGCTGGGGCTGTAGCTCCATGGCAGTGTGCTTGCCTAGCATGCGTGAGTCACTGGGTTAGATCGCTAGCACCACATAAAAAAATAAAAAATGAAATAAAGGCATGCTGTTTATCTAAAAAAAAAAAAAGTCACCACTCAGACCTGGGCATGGTGGCACATGCCTGTAATCCTAGTGCCTTGGGAAATTGAGACAGGAGGATCCCAAGTTCAAAGTCAGCCTCAGCAAAGAAGAGTGAGCCCCTGTCTCTAAATGAAATAAATACAAAATAGGGCTGGGGATGTGGTGTTAGACCAGGACGCAAGAAAAGACCACTGACTCCAATTAAAATCAAATTAAAGCAAGCTTATTATTTCGACCGGCCGGGCTGCCTCTCCCTCCCAAAACAGCGGGAACAAGACAGCCCCGAGGCTTCTTTGTGGCCCAGTTTTATAGCCCAAAAAGTTACACAAAGGGGGGTTACAGATAACAACATTCTGAAGAGCATAACACAAGTTTACATTTTTGCTGGCCCCGGCATCAGAATTTATGGAGATCTTAGAGACTCAGAGAGGGTCATTATCTGGCCAGGGAGGGCCAGAATTTATGAGGCGTCACTAAGGTTTAGGAAAGGGTTGTTATCTGGTCAGGGAAAACCGGACCTGGGTGAGTTCAGGGCACGGGCAGGCATTCCAATCAGCTTTACAACATCAACTAATGGCCAGGCCATACAGACATCCTGATATTTTTACAGAAAACAGAAATGAATCCTTCATAACTTGTGACAAGCTGGCTTCTAATCTAATGAGATAACTAGGCTAGGTATATCAGTGGCTCAGTGGTTGAGTGTCCCTGAGTTCAATCCCTAGTACCAAAAAAAGGTTACCACTCAGGAACAACAGCCAAATGGAAGACATGCATACATTTCCATTAGGTACCCTATCCTCCCACCATCTCAATGTGTTCATTAGCCCAGGAGCTCTCCGAATCTTGTTTAGGGTCTTTGTTTTGTGGAATCATACATAGGAACAAACAAACAATGATGAAAAGTCACTGACCATTGGTGACCTGGTCAATGCCCAGACTCTCTCTATTTCCTAGACGTTATAAAGTGGGGCCAGAAAGTTATAAGCTTCTAATCAAGGTTTAATCTTTCAGATGAGAAGCTCCCATCCTGAAGCTATCTAGATTCCCACTGAGAATCACATTTAAACAAAAGATTCTCCTTTTTCCCTTCTCATCCAGAAAATTCCAAGGATTTTAGGAGTTCTATGCCAGGAGACAGGAACAAAGACCAACTATATTATTACATTGTACCAACAAGGCATGGGGGTTCCAGCAGCTTCACATCTTAGCCAAAATTATTAATTTTCATGTTTTTTATAGTAGCTAGTGGCAGAGAAATCTTACATAGATTATTCTTTGTATGAATGTGTGATAGGGCCACACTATTCAAGTGCTTGATGTTTAAAATAAGGTTTTAAAAAATGGCTTTGAAAATTAACATGAGGGTTTTTTTGTTTGTTTGTTTAGTGGAGATCATGAATTACAAAACAAAAAACCAACCAACCAACCAAAAAAAAAAAAAATGTCTTAGAAAGGTTAAGTGAACCAGGCATGGTAGGTCATGCCTATAATCCCAGTGACTTGGGAAGCCCATGCAGGAATATAGCAAGTTTGAGGTCAGCCTCGGTGACATAGTGAGGCTTTAAGCAACTTAGTGAGATCCTGTCTCGAAAACAAAACAAAACAAAAAACTGGGGATGTGGCTTGGTGGTAAAGCACCCCTGGATTCAATCCATGGTTCCAAAAAAGTTATGCAAATGGGTATGTGTTTAGAACACTTTTGTGTGAGAGTGGTTCTGGAGATTGAACCCAGGGCCTTGTGTCTTTGAGGCAAGCACTTTACCAAGTGAGCTACACCCCCAGCCCTAGAACACTTTTGTGTAACATAGTATATAGATTCAGAAAGTGTTTTTGCATGATCATATTTAAAATGTAGTCTTAATTAAATTGATAATTAGTACATGTAGACATTTGGTTATTTCATTTACATCCCTAAAAACTAATGCGGAACTGGGACACAATAGCACATACCAGCAATCCCAGAAACTCAGGAGGCTGAGGCAGGAGGATCCTAAGCAACTCAGCAATTTAAGAGCCCTAAGCAACTCAGTGAGACAGTGTCTCTAAATAAAATGTAAAAAAGGGCTTTGGATGTGGCTCAGTGGTTAAGCGCCCTTGAATTCAATCCCCAGTACCAAAAATAAAATAAATATTAATAACTAAAATAAAAGACTGATATGTTCATAGTCAAGTGTGATTGTGTACACCTATAATCCCAGCAACTTGGGAGGCTAAGGAAGGACGATTGCAAATTTGAGGTCAGCCCCTAGGAGAGGTGGGGCAACAAGGTCAAGAAGATGAAAGGAAGTTGGGTCCTTGGGTGACATTTTAGAGCACAGCTGCATGACTAACCTGGAATGACCACTGTGGACCATCAGAGAAGAGGGAAGGAATATTTTACATTATTTAAGTCACTGTATTTGATGGCTCTTTATTACAGCAGATTTATCTTTTATTTTTGAAATACTGGGGACTGAATCCAGCAGCACTCTACCACTGAGCTATATCTCTAACCCTTTTTTAAAAAAATTTTCAAACAGGATAGGTTGCCCAGTTGGCCTCAAAATTGCAAGCCTCCTGCCTCCTCCTCTCGAATTGCTGGGATTAGATGTGTGCCACCATACCCATCATACCTGTCTTAAAAGTACACACTTGATGATTTCTATTAGTTGTTTAACTATAAAATCACCACTGAAATTAAGACATTTTGTCACTATATTTGCATCATATATAAAGGAATCATATAAGTAGGTAGGCTTTGTATTTGGCTTGCTTCACTTAGGGTAATGATTTTGAGATTCACCTACATTTATTGCATTAATCATTAATTTTCCCTTTTTTTTTTTTTTTGGTGCTGATGATCAAACCTAGGGCTTTGTGCATGCAAGGCAAGCACTCACCAACTGAGCTGTATTCCCAACCCCTAATTTTCCCTTTTTTGTTGCTGAGTAGTAATGGACTGCATGGATATACATTTTAGTTGTTCCTGTTTAGGGACATTTTGACCAGTTTATTTCTAACTACTATTTGTATACCCAGGACGCCCTCCCATCAATGTTATGTGATTTCTTTTATATTCAGGCTTATTATCAAGTGGTCAAGCAGTCCCTAAGCAGCATCTCAATGCCTAACACTGATGCAGATGTTGTGTTGGCTTGCCGGACAGATTTTGTCAGTAAGGGGTAAATTGGTTGGATGCAGTGGTACATGCATTAATCCTAGCAATTTGGGAAGCAGAGGCAGGAGAATACAACTTAGCAAAACCCTGTCTCAAAATAAAAAAATAAAGGACTGGGAATGGGGCTGAGATTGTGTCTCAGTGATAGAGCACTTGCCTAGCACAGGCGAGGTCCTGGATCTGATCTTTAGCACCACATAAAAATTAATAAGTATGCGGAAACTGCTTCTTGGAGCCTGCTCCTAGCAGAACATACACTGAGCCCGGAGCGGCCGAATTCCGGCTCCTGGAACTGCTCTGGCCCAGGGCTAAAGAACCCGTGGAAACTGCTTCTCGGTCCGGGTCCTGCTGAATACGGTGGAGGTAAATACCAACCAAGCCTTCATAGGCAGTGGCAACAGGATTGAGACGGGGCTTGTAAGGGCTGGTCAGGACTCACCCGTTGCTTTGGTCACCCGGCAAAGAGAACGAAATGCTGCCATTTGCATGGGATGCCAACATGGCAGAGATCTGAGGTCATCAGAAAGCGGCGGAGGAGATAACTTCATCGATACCAGCGGCGACAGAAACAGTTGGTCTCCTGGTAAAGAAAGTGAGTCACATACACCCGAGTCTCTCTCACTTTGTCATCAGGCCAGAGGGGCAGAGCAGATCCGGCGCCAGCCCCCAGAACAAGCCCAGCGACCCGCAGGCGTGGTAGTCACGACACCCCAATTGGAGTAGGGGCAGAGAAGAGCCGCCGTCCGAACCCGCAAGTTAGGCAGACCTGCGACCGACCGGCGGATCAGGCCCAGGGGTCCGCGGGCATGGTAGACACGTCACATCAATTGGAGGAGGGGCAGAGCAGAGCCGCTGCCCGCTCCTGCAAGGTAGGCAGACCTGCGACCGATCGACAGAACAGACCCAGCGGCCCACCAGCGTGGTAGACAGATCACCCCAATTGGAGGAGGAGCACAGCCGCCGCCAGCCCCTGCAAGGGAGACTTTTCAACTATACAAGAGCAATATAAATATATAGGGGAAAAATTTCAAAAACACAACAGTTTCACCAAGCAGAAAGAAAGGCTAGCAGTATGAAAAGACAAGGAAAGAAAGGACCACAAGCAATGCAGGTCAACTCAACTTTAGAAGAGGTAATAGCTGTAGCAGATGGAATGTCAGATAAAGAATTCAGGATATACATGCTTCAGATGATCTGGAGTCTCAAGGAAGACATTAGACAGCAAAATCAGACAATGAAAGATCACTTTGACAATGAACTACATAAACAAATCCAAGAAGCAAAAGATCAACTATACAGGAAGATAGAGGTAATAAAAAACAAACAAACAGAAATCCTAGAAATGCAGGAAGCAATAAACCAACTTAAAAACTCAATTGAGAATACTACCAGCAGAGTAGATCACTTAGAAGAGAGAACATCAGACAATGAAGACAAAGTATTTCAACTTGAAAAGAACATAGACAGCTCAGCAAGACTGTTAAGAAACCATGAGCAGAACATCCAAGAAATATGGGATAACATAAAGAGACCAAACTTAAGAGTCATTGGGATACAGGAAGGTATAGAGGTCCAAACCAAAGGAATGATCAATCTATTCAATGAAATAATACGAGAAAACTTACCAGACTTGAAGAATGAGACAGAATCCCAAATCCTAGAAGCCTACAGGATGCAAAATGTGCAAAATCATAAGAGATCCACACCTAGACACATTATAATGAAGATGCACAACATACAGAATAAGGAGAGAATTTTAAAAGCTACAAGAGAAAGGAAGCAGATTACATTTAGGGGTAAACCAATCAGGATAACAGCTGATCTTTCAACACAGACTCTGAAAGCTAGAAGATCCTGGAATAACATATTTCAAACACTGAAAGAAAATGGTTCCAGCGAAACGTGTATCCAGCGAAATTAAGCTTCAGGATGGAAGATGAAATTAAAACCTTCCACAATAAACAAAAGTTAAAAAGAATTTGCAGCTAGAAAACCATCTCTTCAAAACATCCTCAGCAAAACTTTACAGGAAGAGGAAATGGAAAATAACAACGAAAACCAACAGTGGGAGGTAGGACAGTAAAGGGGGGACAATAAAGAGGAAAACAAACCATGTTTAGTAACATAAATAAACAAATATGGCTGGAAGAACAAACCATATCTCAATAATAACCCTAAATGTTAATGGCTTAAACTCACCAATTAAGAGACACAGGCTAGTAGAATGGATCACAAAACAAGACCCAACAATATGCTGCCTACAGGAGACGCATTTGATAGGAAAAGACATACATAGACTGAAGGTGAAAGGTTGGGAAAAATCATATCACTCATATGGACTTCGGAAACAAGCAGGAGTGTCCATACTCATATCAAATAAAATAGATTTCAAGCCAAAGTTAATCAAAAGGGATAAAGAGGGACACTACATACTGCTCAAGGTAACCATACACCAAAAAGACATAACAATCATAAATATATATGCCCCAAACAATGGTGCAGCTGTGTTCATCAAGCAAACTCTTCTCAAGTTCAAGAGTCTAATAGACCACCGTACAATAATCATGGGAGACTTCAACACACCTCTCTCACCACTGGACAGATCTTCCAAACAAAAGTTGAACAAGGAAACTATAGAACTCAATAACACAATTAATAACCTAGACTTAATTGACATATATAGAATATACCACCCAACATCAAGCAGTTACACTTTTTTTCTCAGCAGCACATGGATCCTTCTCAAAAATAGATCATATATTGGGCTGGGGATGTGGCTCAAGCGGTAGCGCGCTCGCCTGGCATGCGTGCGACCCGGGTTCGATCCTCAGCACCACATACCAACAAAGATGTTGTGTCTGCCGAGAACTAAAAAATAAATATTAAAAATTCTCATTCTCTCTCTCTCTCTCTCTCTCTCTCTCTCTCTCTCTCTCTCTCTCTCCTCTCTCACTCTCTCTTTTAAAAAAAATAGATCATATATTATGTCACAGGGCAACTCTTAGACAATATAAAGGAGTAGAGATAATACCATGCATCTTATCTGATCACAATGGAATGAAACTGAAAATCAACGATAAAAGAAGGAAGGAAAAATCATGCATCACTTGGAGAATGAACAATAGGTTACTGAATGATCAATGGGTTTTAGAAGACATCAAGGAGGAAATTAAAAAATTCTTAGAGATAAATGAAAACACAGACACAACATATCAGAATCTATGGGACACATTGAAAGCAGTTCTAAGAGGAAAATTCATGGCTTGGAGTTCATTCCTTAAAAAAAGAAAAAACCAACAAATAAATGATCTCATACTTCATCTCAAAATCCTAGAAAAAGAAGAGCAAAACAATAGCAAAAGAAGTAGAAGGCAAGAAATAATTAAAATCAGAGCTGAAATTAATGAAATCGAAACAAAAGAAACAATTGAAAAAATTGACAAAACTAAAAGTTGGTTCTTTGAAAAAATAAATAAGAGGGCTGGGGATGTGGCTCAAGCGGTAGCGCGCTTGCCTGGCATGCTTGCGGCCCGGGTTTGACATATAGACAACCTAAACAGACCAATATCAATTGAGGAAATAGAAGAAACCATCAAAAGACTACCAACTAAGAAAAGCCCAGGACCGGACTGGTATACAGCAGAGTTTTACAAAACCTTTAAAGAGGCACTAATACCAATACTTTTCAAGCTATTTCAGGAAATAGAAAAAGAAGCAGAACTTCCAAATTCATTCTACGAGGCCAACATCACCCTGATTCCTAAACCAGACAAAGACACTTCAAAGAAAGAAAACTACAGACCAATATCTCTAATGAACATAGTTGCAAAAATCCTCAATAAAATTCTGGCGAAGAGGATACAAAAACATATCAAAAAAATTGTGCACCATGATCAAGTAGAATTCATCCCTGGGATGCAAGGCTGGTTCAATATATGGAAATCAATAAATGTTATTCACCACATCAATAGACTTAAAAATAAGAACCATATGAGCATCTCGATAGATGCGGAAAAAGCATTCGACAAAGTACAGCATCCCTTTATGTTCAAAACTCTAGAAAAACTAGGGATAACAGGAACATACCTCAACATTGTAGAAGCAATCTATAGTAAGCCTCAGGCTAGCATCATTCTGAATGGAGAAAAATTGAAGGCATTCCCTCTAAAATCTGGAACAAGACAGGGATGCCCTCTCTCACCACTTCTGTTCAACATAGTTCTTGAAACACTGGCCAGAGCAATTAGACAGACGAAAGAAATTAAAGGCATAAAAATAGGAAAAGATGAACTTAAATCATCACTATTTGCAGATGACATGATTCTATACCTAGCAGACCCAAAACGGTCTACAAAGAAACTATTACAGCTAATAAATGAATTCATCAAAGTGGCAGGATACAAAATCAACACGCATAAATCAAAGGCATTCCTGTATATTAGCGACAAATCCTCTGAAATGGAAATGAGGACAACCACTCCATTCACAATATCCTCAAAAAAAATAAAATATTTGGGAATCAACCTAACAAAAGAGGTGAAAGACTTATACAATGAAAACTACAGAAACCTAAAGAGAGAAATAGAAAAAGATCTTAGAAGATGGAAAAATATACCCTGTTCATGGATAGGCAGAACTAACATCATCAAAATGGCGATATTACCAAAAGTTCTCTATAGGTTTAATGCAATGCCAATCAAAATCCCAACGGCATTTCTTGTAGAAATAGAGAAAGCAATCATGAAATTCATATGGAAAAATAAAAGACCCAGAATAGCAAAAACAATGCTAAGCAGGAAGTGTGAATCAGGTGGTATATCGATACCAGACTTCAAACTATACTACAGAGCAATAGTAACAAAAACAGCATGGTACTGGTACCAAAACAGGTGGGTGGACCAATGGTACAGAATAGAGGACACAGAAACCAACCCACAAAACTACAACTTTCTTATATTTGATAAAGAGGCTAAAAGCATGCAATGGAGGAAGGATAGCATCTTCAACAAATGGTGCTGGGAAAACTGGAAATCCATATGCAACATAATGAAACTGAATCCCTTTCTCTCGCCATGCACAAAAGTTAACTCAAAATGGATCAAGGAGCTTGATATCAAATCAGAGACACGGCATCTGATAGAAGAAAAAGTTGGCTACGACCTACATACTGTGGGGTCAGGCTCCAAATTCCTCAATAGGACACCCATAGCACAAGAGTTAACATCTAGAATCAACAAATGGGACTTACTCAAACTAAAAAGTTTTTTCTCAGCAAAAGAAACAATAAGAGAGGTAAATAGGGAGCCTACATCCTGGGAACAAATCTTTACTCCTCACACTTCAGATAGAGCCCTAATATCCAGAATATACAAAGAACTCAAAAAATTAGACAATAAGATAACAAATAACCCAATCAACAAATGGGCCAAGGACCTGAACAGACACTTCTCAGAGGAGGACATACAATCAATCAACAAGTACATGAAAAAATGCTCACCATGTCTAGCAGTCAGAGAAATGCAAATCAAAACCACCCTAGGATACCATCTCACTCCAGTAAGATTGGCAGCCATTAGGAAGTCAAACAACAAGTGCTGGCGAGGATGTGGGGAAAAGGGTACTCTTGTACATTGCTGGTGGGACTGCAAATTGGTGAGGCCAATTTGGAAAGCAGTATGGAGATTCCTGGGAAAGCTGGGAATGGAACCACCATTTGACCCAGCTATTGCCCTCCTCGGACTATTCCCTGAAGACCTTAAAAGAGCGTACTACAAGGGGAGGGGGGATAGTAGAGGATAGGATAGAGAGCAGAATACATCAGACACTAGAATGGCAATATGTAAATCAATGGAAATGTAACTGATGTGATTCAGCAATCTGTATATGGGGTAAAAATGGGAGTTCATAACCCTTTTGAATCAAACTGTGAAATATGATATATCAAGAAATATGTAATGTTTTGAACGACCAACAATAAAAAAAGAGAAAAAAAAAAAGAGCGTACTACAGGGATACTGCCAGATTGATGTTCACAGCAGCACAATTCACAATAGCTAGACTGTGGAACCAACCCAGATTCCCTTCAATGGATGAATGGATTAAAAAAATGTGGCATCTATACACCATGGAGTATTACGCAGCACTAAAAAATGACAAAATCATGGAATTTGCAGGGAAATGGATGGCACTAGAGCAGATTATGCTTAGTGAAGCTAGCCAATCCCTAAAAAACAAATACCAAATGTCTTCTTTGATATAATGAAAGCAACTAAGAATAGAGCAGGGAGGAAGAGCAGGAAGAAAAGATTAACATTAAACAGAGACATGAGGTGGGAGGGAAAGTGAGAGAAAATGGGAATTGCATGGAAATGGAGGGAGACCCTCATTGTTATACAAAATTACATATAAGAGGTTGTGAGGGGAATGGGAAAATAAACAAGGAGAGAAATGAATCACAGTAGATGGGGTAAAGAGAGAAGATGGGAGGGGAGGGGAGGGGGGATAGTAGAGGATAGGAAAGGCAGCAGAATACAACAGTTACTAGTATGGCATTATGTAAAAATGTGGATGTGTAACCGATGTGATTCTGCAATCTGAATTTGGGGTAAAAATGGGAGTTCATAACCCACTTGAAGCTAATGTATGTAATATGATATGTCAAGAACTTTGTAAGGTTTTGAACAACCAATAAAAAAAATTTGTTTCATTTTGTTTCAGAAATTTATATTATTTGTACCTCTGGCTATTTGAAAGTGTTTCTTAAACTTTATTCATAATCATTAACTATAGAATGGTATGTGCATTGTAATTTTATTCTATACACTTCCTAGGGGTATCTTGCTAAGGACCCGCTGTAGGAAACTAAGTTAATTAAAAATGCTTTTACTACTTGAAGAAATCACTTGGTGTTCTGCAATACCACTTGGGACCTATGAATAAAGTTAAATTAAGACGACATAGTCTTTTGGAAGACAATATAAAGATGACAATGAGTACCTGGAATGATGTTGGAAATCACTAGCATTAGGGAGATGCAATCTGACACCATCTTGAGGCATCATCACACTTAATAGGTTAACCTAAGATAACCAAAGTGGAAATACTAGATACAGATGAGGACTCACAGAAACTGGGTCTCTCCCACCTTGCTGGTGAATCCTGAGAATGGTACAGCCACTCTGAAAACAGGTCAGTGGATTTTTAAACAAGCAAACCTACCCTTATCACATGGCCCAGCTCTGACTCTGGTGGATGTTTATTCCAATAAACAGGAATGAAATGTCCACCCATGCAGCAACTTAGGTGAGTCTCAAGGGCATCGCGCTGCAGGGAAAAAGGCCAATCTCCAAAAGTCATATAGTGCATGATTCCATTTACAGAGCATTCTTGAGATGACAAAATTACAGAAAGGGAGAAAAAATTAGTGGTTCCAGAGGTAACAGATAGTGATGGGGGTGGTGTTGGCAGTGATGCTGTAAAAGGGTAGCAAGAGGCAAGAGAACTGGAGGACATTTTATTAAGCAAACAAGTCAGGCACAGAAAGACAAATACTGCCTATTCACACTTACTCATGGAAACGAAGCTGATCTCAAAGAAGTAGAAGAAAGGATAATGGTTACAAAGCCTGGGAGAGGTGGTGTGGGTGGGTAGAGAGAGGATTATTAATAGATGCAGGGGTGCAGATGGATGGAATAACTTCTACTTTTTTATAACACATAGGATAACTATGGTTGACAATAATTAATATTTCAAAATAGCTAATAATGAGAATTTTGAAAGTTCCCAACACAGAGAAATGACATGTCTTCTGTGAGAGATATGCCAATGATGTGATCACTATACATTGTATTTATATATTGAAATGCCATTGTATACATATATTAAATGCTATGATTACCATATGTAAACTATACACACACACACACACACACACACACACACACAGAGGCAACTGAAAAGAAAAGTGGAAAGAGAAATTTTCCTGGTAACGGAATAGTTCTGTATCTTGTTTGTATTGGTCATCACAGGAATCTACACAGATGATACAATGTCATAGAACCACAACACATTGTTCTAACATTGGTTGGTCTTCCTGATTTTGATATTGCAGTACAGTTGTATGAGAAGAAACCATTGGGGAAAACCAAGTGGAAGGTACGTACTATTGTTCTATACTACCTTTACCACTTTCTGTGATTCTATAATTTTTCAAAACAACAAAAAACCTTCATTGATTTCTTCCCATTTTGAATTGATTTCTAAAACAGGTAATACACTACTTTTCCTTTCTTTCCTCAATGCAATTTTTCACTATTTTATGTTACCATCCTTCTGTTCTTGTGGGTTTCAAGACTCACTAGATTGACCTTTCTCAGCAATGTTTTCTGCTTTTATAATAGTACATATAATGATAAGAAGAAAAAATTTTGAAATCTCTGTTCTCAACCATAAGTCGAATTAATACACAGAACATAGTATGTTCATTCAGGAAACAGATATGCTTATGTAGAAGGAATATTTTTAAGAAAAACATTAAAAATATTGTATCAACTACCTGAAGTAGTGATAGCTATCTATTTTTAGAAATATATAAAACTTTGCTTTGGATAAGTTGGTTATAATCAAGACACTATCAAATTGGAACTTCCTTTCATGTTCTGTATCACATATTTAGATGTGAACAGAAAAATAAAAAAGTTAGAAATAAATTTTCAATTTATTCCCCAATCAAATGGAACACTACACAGTTGAAATGCTTTGCATTTTCATTTGTTGAACAGATGTATCTGGAAGTAACTTGACTTGAAATCTGGGATGTCTAGCCATAAATTATTCTTAGTGTGATATACAGGATATACATTTTAACTACTCTTTTTCTTCGAAAGGATCCTTGAATGCACTATTCAGGAATGATTGGGGAAATTTTTTAAGTAAACAGTGAGATATTGATCCACTAGAGATACTTGGTTTAGGTCACAAGTTTAGAAAATAAACTATCAACTATAGAAAATAAACTTTAGAAAATAAACTATAAACTATCAGCCAAGAGATCTAATTAATTTATGATTTTTCCTTATAAGGCTTAATGGATCCACTCATTGGTCAAAATTATCCTTTCAGTCACTCACAAAGGCTAAAAAACAACATCCCCAGAACAATTCTAATAGAACTCTCAATTTGTTAAACATTTTTGCATATGAACATTTGCTCTAAAAATATTTTTATATTTCTTTCTCTCTATGTATATGTTAAATGTCTTTATGAGCTAAGATAAAAAGTGTCCCTTTAAGAATCTTTGTAAAACTTATTAAGGCCCCTTTCCATATAATAAAGCAATTTTTATATTATTACTTTTATCTTCTTTATTTCTTGGCTATTCTTATGTCCAGAAGTATACATTTTAGCAAAACGATTTTAACAAATACTTTTCTTTGCAGCTTCAAGTCTACTATATACTTTACATGGAGCTTAAAGTGCTGTATTGTTCTTGGAGCTGTTTCTCAGTCTTTCTTTTCATGATATCATGTGCCCCTTAATAACCTCCATGAGAACAAAGCTCCAGAGTCCATAATCCTGAGGATGAAGTAGCCTGTATGGTGGGTATTCAAGATGAAGTTGCTATTAATTCTGTACCCAAACCATCAAATTCCTTTAGAAGCATTAATCCAGAAAAATGAAAGGAGAAGAAATGTGTTGCCACGTGACAATACTCTACTTGTAGCCGAGGTGAGCTGTGGTCGTAGGTCAAAAGACTACTGGGGTTTAGGCTTCCTTAGTGTGGCTCAGCCTAGCTCATTGTAACTGCCACCTACAGCTTCATATGCTCCCTGTGCTCAGCACTGCCCCTCTCTTGTATAGTAAATAATAACTGCGTTTAGCCCTAAGCCTTACATAAAATAGAAAATGTATTTCTTAACTTAGTGACCCAGATTTCCTTTCACTGGGAAGGAGAATATCATCCCTTTCTTAACGGTTAATTGAAACTGCCAGGTAAATTACATATAATCACTCAAAATTCCTAAAGTAATTGACATACTGAATGGACTTCCACATCTCTCCATCACCATTACTCTTTAATCCTCATATCCATACACTCATTACCATCAAAGATTATTAGCTCACGTCTTTTTTTTTTTTTTTTTTTTTTTTAATATTTATTCTTTAGATTTCGGCGGACACAACATCTTTGTTTGTATGTGGTGCTGAGGCTCGAACCCGGGCCACACGCATGCCAGGCGAGCGAGCTACCGCTTGAGCCACATCCCCAGCCCAGCTCACGTCTTTATATAACCAGCCCTAGCTAACAGTGGAGATTGGCACTGTGAAATAGAAATATTGAAGTTCTGTTGCTTTGGCATTTTCTAGGATATCTTAAAATGTCAGTGGTGTATATATGTTCAAATATTGTTGTCTGGCGAGTTCCCCAGGGCTCCAAAAGTGAGATAGAATGAGTCCACATTTGACTAGTGACTGTGAAAGTGCCATAAAGCTTACCAATTGGTTCTTGAGACCCATTAGTTAAAGTCACATGATTAGTTTTTCAGTTGTCAACTCTCATCATTGTCCTTTCCTGAAGCCCACAAGGTTTGTCAACACAGATGGACCCAAGAATTCAATGAAGCCGTCCCTCAGTTTCAATGTGTGTCCCTCCCACACACACCCTCTTGTGGATGGGCACTCCAGGATTCCATACCCTCATTTGCTTATTCATCTTGATCTGATATTGTTCTGTATACAAATGAATGACTCGGAAACTCTCAGCATGGCTGCCAGTGAAGTAAATCAAAGGGATTCCTAGGCCTGAATCCAACTTAGGTCTTTAAAAGCAACAATTGGACCTCTTTCTCTTGCTCTACCAGGATAGGAAGGATACAGCACTATTTCCAACCAGTTCCCTAATTTAACTCCCTTCAGAGTTGTCACTGTTTTTTTTTTTCAAAGTCGTTATAAAGAAGATGACATAGTCTCAGCATCTCTAGGAAAACATCATAGGTTGAAAATGGAGTTAGAAGTGTTTTTTTAGCCCAAAAACTGACTCATTAGGTTACTGGAATTCTTTATAGACCTGAAGATACATAAATCTATGCACATACACAGATGAAAGTCCACACATTCTTTATTAGGACAGTCATTTTGGGCATGATTCATTGGTATTTAAAACTCAAGTTCAAAGTCACTATGAATTTGTGCCACTGGTGACTTGAAATGACTTCGTGATCAATCTCAATTGCTTAGGTTAAAAAAAAAAAAGTTTGTTACATGATTTTTTGGTTGTTTTGGTATGGGAATTAAACCCAGAGATGCTTAACCACTGAGCCACATCCCCAGTTCTATTGATTTTATTTTGCAAAAGGGTCTCTCTAAATTGATGAGGATGGCTGCAATTAAAGGCATGTGTCACCACATCCTGCTGGGTTTACAATTTTTTTAAAAGAAATACATGTACTCATAAAACAAAGCCTTGATGAACAGATAAAAAGTCTTATAGGTAAGCTCAAACTATTTTTAAAATGCTTTTCCTGAGGCTTCAGATTATTTTGAAGTTATAGAAATCATATTCTTCTTTTTATAAGATCACTTTTTCGTGCATTATAATTGCACATAATAGTAGTCTTCATTGTTACACATTGGTGCATTCACATAACCTAATCTGGGTCAATTAGATTGCCCAGTACCTTCCCTTACCCCTCTCTCCTCGCCTCTGGAAATCACTTATTAGGATCCCTGAGAAGAACAAGAAAAAGGAAATAAATTGTTTGTTGGATGACAGTTCTTCAATGCCAAGGATCATTCAAGGTATCATCTACAGAGCATTGCTCAAAACTTGGGGGCATAGAAAAGGAAGCTACTCTGGTTAACTGTTGCAGAGTTTGATCAGTTCAATGGATTTGCGACTAGGTATATTTTGCCTGTCCTCAATAAAAGTTTTTCAAATGGACAAGCTAACCAGCAAAGCTGCTCCAGCCCCTTCTGATCAGTCTAGTATTCCTTACTCTAAGCAAATCATCCTAATGTTCCTCCTCAGCAACTGAGGAAAAAAGGACTATGATAGACATGAAAGAAAACTCCACTTTTGATATCATTCGATACTCTCTCCATGTCCATAAATTCCCAAAGGTTTGCGATAAATTATCTCAAATAATATTTTATCTGTGCTTATAAAGAGTATACAGATTTTAATGTGAGACCAAATAAAATCCAGTGATAGACATTAATAGCATATATCAAATATTTAATAAAAAGGCTAGCAAATTCAGAGTCTTTAATAAAACTTTAATAAATTTATGAGACAAGGAAACTGAAAGTAGAATATTTCCTTAGGAACTGTTCTGTTTGGTTTTATCTTGTTTACAATATACAAGCTTTTTATAAGAATGCAGGGAGTATGAAATCTTCTAAGGCTATCTTGGTGTTTTCTCCATTAAGCCCCTTGTCTTAAAAAAAATCTTGAATCTATATTAATCTTTGCAATTTTCTGAATACCTGTATAACATATTTTTCTCAAGTTTGCAGTAAGGTTGCTGTTTCCAAGAGCTCTTCAATTCTGAAATAAAAGAAGTGTTTTTCCCAGCATTGAAACCCAAAGGCTCACCTAGACACAATGGGGTGAGCAGAACATATAAAAATCTCTCATGACAAATCTGAACTCTGCTTTTCCCAACCATAGGAGTCGTATTGGAAGAAGATTCCAAGCAATTTGGCAACTTGAAGCAAAATATAGACTTTGATATTGCACCATTCTTCTTAGGAATAAGCAGGAAGGCAGATTTTACTGCTGAATTTCTGATTATATCCCCCCCAAAGTTATTCCATGCATATCAGGCAAGAATGAAACCTCAAAAAATAAATAAAAGAGAAACAAAGAAATTTGGACTTAATAAGGCTGGATCATATTTGCATGTTCATGCATTTTTACCACACATCATACCTTCTTGTTTCTTCCTTGCTCTGATTGGAAGCATGTGCTTTCATTATTCATTTTGGCATAATAAGTTATTACTTAATAATGATTCAGTCAATTTACTTAAGAAATTCACCTAAGGACTCATGTCTTAGGGATGCTTTCAAAAAAAAAAAAAAAGTAAGTGTGCATTTTGCATTTTGCACCATAGAGTATTCCCAGAGTTTCTTAGAATTCTTGCAACTGATGCTGGAAGCTTTGAAATAAAGCAGAAGGCAGAAGTCTGTGGTTTGTGACCCTTCCCAAAGTAGATAAAAGTTGATAGTCATTGACTGCAAATAAACAACTATGCCTCATTGAATTATTTCCTGTCACTAAAATGCTAATAGATCTCAAGGAATTGTGAGTCCCTTTTTCTATAATCCAGGAAAAATAAGAAATCTAAAGACTTTAATAAGCACATATAATTTCTGATAAAGGACCGTAGTACTTCCAAGGCTCTCAACTTAAAAACACAAAAAGAGAAACGTCATCATTTTCCATAGCATTTGGAAACTTTCCATAGGTTGGAAACTCTACTATCAGAGCTCATCCGTTCTCAGACATTTCTAGGTTTTTAATACTTAGCCAATCTGAGATTGGGATGCCTCTTACAGTTGTTGTCTCAGTGATTTTTTTCCTGCCTAACAACTGATGGCATCTTGATTTTGGTAAAATAATGCAAATGTTAAGGTGAAATAAAGAAAAAAGAAAGGAAAAGCTGATGGATATAGCTACTGGGTGTTTTGTCATCCCTTGTTTATTTTTGTAAATTAAGATAAAAGATAAATCAAAAGTTTCTAGCTTAAGTTAGGTAAAATCAGAGAGGAGAAAAAAGGAGCTAATACTTCTCTGACATCTGTAATTTCTAAAACCACTAAGAGCATTTTTATTAAAATTCATTTTATTAAAATTTATATTAACATTAAATAATTTAATGTATATTAAATCTTATTTAAATTGACTTTATTAAATTGCAATAATTTAAATAAAATTTAATAAATTTTTAAATAAAATCATACTATAATTAATATAAATTAATAAACAATATCAATAAAATAAATTTAAATCAAACAATACTATTAATAAATTTAAACAATATTAATTAATAAAATAAATTTAAATTAGATTAATTTATATTAAATTATAATATGATTTATATTAAAAATTTATTAAATTTTATTTAAGTGAATTTTAATAAAAGTATTCTTCATGGTTTTAGAAACTACAGGTGTCAGAGAGGTATGTGCTATGCAATCTGCTTCTTCTCTTCTCTGATTTCACCTACTTAAGCTAGAAACTTTTGATTCATCTTTTACCTTAATTTACAAAAAGGTTGCAACTACTCGTTTTTTAAAGCCTTTCATCTTTCAAAAATTTATGTTATCTTCTTTCTCTCCCCAAATGTTTTTGATCAAATGTCTTTATAAGCATTATTTTGGAGCCCCAAAAGTATGTAAATAAACAGTCCAGGTATTTAATGATACATACTTACTAACTTTTCCATTGGCAATGGATCGTGTGATTCCACTTTGGGGTTGAATCATGAAAATACTCTTCCTTCTGGACATATTTAACATCTAGAAAACTGAATTAATGTGAAGTGACTTTTCTATAGAAATGGAATCAAGTAACATGGATAGGGGTCATAGTATTTGGATTCAAAGAATCTTAGAATTTATCCAAGAAACATCATGTTCAGGCTCTCCCCGTTCTAATTTTCTTTTACTTGTTGTACAAGGTTTTCTTTGATCAACTAAAAATTCACAACGTTTTGCAATATCATATTTGGTTTTCATATACTCTAAATCTGAGATACATATCCTTTTCTTAAGGGTTGGATCTTTCTTCTTCCTTGTTAATTAAATGCATCATTTTTATTTAATGCCATTAAATTTATCAAATATAATCATTAAAAAAGAGGTTGGAGCTAATGGTTCACTAAAGCTGCTCTGTACAGTTGCTCTCAAAAGTACATCAGAATTGAAGACTGGTGATGATTAGCTGCTACAGTGGAACAAAATTTTATAAAGAAAAACTGCTACAGCAAACAAAACAAATTTTTTAAAACTGTTATAACAAAAAAACACACAACAACAATAAAAATACCTATTAGCTATATACCTATATATACCAGTGTTTTTCCTTTCTCTTTTTGTCTACAAATACATGAGTTCTTTTCCCAAAGGCCACTCTGTAAAAAAAGCACAAAGTGTTTATAAAGTCTTCTTTAGAGTGTTAAATCATCTCTGGATGAGATTGACTTTGCTTTAGAAGGTGCTCTAGTACAACTGTGGCGCTGTTGTCCGGGGACACTGGCAATGGTGTAAAGGTGGGCATGAAATCTGCGATGGGTTTAAAAAGAGGATGCCCAGGTCCACCAAGACCAACTCCAGCTAGGTTACTAAGAGGCACAGCTGCCGAACGGGGAACCAAGAATGGATTCCCGTTGGTGCTTCGACCACCTCTGAATTTGGCTGCCTCTTTAACACTTCCTGGTACATTTCTACCTTGCTCTCTCCTTCCTGGTGAGTCTGGACAGTCCATGGCATGAGCAGAGAGTTTGGGTGGTGGAACAGAGGGATGAGATTCCATTTCCAGAAATTTGACAAAGAGTTCTGAAAAAGAACTATGAAGCCCAGGTTGTTGATTTGGTGTCATAGGTATGTTGGGGACACTTTTCGATGCCCCGCCAAGCCAACTAGTCATCCACTTAGTAACACCACCAGAATCTTCACTCAACAACTGCTCCATTTCCTGCTTTGGAATGTCCAGGATGCTTCCCATTAACTGTAAGGCTTCTCGGCGTTTACCTTTGGGTGTATGGAAATGACCTATAAAAAGATTTCTCATGAGGACTTTGTCCACTTTTCCTTCTGGGCTGTTTGCCAAAGTCGACAGTTTCTTTTGTGCCTTGTCCAACATTTCTTTTCCGAGCTCGTTTTGTCTTTTAAGTTCTTGGATCTGTTGTTCCTTCCGATCCAACTCTTCTGTAAGTCTGGAAGCAGAATGCAACATAGCATTTGTTTCCTCCAAACGTTCCTGCAATGATGATACTTGTCCTTCTAGTTTTTCTGCCTTGTTCTTCCATTCTGCTATCGACTGTTTTTCTTTTGCTAATTCAGCAGAATACGTTGCTTTCTCTTCTTCTTGGAAGTGTTCTAGAACTCTTTGAAGGTTAGTTGACGACAGGGCATACTGCCTTACTCGTGCCTGGGAGAGCGAAAGCTGCAGTGCATTCTCATCCCTCTGTTGAGAGACCAACCTCAACTGTTCTTGCAGTGACTCTATCTGGAGGCTGGCTTGATGACTTGCCTTAGAAGATGACACTAGCCTCTCCTCCAAAAGCGTGACTTCCTTTCTCAGTTTCATCTCTTGGTCTTCTGCAGCCAAAATGTCCTGGGTGTAAGACTCTTCTGATTCCAAGAGATGGCTGCGTAGCCTTTCTAGCTCCCGGTTCAAGCGTAGTTCTTTGTCACGGAACTCTTGAACCTCGTGCTGGAGAGTACTGTTTTCCATCTGTACTTGTTTTAGTGCTGCGATGACTTGGTCTCGTTCTTGCTGAAATATAACTGTCTTCTCCTGCATTTTTGCAACTGCATTGGAAAGCTGACTTTTTTCTTGTAGCAGTTGCTCAAAAGCAAGAGCTTTCTCCTTCATTGACTCACACTCCAGTTCTTTTTCTCCCAGCCTCACAGAGAACTTCGAGCTTGTCTCTTGTAGTTCTTGATACTCCCTT
The DNA here is from genome assembly GCF_045843805.1 of Urocitellus parryii. Classification (NCBI taxonomy): domain Eukaryota; kingdom Metazoa; phylum Chordata; class Mammalia; order Rodentia; family Sciuridae; genus Urocitellus; species Urocitellus parryii. The sequence continues at coordinate 14,809,983 of NC_135533.1, read as the reverse complement.
TCCTTTTCTTTGGATGCTACTCTCAATTTTTCATTTTCCCCTTTTAATTTAGAAAAGTCCACTTCGAAAATCAATATTCTCCCCTTTAGGTCTATTACTGTTTGCTTCAACAACTCCTTTTCCTTCCATAGGTCACATTGTTCACTTCCACTTTCTCTATTGAGGCTTTTTACATTTGTTTCTTGAAAAATATCAGAATTCTCTGTTTGAGCATCGAGTCTTTCTCCAGGCACCTGGGATTGTATTTGTTCAATCGTTTTCTGCAAGTTCTTAATTTCCTCATCTTTTTCTAAAAGTAACTGGATATGCGCAGCATTCAGCTGCTCATATTGGTGTTTAAGGTCATCCATTTCCTTCTTCTGCTCCTGTAAAGACTGAAGGAGTCGCGTTTTACGCTTGTTTTGATTTGTAATTATCTTTTGATGGTGTTTAATTTCATTTTCCAGATGATTTTTGACTATTTTCAGTTGAGATACCTCTGATTCTACTTCTGGGATACCATCAAGGGTTTTAGGCTCAGCCACAGGTACAGCTCGATTCTGCTGTTCCTTAAGGCTCTCCAGTTCTTTTTGCAGATGGTTGTTTTCTGCTGTCATGGAGCCAAGACTTCTGTCCTTTTCTTCTATGGTTTGCCTTAAAGTTTCATTTTCTCTTAAGGCCTGAGAACACTCATCTAAATCCTTTTGTAGTTTTGAACATTTTTCTTCGAGTTTTTCAATAAAAACTTCTTTCTCCTTTATAAGTTGTATCAATTGCTTCTGTTCTTCCACATGAGGTTCCAAAATTTCCTCAGTTTCTTTTGGATCAGTAGTCATTGGTTCAATATTCTTTTTGAGTCCTGCTATTTCAAAGTCCTTCTCTTGCTTGAGTTGAACTACACAATCAGGTTTCAGCTGTAAGGCAGAGGTATTCAAATGAGATGCACTGGAGAGTTCCTGAATAGTCTGCCTGTCATTCTTTGCTTCTTCCAACAGTCTTTTTTCTGCCTGGTGCAGTTCCGCTTCTATCTCTTCTTTGTCTTTTATTAGAGTCTCCTTGACAGTGTCTTTTTCTTGAGACACTTGATTGTTAGCAGCAATGGATGCTTCCAACTTACGTCTTACATCTTTACATGGTAAAATCAACATTTCATTCTCCTTTTTGAGATCAACAGGAACTTTCTTTGAATTTTCATTGAGCTCTTCTACTTCTGAAAGATTTTGCCTTAAGTTGCTCACTTCAGCTTCCTGTTCTTGAAGCAAGTCATCCTTCACATTACTGTTAGAGTCTTCATTCAGAGAACTTTGGAACTTACTCTGACATCCAGACAGCTCACCTTCAGTTTTTCTAATGTGTTCCTTAAGCTCAAGGTTTTCCTGCTGGATGTTTAAGCTACTTTGTTGTGACTTATTTAGCTGATCTACTAAATCTTCTACTTGATCTTCAAGCTTCTGCTTGGTTAAATGCAAATCCCTGAGGCTCTGTGCATTCTGAGTTAACTTCTCCTTCTGCACATGCAACTCTTGGGATAGGTTCATTTTATCATCCTCAAGTTGATGAACTCTCTTTTTTTCATCATCTAGATCTTGTTTCAATTTCTGGATGACAAGGTCTCCTTCTTTTCCTTGTTTTGATAGCTCATCTTTTATCAAAATCATGTGCTTTATAGCTTCCTGATTCTGATGGTCCAGTTCTTCTAACTCAGCTATCAGCATTTTCTTTTCATGGATACTCTGATTCAGTTCTTCCTCCTTTGCCTTCAAGTGAAGTTTTAAGTCATGTAATTGGACATTCACATTCATGTCTGTTGAAGCTGTGTTTTCAAAGACTTGAGAGTCACAGCTCAGTTTTGACAGTGTTATCTGAAGTTCCTCCTTTTCTTGACTCAATGATGACTTCTCTTTTTCTAAAGCTTCCACATGCATTTTAAGTTTCAGGTTGTCTTCAGCAAGACTCTGATCCTGGTTTAAATCATGTAGTCTCATTATTTCCTTTTCAGCATCAGACAGGGCTCGTTGTAGCCTCAACACTTCTTCCATTGATGAAGAATTTTGTGGAAGGATTGTTCCCTTTTCTGCCACAGTAGCACTCTGCTCCAAAACTGACACTTCAGGCTGATGATCATCTAGGTCTGGACTTGGGTTTCGTTCAAGAGTCTTGATAGTATTTTGCAGTTTGAAGATTTCACTGGGGTCAGAATTCTGTGTTCCCTGAGCCTCAGCAATATGCCTCGAATGGCCAACTTTAGATTCAAGTCTCAAAACTTCAACTGACAATCTGTTTATTTCTTGGTGGGACGAAATTAGGTCACTAAAGTCCATGTCATCATCAGAAAAGGCTGAAAAATCACTACTGATCTGGGAACCCAATGGAGCCAGTGCAGTGGTTGTTGGTACACCACAAGCTCCTGAACTTACCCATTGAGCAGCTGCCTGGAGGTTGAACACTTGATCTTGCAGTGCCATCTGTCTACCTTTCAGATGGCTGATCTCTACCTCCTTCTGTTGCAGTTGATTTCCGTAACTTGGACACTGAGGATTTATTTGCAGCTCTGATGCTTCATGTTTTTCCTCCAGATCAGTACAATACTTTTGAGGTCTTTCACTCTCCGATCTTAGTGGAGAATTACTAGCTTCCATTTCCTTTGTCCGACAATCAGGTAAACCTGCTGCTCTGTCTCCTATGTCATCCAGAAGCATTCCCCTGGTGAAGCTGGATACATGGTCTGTGAGGGAAGGCAAGCTGCTTCCCACCTGACCCAAGAAGTTGCCCAAGCCTGAGCCCAGGCCTCCAAACCAGGACGACATCGCCGCCACATTAGGGAGCCAGCGGACCAGCTCCAAAAACCGCGTCCAGCACCATCCACTTCTCTCCTCAGAACAGCCTCAAGTGTTGCTGGGGTCCATTATGACTCCAGAAAGTCTCAGAATTCCGAGAATCGCGGGGCTCCGCCAACACCAACCGCCTTGTTCTGCAGGTAAAAGCAGAGGCCTGTCATGGTCTTTGACCAGGGACTGGCAGCCAGTGGCACAGTCACCCCTCACGCCCTACCCCCAGGGGCCTCTGCTTCTTCCCTGGACTTTCCTGTCAGCGATTGGCTCCAGGATTGGGGAGGGCTGGCTGGGAGGAGCTAGAGATACAGGAAAGTGTTCTAGTCTGAGTCCAAAGGCAGTGTGCTCGGGAACCACGAAGAATCAATGTTGTAGAGGAAATCCGAAGGTGGCTCACTGGAGAGGTCCCTCTTGCCTGGGAGAGGGGGACTTTTTGTTGCATTCAGGCCAGTTGCATTCCGTTGACAAGGTGAGGTCTGGCTCCATTACAGAGTGCCATCTATTGAACTAAAAGTCCCCCATTCAATAGTAAATCTCACCCCATGACACCAGCACAGACACACCCAGAATCATATTTGGCCAAATATCTGGGCATCATAGCCCAGACAAGTTAACATATAAAATTAACCACCACAAAGTCTTAACCATTCTCAGAATTCACATGATAATATTGATGAAATGTCATTAAAGAATAATTTTTACCCTTTCCAAAAATAAATTTTTGCTCTTAATCTATAAGTTTTTGAGTTCATTTTAATATTATATGGTCCTTGTAAGTTTTTATTTAAGTTTATTTAATTGGGCAAAAATTCCACTTAAATTTCACTTAAGAAACTTTGTTTTTGAGCCAATAACTTGGTGTTCACTTCACCTGTTGTTGTTTATCAGTGCAAAATATAATCCAGGTCTAAACCATACAGAGTGAAATAAAAACTTGAAAACTTTTCTACTATGCAGCAACAATCCTAAATTGGAATCCCACCCCTAGAATTAAGGATCAGAAGGAGATAAGGTAAGACCCTGCTTTCCAAAGTGTTTAAATTCCAACAAGTTCATGAAGAGGCAGCTTTGTAGAGTTGGGGGACAAAGCAAAGAGATGAAGCACGTGGGCTGTAACAGACATACAAATTGGGACCAAAGCAATTTTGGAGCTGAATCAACATGATACACTTATGAAACTTCTCTCACAGGCATGAGTTGAAGCGTAAATGAGAACATAATGTGTAGTTCTCACCCTATGGCTGACACAGAGAAAGTGGTCAACCAGTAGAGCCTGCTGTCACTTTGTTCATATTTGCTTTTGGTTTTGTCTACAATTATTTTTCTTATTACCCTTTAGAAGGGGTTTGGATTTGCTCCCATAACTCTCTTACCCAAAGCATATATTCAGGACACTCTTTTCCTTGAGCTGTTCTTTCTATATGTCTGTTCAGGGACCAAACACTCAAGGTGGGAAAAATAAAATTTAGAACAAGGAAGAATTTGAGGAAAATTAATGGTTAAAGTGATTCTAAGGTTTATATCAAAAACCTCATAAAGTCTCTTGCCATCAAGAAAAGAGCAAGGAGACAGAATTCCTCAGATTGCTATCAGAAACTAGTGACTACATTTGTGTCTTGTGCTAGAAAAGGAAATTTTCTTTGTCCTTCTTATTCATCTCCAAATCTGAGAGAAAAATCAGGCCTGTATTATTCAATCTTTCCATAAAATACTAATATAAAACTTTAAACCCCTTATAGCATCTGCTGAAGTGGAGAATCCACTCTGTCCCCAAGCTATGTCTACTGTTGAAGAAGCCATCAACAATACCAAGTGTCCTTTTCTTCCTTTGGACCATTCCTCCTGTGTATGCGTGTGTGTGTGTGTGTGTGTGTGTGTGTGTGCATGTGCACATTAGTAGGCTTTCATCACTTTGACAACATACCTGAGAAAATTAAATGAGTAAATATTTATTTTGGTTCAATTTCAGGCTCCGTTGCTATGGCCTCAAGTGAGGCAAAATACCATGGCAGAGAGCCTGGCCTCAAAACAGAGCTGCTCATCTCTTGGAGATCAGGAAGATGGTGAGGGGAAGAAAGGACTGAGGAATACCATGTACCCTTCTAGGGAATCAACTCCAATGACCTACCCTCCAACTAGTCCCTACCGCATACAGTTTTTACCAACTCCCAATAATCCTGTCAAATAATGAATCCATCAGTGCATTGATTCAAAGTTGAGGTTAGAGCTCAGGATTCAATTCGCCTTTCTGTAGAGTCCATTCTGAATGCCATTACATTGGGGTCCAAGCTTTCAACACGTGACCTTTGGGCAACATTCCAGATCCAAATTATAGCAGGGTGCCTCTTTCTCTTTGGTGTTTTGTGTTTGCTTAAGTTTTGAATCACAAATAATGATCCATTTTCAGTGTAAGACCTATCACATTTGGCTTCAATCTGGTTACAGTGGTTGTTGCTCCTACTGCTAAAAGGCATTTCTGATCACTCAGATTCATGGTTCATTCTGAACACAGCTGTTTGTCATTTTATATTTCTAGCTGTGAGATATACCTACCTACTGTATTCAAAACTGACCATCCAAATAGAAGCATTTCTCTTCTTCTAAATATGTTTAGAATATTCCTGGAAACTATGGGGGATACAGAGGGAAAACCCTGTTTCATTCTTGAGCACATGTGACAAAATGTGCTCAGACTTTGGAAGCAACCTAGATGCCCTTCAATAGACGAATGGATAAAAAAAAATGTGGCATTTATACACAATGGAGTATTACTCTGCATTAAAAAATGAAAAATCATAGAATTTGGAGGGAAATGGATGGCATTAGAGCAGATTATGCTAAGTGAAGCTAGCCAATCCCTAAAAAACAAATGCCAAATGTCTTCTTTGATATAAGGAGAGTAACTAAGAACAGAGTAGGGAAGAAGAGCATGAGAAGAAGACTAACATTAAACAGGGATGAGAGGTGGGAGGGAAAGGGAGAGAGAAGGGAGAGAGAAGGGAAATTGCATGGAAATGGAAGGAGACCCTCAGGGTTATACATAATTACGTACAAGAGGAAGTGAGGGGTAAGGGAAAAGTAATACAAGGGGGAGAAATGAATTACAGTAGAGGGGGTAGAAAGAGAAGAGGGGAGGGTAGGGGAGGGGGGATAGTAGAGGATAGGAAAGGCAGCACAATACAACAGACACTAGTATGGCAATATGTAAATCAATGGAAGTGTAACTGATGTGATTCTGCAATCTGTATACGGGTAAAAATGGGAGTTCATAACCCACTTGAATCAAAGTGTGAAATATGATATATCAAGAACTATGTAATGTTTTGAACAACCAACAATAAAAAAAAATTTTAAAAAAACATTAAACAGGGATGAGAGGTGGGAGGGAAAGGGAGAGAGAAGGGAAATTGCATGGAAATGGAAGGAGACCCTCAGGGTTATACAAAATTATATACAAGAGGAAGTGAGGGGAAAGGGAAAAATAATACAAGGGGGAGAAATGAATTACAGTAGAGGGGGTAGAGAGAGAAAAGGGGAGGGGAGGGGAGGGGATGGGGGATAGTAGAGGATAGGAAAGGCAGCACAATACAACAGACACTAGTATGGCAATATGTAAATCAATGGAAGTGTAACTGATGTGATTCTGCAATCTGTATACGGGGTAAAAATGGGAGTTCATAACCCATTTGAATCAAAGTGTGAAATATGATATATCAAGAACTATGTAATGTTTTGAACAACCAACAATAAAAAAATAAAATTAAAAAAAAATAAATAAGTAAAATAAAGGTATTGTGTCCAACTACAACTAAAAAATAAATATTAAAAAAAAAGGACTGGGGATGTAGCTCAGTGATAAAGTTTCCTTGAGTTTTATCACTGATCTCCATGACCCTGCCCCACAAAAGGTGAGGGAATGACTCCATTGGACCCAAATGATTTATTTACATAGAGAGCAAAAGCAATATAAAAGCATAGTGTCTTCTTCCCCTGTGCCTAGTCTGTTGCCAAAGCTTGGTCCTTTTCCCCTATGCCAATCCAATAAGGAGGACATGGTTTTGAGAAAAAGGAAAATGAAGGTTTACTGTTTTGCTAGCAAAGGAGAAACACAGGGAACTCTGGTCCCAGAGGCTGTGATCCTGCCCATCAACAGGAAGAGGGAGCTTTTGAAGAGGTGATTCAAATGCTATATTTCTCATGTTTCTGTTGAATTGTAATCCACTTGTTAATTTGGGAGATACTCACTTCTGATATCTTCTGATACCATCCCCAATGTCTGAATTAGTTCCTTGCAATGGTAGGTGTGTACTCAAGGACAGATAAATCTGCCTAAAGTGGGGAAGAAAGGTAATCTTGTTTCCCCTGAGATTAGGGAGGCGCAGAGGAGCAAAGAGAGAGGAAGAAACATGTCCATTTTAAAAATAAGTTGCAGTGGCAGAGCAGCAAGGGTTATATTCAAATCATAAATTTATTACAAGTCCACCAAGACCACACTAATTAGAGGCCAGATCATAGCCCAAATGATAGGAAACCCTCAGTATATGAATGGAGAGTGGGGAACATCCAAAATGCAAAACAAACTTCTGAAAACTGTTTAAAGGTATTGTGTCCAATATTGTGCTTTAACATTCCTTAATTCAACTAGGAATGGTAATCACCTGAGGGCACTGAAGAGCACAGACTTATAAAGAGACTGGGTTATTAACAGGGTCTCACATGTTACATGTTAAATCAATACAAACGAGTTCACTCTTTTTTTTTTTTAAGAGAGAAAATGTCAATGTTTATTTTTAGTTTTCAGCGGACACAACATATTTGTTTGTATGTGGTGCTGAGGATCCAACCCGGGCCCCTCGAATGCCAGGACAGCCCGCTACCACTTGAGCCACATCCCCAGCCCACGAGTTCACTCTTTATATTTCTTCTGAGGAGTTTCTCTTTGAAAGGAAAGTGACCACAACACTTGGAGGGACCAAGAGATCTTTATTGCAGCAGTGCAAAAGAGGAGAAAAAGAGAGCAAGAGAAGAAAGAGAGAGCAAGGGAGAACAAAAGCAAGAGAGGGAGACAGAGCAAGAGAGAGTGGCCCGGAAGGAGGGAGTTTTTATAGCCAAAATCTAATGGGGTCTCTGGGTCTGCAAGCTGCCTTGTTGGCACAAGGGGGATTAAGGGTTCAGCCTTGGGGGGGGGGGTGTTGAGTGTTCAAACTTGATGCAAACAGGTGATAAAGGACCAGACAGAGGGTGGTTTGGGTGCATGGGTTATCCTGCAGCTAACGTTTGTTCAGCCTGCCCTGCAGACAACTTAGTTCAGCCTGTCCTGCACCTAACATTCTTCCCAAAGGCAAGATTACCAAAGCAAGTTCTTTTCCCAAGATCTAGACACAGGAACTATTTTTACTTTTATCTTCTTATCTTACCCCCTTTTTTCTCTTCCTTCTTTCTTTACAAACCAGTAGTCTGTGAGCTAAGTGTTTTGTTCGGCATGTTGTACTTTTAGGGTATTAGTCCTATTTAGAAGGAAAGACAGAATATTCTAAAAACAATTATCGTTTTTGACGAAAAAGTGTGTGTCTTCCTAGACCACAACAACCCATGGAGGTAAACGGTGGCTGCCCTTGCACGGCAGGCGAGGTGACATGCAGTTCACCAGTTTCCCAAGTCGGCTTCACTCACCCAGGTACCATTACTGTTCCATTTGTGTTCATCACCCTGCTCAGCAGCTAATGTCTTGTAGCCATCAGGGCTAAAAGGTACGCCTCCCTTAAGGAGTGACTGTCCTTCCAGAACTGGCCTGCAGGAACAGACTTCTGTTGGGCAGAGGGCCACCGCAGCTCTACATATCCCAGTCAGACGGGGGAAACTGACAACCACAATAGTACAAGGAATAAACCAAGGGAAACGGGAGGCCAGAGGAGATGGAGTGCATCAAGCAGGGCCGACCCTTGACTACTGGAGTAAGTCAAAACCCCAAGGGCGCAAACGGTACAGGCACAGTGACTGTAAGGAGGTGGGGGGAGAGAAGTTCAGATCCCTGCAGCAGAGGCTGCCAAGAGGCGAACGATGGGAGATGGCGCCTGCAACACAAGCTAGGGCCGATTTAGGTGATGTCCCGTATGTCAATTTCAGGAAACTGGCGCTGGCTTTGGGGCAATGGAAAGCCCCTGAGAAATTTAAAGGCAAGCGTCGCCGAGAATAAAAGGGACTTGTCCAAACTGTACAATTAAGGACAGAACCCGAAAGCGACTCAGTTTATTCCAAGATACTTCTAATTCCTAATGAATTAACTACAAATCTCTCGCGACCCCATGTTTATTGTTGACCCACCAATATAAAACACAAGGCGTACGTTTCCCACACGTCCCCAGCTCTGCGGAAATGCCTCGGCTCTTCAACCGGAAGCAGAAACTGACCGCTGAGGACGCCGCCTAACGGCCTGCTGGAGCAAAACCATGCCTGAAAGAACCACCACGCCGGAAAGGACCAGGCTGCTTCCGGTGAGAGCCCGAAGGAGAAAAGCCTCAGAGGGCGGGTCTCAAGGATCAGCTTGTGTTGCGCGCCCGGCTCCGCGACGTCGCAAGCCCACTTTTGCGCAGGCGCGGGGCGACTGCTTTTGCGAACGCGTACGCAAACGCGTGTGTGCGCGCGCCCGCTCAGCATTCGGCGCGAGACTGCTGTTTCGAGGGTAAATCCTTTGAGCTGTAACTGGGCTTTTGTTTTCTAAACTACAACTCCCAGCATGCTTCGATCCTCATATTGATACTAGGTGTGGCTTCTCAGGATAGGGTAAAGATAACCTTAAGTGACGATGACGTACCAAGGAGAAAAAAAATTGAACATGTTGTTTGAGCGCCTCACTTGCAGAAGCCCCAGTGGCCTAATGGATAAGGCATTGGCCTCCTAAGCCAGGGATTGTGGGTTCGAGTCCCATCTGGGGTGGTTGTGCTTTTTTCTCTTTTCTGAAACGATTATATCTAAGTAAGTCACTTTCATTTTACTTTTTTGAAAAATGGAATAGTGTATGTGTGGTTTTACTAGCTGTTGAGCTACCGTTTGCAAGAATGAGGATATTTCACCTCCTTCCTCTGAGCCATAAGTCCCTTAAGGCTTCTGGGAGGTCTGAATAGGTTTAATTTCGATACCCCTTCTAGATAGCGTTAAAAAAATCTTAAAAGCGTGTTCCGTATCAAATTCTCATTCACTCCCGTCTAACCCACTTCTGAGAATCGGCCGTTGGTCGGCTAAAAACGTCTTTTTAAGTACGCAGGCAAGAAAGGACCTTTTTACCCTCGATCGGCCTTTCGCAGCGTTTCTGGAGGACCCGGTACCCAGTTAGACTCAGCGGTCGCTTGCTCTTCTCTGGGTTCGTGAGGGCGCCGCTCGGTGTTCGATTAATATGGCTCCGCAGAATAGGGAAGTGAGACCTTTCACCCTGGCCGTCGGCAGGGGGAGCCGGCAGTCGGAGTCCGACCGTACCACTAAGCGTCTCGCGGGGGTAGCTGAGGGCGAGGGCGCTAGCAGTTGCGTAGGGCGCCTTTCGGCTCCACCTCTGGAAAGGACATAAAAATGGCGGCCTTAGGGTCCCCGGCGCGCACTTTGCGAGGCCTTCTGCGGGAGTTGCGCCACCTCAGCGTGGCCACCGGGCGACCCTATCGTGACACCGCGGCCTATCGGTACCTTGTGAAGGCTTTCCGTGCACATCGGGTACGGAAACCGTGTCCCGGGAGCACCACGTCCCGGGAAGGGAGGAAAAGGCGGGTCTGGTCGGGTGTCGGGAGCACCTGGTCTTAGGGCCTGCTGCCCGGGGCCCACCACAGAAGCCCAGGACCTGCTCTAGCTCCGGCCTAAGCCCGGGCGGCGACGCGGCCCTCCGCAGGCAGGGGTGGAGCCGCGCGGGAGGAGTTCATTGGCCGCTTCTGCTGCTTGTTGGGGAGGGAAGAGTCGGAAGAAGGGGAGCGGAGGAAATGGGGACCGGCCTGAAGATAAGACTTGGTGTAGTGTCCCCACACTTAGAGGCACAGCGTATTCCCGGCACTCCCCACCCTTCCCCCAGTAGACATTATGAGAAGCAAACTTTGAGGCATAAAGGAAAACCAGTGTGGCGGGGAATGTTGGGAGCTTTCTGAAGGGTCGACAGTGTTTTACTTTACCTATGTGGTGTCCCCTGCACCCCTTAGGAAAATGATGCCCCTGGGAACGGTACGAGTGCTGTCAGTTCAGCGTGAGCTTGCTGCATGACCAGATACTTTTGTATTAAAACTTCTGTAAGCAGATAAATGTAAACATGTATCCCCCTTGGGTTAAAGCAAGTGGAAGACAGTTTCATTTTCAAAACGAAGCAACTGAGGCTCAGGGACATTTACTTGAGCAAGAATCAGTACAACAACTAGAATTTAGATTAGCTGGTTCCCAAAAATAATTCTCCCGATTGCTACCTTTGGAGTTGTGGATCTGACTTGGAAAAAAGTTGCAACCAATCTCAGAAGTAAAACATTATAGAATCGTTTGTGCTTCAGGGAATGAAGCCTGTTGTCATTGAGCAATGTGAGAAGAAGAATTATTTTAACTGTTGAATTTATGAGCTATGAAATTTAGAAAACAAGATCTTAAAATTAAAAGTAACCTAGTTTTTAATAGGTCACAATGTTAGATACTGGTGCTAGGAACTTGGGCCAAATGCCAAGAATAAGATGTACATGGGCTGGGGTTGTGGCTCAGTGGTTGAGCGCTTGCCTCTTGTGCATGAGGCCCTGGGTTGGATCCTCAGCACCACGTAAATAATAAAGCAAAGGTATTGTGTCCATCTACAACTAAAAAAGTTAAAAAAAAAAAAAAGATGTATTTTAAACTTACATCCCACCTAAGGAGCCATCCAGTGAAACACTTCTAAGTGTTAAGGGTGTAAATAATTGGGAAGAAAGGGTAGTTAGGGAAGGCTTTCAGGAGCACAGTAAGTATGGGCCTGAAGGAATTAGCAATTAAATGGGGATCAGGGAGAGTGATGATACAGGTAAAGAAACTGCATATTTTAAAGCCAAGAAGCCTAACATAATTGAAATTGAGAATGGTTGAAGCTTAGAGTGCAGTAGTGGTGGAAGATGAGGTAGATGGTAGGTAGGAATTTAAATTTTATTGTAGGTATAGCTGGGCTTGGAGGTACAAACCTGTAATCCCAGCTACTCAGGAGGATGAGGCAGGAGGATCACAAGTGTAAGGTCAGCCTGGGCAATTTAGTGAGATGTTACTCCAAAATAAGAAGTGAAAAGGATTGGGGATGTAAGTTGGTGGTGGAGTGCACCTGGGTTCAATCCCTAGTATTGCAAAATGAAAAGGCTAATTTTATTGTAGGTATAAGGGAAGGACATGCTAAGATTTTTAAGAGGTGACATGATTATTGTATCTTATGGAGGTAACATTATTGCTCTTGAATGAAGTTTGATAGTGGCTCTAAAATTGTTCTAAAAGACATTTGAAATTCATGCCTGAAATTCTAGGGCTGGGGTTGTATCTCAGTGGTAGAGTGTTTGCCTAGTATGCCTGAGACCCTAGATTTAATATCCCTCAACATGCAAAACAAAACATAAAAATAGAAAGTTTAGCTAGATGTAGAGGTGTATACCTGTAATCCTAGCAACTCAGGAGGCTGAGACAGTTGCTAAATTTGAATTCAACAAAAGTTAATTTAAATTTGATGTAAGTAACTAATGACTGCCATTTGCACATATATGATAGCATATAGTTTAGTTTTCAGATTCTAATCCTAGATATTTAGAGAAAGAAATGGTATTATGCAGAAAATGGTGCCCAGGGACTAATCTACACATCCCCATATATGTGCACATCCCCACTATTTCTGCCCCATTCTCATAACCTTAGAACACAAAATATATAAGCAGAGGAAAACATACTACATTTCACTGAGACTTTGGAATGGATATGAAGTTTCCAGCTTGCTTTTTTTTTTTTTTTTTTGGTACCAGGGATTTAACCACTAAGCCCAGCCCCAACCCCCACCCCCTTTTAAAAATTTTTTGAAACATGGTCTTGCTAGGTTGCTTAAGGCCTTGCTAAATTGCTGAGGCTGGCTTTGAATTTGCAATACTCTTGCCTTAGTGGCGTGCCACACCACTCCCAGGAAGTATTCAGCTTCTTAAAAGTCATTAGAGCCCAGATTTTTCAGATGGATAAGTTGTAAGAGGAAATTTTTTTTGTTGTTTTTGTGCTGGATATTGAACCCAGAAGGGCTTCACCACTGAGCCACATCCCCATGAGAGCAAGTTTAAGTACCATAAACACATGCATATTACTTTTGTATATAAAACTATAATTTTGTAATATTGAGGACAAGGTCATTATTTTTCAGACAAAATAAAAGTCTTTAATTTTGAAATGAAAGGTATATACCATATTAACCAAAGTACAGAAACAAAATGAAACAGCACTTTGTTTGAAGGGGAGAAAATTCAATATTATATTTCTTAGGTGGCATTAACGATCAATGACCTGATTGTAGTTCTAATCTCTGCCATTAACTAACAACTGGAGTTTAGTTTCCTCATTTGTAAAATGAAGGAGTTGAAACTAAGGATTATGGCTTCCAGTATTAAAATTTAGAAATACTCAATTAAACACCTCAAGAGTTCTGTTTGCTGGATGTACTATACATGCCTATAGTCCCAGCTGTTGGGGATGGGGGCAGGGAGGATTGCTTGATCCCAGGAGTACAATACCAGCCTGGGCAACAGAGGCTCCCTCCACCCCAACTCCCCCCTCCCCATTTAAAAAAAAAGCTGGCTTTGGTGGTACATGCCTGTAATCCCAGCAACTGAGGAGGCTGATACAGGAGGATCACAAGTTCAAAGCCAGCCTCAACAATTTAGTAATGCCCTAAGCAACTTAGTGACATACACACACACCCCACACACCCCCCCCCATCTCAAAAAATAAGCTGGGTGTTGTGGCACACACCTGTAATCCCAATGGCTCAGGAGGCTGAGGCAGGATGATTGCGAATTCAGCAACTCCTTGAAACCCTTTCTCTAAATACAAAAAAGGGCTGGGGGTGTGGTGCAGTGGTTAAGTGCCCCTGTCTTCAATCCCGGGTACCAAATAAAAATAATAAGTTTAAAAAGAAAAATAAAAAGGACTGGGTAGGGATATGGTTCAGTGGTAAAGTGTCCTGGGTTTAATCCCCAGTACCCAAAACAACAACAACAAAAAACCCAAACAGTCTTGTTAAGGCTGAGGCTGGTGTGGCTGAGTGGGTTAGCACATGCATGTACAGGGCACTGGATGCAATTCCCAGCATTAAATAAACAAAACTTTTGATTAAGTGGAGGTCAACTTTCCTAATAAATGAGTATAGTTATGTCATTTGTAGGAAAATGGATGGAACTTAGGAGCATTATATTAAGCAAAATGAGCCAAAACCAAACTTGAAGTCAAAGGTCATATATTTTCTCTCATATGTGGAAGCTAGAAAGAAAAAAAGGAAAGAAAAAAGGTGATATTGGACGATCTCATGAAAATAGAAGGGAGAGCAACAGAATAGAAGGGGATGGGGGAAGGAGGGGAGGAAAAGGGGAAGTACAGGGCAGTGAAATTGACCAAATTATATCATTATATTGTCTACATATACAAATATGTAACAACATTCCACTATTAATAATGTGCTAATAAAAAAGAACACAATTATTACGAGTGCTCCTATAAATATTTTAATTATACATATATGCTTTTTTTTGTATTGGATTGAACCCAGAGACCTTCTATCATTAAGCCATATCCCTAGCCCTTTTTATTTTAAGATAGGGTCCTTCAGAATTGCCCAAGCTGGCCTGAATTTGCGATCCAACTGTCTCAGCCTCCAGAGCCCCTGGGATTACAGATGTGTGCCATCACCATGCTTGTCTTAAACAGACTTTCTTTAGAGAGCAAATTGCACAGAGATAATAGAGATGTGCAGGGCTAGGGTTGTGGCTCAGCTGTAGAGTGCTTCCTAGCACGGGCAAGGACCTGGGTTCTATCCCCAGCACCACATAAAAATAAATAATAAAATAAAGGTATTGTGTCCAACTATAACTAAAAAATAAACATTTAAAAAAAAAAGAAGGGCTGGGGATGTGGCTCAAGCGGTAGCGGGCTCGCCTGGCATGCGTGCGGCCCGGGTTCGATCCTCAGCACCACATACAAAGATGTTGTGTCTGCCGAGAACTAAAAAATAAATATTAAAAAAATTCTCTCTCTCCCCCACTCTCTCTTTAAAAAAAAAAAATAGAAACATGCATATTTGTAAATCTATATAGTGGTGCAGCCTGTAATACCAGTGATTTGGGAGGCTGAAGTAGGAGGATCACAAATTGGAGGTCAGCCTCAGCAATTTAGTGGAACCCTGTCTCGATAAAAAATAAAAAAGGCTGGGGTGTAGTTCAGTGGTAAAGTACCCCTAGGTTAAATCCCTAGTACCCAAAATAATAATAAGAAAGCTTTTTTATTAAATCTTTCTCTGTAGACCTGTATCTGTTGCAGGGGTGTTAACTCTAACCTTTCTGCTTCTCTAGGTCACCAGTGAGAAGTTGTGCAGAGCCCAGCATGAGCTTCATTTCCAAGCTGCCACCTATCTCTGCCTCCTGCGCAGCATCCGAGAACATGTGGCCCTTCATCAGGAATTTCATGGCAGGGGTGAGCGCTCAGTGGAGGAGTCTGCTGGTTTGGTGGGTCTCCAGTTGCCCCATCAACCTGGAGGGAAGGGCTGGGAGCCATGAACATGGAGAAATTCCTTGGATGCTATCTTCATATGAGAATTTAATCATTTCTATAATATGTATTTATCATTAAATTTTTTTTAAGTTAGGATTTTTCTCTGCAATTTTGTTGACTGATTAATTAGGGGAATAAACTGGAGGTTTCATCTTTACTGTCAGTGAATTTATTGGACTTCTTATTCTAGGTATCACCACCTGAATTGATGTTCTTGATCTACTTTTAAAAGTTTTTCCTTGTTTTAATTTAAAAAGTAATACAAGGGGGCTGGGGTTGTAGCTCAGTGGTAGAGTGCTTGCCTTTAATGTGTGAGGCACTGGGTTTGATTCTCAGCACTGCATATAAATAAAAAAATAAAGGTCCATTAACAACTAAAAAAAAATACAAGATTCTGGGAATAGTGGTACATACTTACAGTCACATTTACTCTGGAGGCCAAGATAGGAGGATTCCAAGTTCAAAGCCAGTCTCGCTACTTAGCAAGGCCCTAAGCAAGTTAGTGACACCCTGTCTTAAAATTAAAAAAAAAAAAAAAAAAAAGGCAGGGGCGCTGGGGATTTGGCCGAGTGATTAAGCACCTCTGGGTTCAATCCCTAATCCCCAGTGCCAAAAAAAAAAAAAAAAATGCTGGTGGTGTGGGGGGCCAGGCGATGTAGCTCAATTTGCCTAGCATGCATGAGATCCTGAGTTTGGTTCCCAGTAATACACACATACACACACACACACACAAAAAAAAAAAAAAAAAAAAGCTAAAAGTAATATAAGCCTGTTATTTTAAGGAATTCAGTTGGCTTAAGCAAAATAAAAGCACAATTTTTTCCCTTTGTCCTTCCCTCTGTATTCCCATTACCAGATGGTTACCATTACTAATAGTCTAACAGTCTGATATGCATCTTCCCACATATTTCCAATGCATATACAAACAAAATTATGTATATATTTTTAAAAAGTAACAAATATGATGTAATAGGGTTCTAGCGGGAAACAGATGGCACATTCAAATAGGTTTATTTAGAGTTAAAGGGACGTGAGTTAAGTAATGAAAAATTGAGGTAGGTGTGCTGTCACACACCTGTAATCCCATGATTTAGGAGGCTAAAGAAGGAGGATTACAAATTTGAAGTCAGCCTAGGCAATTTAGCTAGACCCTGTCTCAAAAAATAAAAAGGATTGGGGATGTAGGTCAGTAGAAAAAAGTAAGGTGAAGCTCTTAGGAGCTGGCAGTAGTTGGAGCAGCTATTATTACCTCTCCCAAGTACTGGTCTTTAGGTCTTTAGGAACACAGCCACATCTCAAGAGTAGCCCAAGGTATGATGTCCAGAAGAGTAAAGTCCAGGCAAAGGAGTGAGCATATTAACATTTATACCTCCTAGTCTCCACCTCAAATTGCTCTTCCTCTTGATCCATTTGGGTGAATAGTTCTAATGTATTTGGCTAATTAAGTAAAAAGTTGGGCTTCATTTGGTATGCCTCTCTTCTTTCTGCATTCAGTCATCCAGCAATTGTGCTTCTGAAATAGCTCCAATCACCTCTTCTTCCTCTGCTATAATTTCGGCAATGATAATCTTTTTGGCTGATTTTGGACCATTTTTAAAATGGTCCCTTTGCTTTAAATATTCTTAATTCCTCAATTAAAGTTATTCTGGGGCTGGGGATGTGGCCCAAGCAGTAGCGCGCTCGCCTGGCATGCGTGCGGCCCAGGTTCGATCCTCAGCATCACATACAAAGATGTTGTGTCTGCCGAAAACTAAAAAAAAATATCAAAATTCTCTCTCTCTCTAAAGTTATTCTGAACTGGGTACAATAGCACATGGTGTACCAGTGCTGAGGCAGGAGGATTTTAAATTCGAAGACATTCTCAGCAATTTAATGAGACTGTCAAATTAAAAAACAAAAAAGGCTGAGGCCTGGGCACAGTGGTACACGCCTATAATCCAGTGGCTTTGGAGGCTGAGACAGGAGGATCTAGAGTTCAAAGCCAGCCTAGGCAACAGCGAGGCACTAAGCAACTCAGTGAGACTGTGTCTAAATAAAATACAAAATGTAATAGAGGATGTGGCTCAGTGGTTGAGTGCCCCTGAGTTAATTCCTGGTATCTCTCCCCAAAAAAGGGATGTAGCCTAGGGGTAAAGTGCCCCTGTGTTTGATTCCCAGTACCACCAAAACAAAAGAAAGTTGTTCTATGAGTTGACAATTTTGTTGTTTCAGTCCTGGGTATCAAACCCAGGGTGTTTTACTACTGAGCTCCATTACCAGCTTTTTTTCCCTCTCCTTTCCTTTCTTTCCTTCCTTTCCTTCCTTTCCTTCCTCCCTTCCTTCCCTTCCTTCCCTCCTTCCTTTTCTTAGTAAATTGCTGAGGCTGACCTTTAACTTGAGATCCTCCTGTCTCAGCCTCATGAGTTGGTGGTATTACAGGCTTGAGCCACTGTGCCTGGCACCTTTTTATTTTATTTATTATTTTTCTTTGCTACCAGGGGATGAAACCAGAGGGGCTTACCACTAAGACATATCCCCACCCCGCCTTTTTAAAATATTAATTTTAGTTGTAGATGAACACAAGACCTTTATTTTATTTACTTGTTTTTTTAATGTAGTGCTAAGGATTGAACCCACTGCCTCACACATGCTAGCCAAGTGCTCTACCAATGAGCTACAACCCCAGCTGTCCCCACCCCTTTTTATCTTGAGACAGGGCCTCAATAGGTTGCTGATGCTGGCTCTGAACATGTGATCCTCCTTCCTCAGCCTCCTGAGTGCTTGGATTATAGATATGTGTCACTGCATTTGGCACTGGTTCTTTATTTATGCCTCTTTTATGGCATATGTGAATTTTTCCTGGTAAAAGAAGAAACTGGACATAATCTTTTTAAGACTATGTCTCATTCATTTTATAGTCTCTAGAGTACATCAACCCACATAGCATATAAATAAATCAGTGTTTTTGAGTATATAGCTTAGCTCCACTCAATAAGAGGACTACAATTTAAACAACAGAATTGATCAAAGTATTTCAAAATACTCTTTCTACTGGGCATGTGAGAAAAACACAGTGGGCTGAGAGGCAAGAGGAATCTGGGTTCAAAGCCAGCCTCAGCAACTGAGATCCTAAGCAATTTACTGAGACCCTTTCTCAAAAAATAAAAAGGGATGGGATGTGGCTCAGTGGTTTTGCACCCCTGGGTTTAATCCTTGGTAACACACAACAACAACAAAAACCCTCCTTTTTTCTAAGAAATTAAGAGATTAACATTAAAATAATAGTACCAAGAGGTCACACATTCATTCAATTGGCTGGATCAAAGAAATAGGTTTGTTATTAATATTATCTGAAGGTATTTTATTTGGATTAAGATTGAAGAGAACAAAAGGATTAGGAGGGTTGGGGTTGTAGCCCGGTGGTAGAATGCTTGCCTAGCACGTGTGAGGCACTGGGTTCCGTTCTCAGCACCGCATATAAATAAATTAAGGTCCAGGGCTGGGGATGTGGCTCACGTGGTAACATGCTCACCTGGCATGTGCGGGGTGCTGGGTTTGATCCTCAGCACCACATAAAAATAAAAAATAAAGATGTTGTGTCCACCGAAAACTAAAAAAATAAATATTTATAAATAAATAAATAAAGGTCCATAAACAACTTAAAAAAAATTTTAAAAAGGATTAGGGTAAGATGATGTTTGATTTCCTATGTTATAATATTGTACCTACAATAAATTACATTTAAAAAAAATTTGAGGCGTAATTGCCTAATGGTAAGAAAAATATATAATGGGGAGATGCCACTGACTCAGATGCCACTAAGGTTCCTGGAGGTCTTTTCTCTGAGCACAGTCTTGGTTACCTTGGATGTAAATTCCGACCCTACCTCCGTGGTTGCTGCCACTGAACCAGAAGTCTCCTGTCAATCAACCATTGCCTGCACCACTACTGCCATTGCTGCTGCCTCTGATTCTGCTGTTGCCAGCCTAAGGTCACCTGGAGGTCTTCTTTCTGGGTGTTGCTGCCCTGAATGCAACTGAAGCTGACACTGCTGATGACCCCCAGAGATTGTCAGAGACACTCCCCCACAGCTGCAGTTGTAGCTGCCACTGCAGCCACTACTGCTGACTTGCTGCCTGCTGCCAAAAACCACCACCACTACAGCTGCTACCATAGCCTAGAGGACTGCTTCGGGGGAGACTCCAGGTTTGGTTGTACTTAGCTGTACCTATTTTGGGACACCAGCTAGGTCCGGGGCCCTGGCTGCTAGCAGGTTTACCAGCACATGAGCCTCTGTCTGGGGACTCCAGCTAGGACCTACAGGTCCAGTGTGGGGGTACCTGTGGGTCTGGAGGAACGTGGGGTCTTCCTACTGAGAGTGCTGGTGGCACTTATGCTGCTGCATCTTGGGGTTGCTCCTTTGCATGAGTATATACCCTGGTGGTTTCTCTGCAAGTAGGAGCAGCATTGAGATCTTGGGACTGCAGCATGGCCGAGCCTGAGGTATCTGAAGCTCAGATCAGTGGGATAGAGACTGGGTTTGCGAGGACTGATTGCGGTTTGGTGATTCCAAGAGACGTCAGAGACAAGACTGAGAAACTGTTGAATGCTGTCAGAGACAGTTTGACTTTCCAGCAAGATTTATTTTATTTTTTGATTCATTTATCTCCCTAACATATTTAGAACAGAATTTTTAAAAATAGTTTTTAGTTGTCAATGGATCTTTATTTTATTTATATGTGATACTGAGAATCAAACCCAGTGCCTCATATATGCTAGGCAAGCACTCTACCACTGAGCCACAACCCCAACCCTTGATTACTTTTTTTTAATCTGGTACCTCACATGTGTGAAGCAGGCACTCTGCCACTGAGCCATAACCCCAGTCCTGGAACAGGATGTTTTTATGCATCACTGTATAGAGGACCATGATATATGAATGGTGTTTTGCATTTTTGTTGTATTCTTATGTCTTTAATTTTTTTCTCTTTGTTCGTATTCTTCCACTCTTGTCTATTTTCTTTCCAACTTTTCTCCAACCAACAACCAATCTCTGTCGACTTCTCTTCCACTCTTACTGTGGATTTTTACTTGTAGCTTCTCTCTTCCTCTCTCGCAAATATTGCATACTACACTACCTCTGTTCTCTCATCCACATTTGAAATTGTAAATCATTTTAACAAATATTCTGTTTGTACTATAGATAGTTATGGAACTCATAATTTTGGTTTAATGCGAGAAAGCATTAATTCGAGAAAGCAGTAGACTTAGTGGGAGCTATTAGGCTTTAGGCTGTATATTGTGTACAGTGGGTGCTGTTGATATTGGTCTCACCAGTAAAGGTGAAGTGCTGAAAACCTTCAAGGACACTATAGGTAAACAGGGCAGAATTTATCCTGCCTTAGATCCAAAATTTTAGATGGGAAAACACACTAATAACATGAAAAAACAAGGGAATGAAGCACTCCAAACAAACCAAGATATTTTAATAGAAGTCACTGATAACACAGCAGAAGAAATGTCCAAGAAGGAGTTCAGATTGTATACAGTTAAATTGATACGTGAAGTATAGTATAAGGAGTGGAATCAAAGAAAAAATACAGGAAGTGAAAGACCACTTCAATAAAGAGATTGTGAAAAAACCAAGCAGAAATGATCTAAATGAAGGAATCAGTAAATCAAACTATAAATTTAATAGAAAGCATTACCAACAGACTAGACCACTTGGAAGACAGAACCTCATACAATGAAGACAAAATATATAATCTTGAAAGTAGAGTTGAACATGCAGAGAAGCTATTAAGAAATCATGAACAGAATATCCAAGAATTATGGGATAACATGAAAAGACCAAATTTAAGAGTTATCAGAATAGATGAAGGAGCAGAGATACAAACCAAAAAATGTATAATCTTTCAATGATATAATAGCAGAAAATTTCCCAAACCTAAAGAATGGAATGCAAAATTAAATACAAGAGGCTTATAGGACCTCAAATGTACAAAAATACAGCAGACCCACACCAAGACACATTATAATGATAATGAATAACACACAGAATAAAGATAAATTCTTAAAGAATGTGAGAGAAAAAAATCAAATTACATATAGGGGGAAACCAATTTGGATTTCAAATGATTTCTCAACTTAGACCCTCAAAGATAGGAGGTCCTGGAATAATATATTTCAAGCTCTGAAAGAAAATGGATGCCAACCAATAATTTTTTTAATATTTATTTTTTAGTTGTAGTTGGACACAATATCTTTATTTATTTATTTACATATAGTGCTGAGGATCGAACCCAGGGCCTCGCATGTGCTGAGCGAGTGCTGTACCATTAAGCCACAACCCCAGTCTCCAACCAAAAATTTTATATCCAGCAAAATTATTTCAGATTTGAAGGTGAAATTAAAACATTCCATGATAAAAATTAAAAGAATTAACAACTAGAAAGCCTACACTATAGAGCATTCTCAACAAAAATATTTCATGAGGATGAAGTGAAAAAAGAAAGTGAAAACCAGCAACAGGAGATGTACATTAAAGGGACATTCCACCAAATGAGAAATTGAGACAAATCAAAAACCATAAATAAATAAAAATGACAGGGAATACAAATCATATCTCAATAATAATCTTGAATGTGAATGGCCTAAACTCATTAATCAAAAGATACAGACTGGGGCTGGGGATGTGGCTCAAGTGGTAGTGTGCTCGCCTGGCATGCGTGCGGCCCGGGTTCGATCCTCAGCACCACATACAACTAAGATGTTGTGTCCGCCGAAAGCTAAAAAATAAATATTAAAAAATTCTCTCACTCTCTCTTGAAAAAAAAAAAAAGATACAAACTGGCAGACTGGATTAGAAAGCAAGACCCAACAATATGCTGTCTTTAAGAGACTCACCTCATGGGCAAAGATATCCACAGCTGAAGGTGAAAGGATGGGAAAGAACTTATCATTCATGGATTGCGTAAACAAGTAGGAGTTTCCATTCCCATTTCAGATAAAGTATACTTCAAACCAAAGTTAATCAGAAGAGACAAAGAAAGACATTTCATGCTTTTTAAGGGAAGTATATATAATTAGGACATAACAATTATAAATATTTATGCCCCAAACAATGGCACGTTTGTGTACATCAAACAAACCCTTCTCAATTTCAAGAGTCAAATTGACCACAATACAATAATACTGGGTGACTTTAACACATCTCTCTTGACTACTGAACAGATCTTCCAAACAAAAACTAAATAAGGAAACTACAGAACTAAATAAAACAATAATTTAGGCTTAACAACATATATAGAATATTTCATCCATCAATAAGCAAATATACTTCCTTCTCAGTAGCACATGGCTTTCTCTAAAATAGACCATATCTTTTTTTTAACTTTTTAAAAAATATTCAATTTTTAGTTGTAGTTGAACACAATACCTTTATTTTATTTATTTATTTTTTTATGTGGTGCTGAGGATGGAACCCAGGGCCTCACACATGCTAGATGAGCACTCTACCCCTGAGCCACAACCCCAGCCCAGTATTTTTTTTTTTATTGGTTGTTCACAACATTACAAAGCTCTTGACATATCATATTTCATACATTAGATTGAAGTGGGTTATGAACTCCCAATTTTACCCCAAATGCAGATTGCAGAATCAAGTCGGTTACACATCCACAATTTTACATAATGCCCTATTAGTAATTGTTGTATTCTGCTACCTTTCCTATCCCCTACTATCCCCCCAACCCAGTATCTTTTTAAAAAACTATTTGTCTTATTTATTTTTATTTATTTTTTAGTTGTAAAGGGACACAATATCTTTATTTTATTTTTTAATTTTTATATGGTGCCGAGGATCAAACACAGTGCCTCACCCATGCTAGACAAGTGCCCTACCACTGAGCCACATCCCCGGCACAAAAATAGACCATATCTTATGCCACAAAGCAACTCTTTGTAAATACAAAGAAACAGAGATAATACCCTGCATTCTGTCAGACCACAATGAAATGAAATTAGAAATCAATGATAAAATAAAAAAATAGAAGCTACTGTAACAAATGGAGACTAAATAATACACAATTGAATGATGAATGGATAGTAGAAGAAGAAATCAAGGATGAAATTAAAAAATTCTGAGAGGTAAATGTGAACACTGATACAACATATCAAAATCTCTGGAACACTATAAAGGCAGTACTAAGAGGAAAGTTTATTGCATTGAGTGCATTCATTAAAAGAATAAAAAGTCAACAAATAAATGACCTAACACTACATCTCAAAGCCCTAGGGAGGGGAAAAAAAAGAATAAACCAACACCAAAAGCAGTAGAAGACAGGCAATAATTAAAATCAGTGCTAAAATTAATGAAATTGAAACAAAAGAAACAATTGAAAAATTGACAAAACAAAAAGTTGGTTCTGAAAAAGTAAATAAAATAGATAAAACTCTTGACTATGCTAATGAAGAGAAAAAGAAAAAAACTCAAATTACTAAAATACAAAATGAAGAAGGAAATATCACAACGGACACATATGAAATACAGAGATAATCAGAAACTATTTCAAAAATGTGTACTCTAATAAAATAGAAAATATCAGGGACATTGACAAATATCTAGAGACATATGACCTACCCAAACTGAATGAGGAGGTCATACATGGTTTAAACAGATCAATTTCAAGTGATAAAATAGGAAATGCCATCAAAAGCCTACCAACTGGGCTGGGGTTGAGGCTCAGCAATAGAGCGCTTGCCTAGTATGTGCAAGGCCCTGGGTTTGATCCTCAGCACCACATAAAAGAGAAAATACAATAAAGGTATTGTATACAACTTAAAAAAAAAAAAAAAAGCCTACCAGTGAAGAAAAGCCCGGGACCAGATGGATTCTTAGACGAGTTCTACAAGACTTTCAAAAAGAAATTAACACCAATACTCCTCAAAGTATTCCATGAAATAGAAAAGGAGGAAACCATTTCAAACTCATTCTCTGAGGCTAATATCACCCTGATACCAAAACCAGACAAAGGAAAGAAAACTTTAGACCAGTATCCATGATGAACACAGATTCAAAAATTCTCAATAAAATTCTGGCAAATCACATTCAAAAACATATTAAAAAGATAGTACACCATGATCTAGTGGGATTCATCCCAGGGTTGCAGGGTTGGTTCAACATACGGAAATCAATAAACATTATTCATCATATTAATAGACTTAAAAAGAAAAATCATATGATCATCTCAATAGATTCAGAAACGCATTTGACAAAATACAGCACACCTTTCATGTTGAAAACACTAGAAAAACTAGGGATAGTAGGAACACCTCAACATTGGAAAAGCTATATATGCTAAACCCAAGGTCAGCATTATTCTAAATGGAGAAAAATTGAAAGCATTCCTGCTAAAAACTGGAAAAAGCAAGGATGTCCTCTTTCACCACTTCAATATCATCCTTGAAATTCTAACTAGAGCAATTAGACAACAGAAATAAATTAAAGGGATACCAATAGGTAAAGAAGAACTCAAAACTATTACTGTTTGCTGATCACATGATTCTATACCTAGAAGCCAAACAAGTCCACCATAAAACTTCTAGGACTAATAAATGAATTCAGCAAAGTAGCAGGATATAAAATCAACACCCATAAATCAAATGCATTCCAATACATCAGTGATGAATCCACTGAAAGATAAATTAGGAAAACTACTCCATTCCCAATGGCCTAAAAATAAATAAACAAACAAACAAACAAATAAATAAAATACCTGGGAATCAATCTAACAAAAGAGGTGAAATACCTCTACAATGAAAACTACAGAACACTAAAGAAATAAATTGAAGAAAACCTCAGAAGATGGAAAGATCTCCCATGTTCCTGGATAGGCATAATTAATATTATCAAAATGGCCATGCTAACAAAAGTGTTATATACAGATTTAGTGCAATTCCTATTAAAGTCCCAATGACGAATATTCTTCATAGAAATAGAAAAAGCAATCATTAAATTTCTTTGGAAAAATAAGAGATCCAGAATAGCTAAAGCAATCCTTAGAAAAGTGAAGCAGGAGGCATCACAATACCAGATTTTAAACTATACTACAGAGCTATAGTAACAAAAACAGCAGGGTATTGGCACCAAGTAGACTTGTAGATCAATGGTACAGAATAGAGGACATAGAGACAAACCCATATAAATACAATTTTCTCATATTAGATAAGGGTGCCCAAAACATTCACTGGAGAAAAGATAGCCTATTCAACAAATGGTGCTGGCAAAACTGGAAATCCATGTGTAGCAAAATGAAATTAAAACTCTATCTCTCATCCTGCACAAAAATCAACTCAAAGTGGATCAAAGACTTGGGCACTAGAACAGATTCTGTGCCTAACAGAAGAAAAAAATAGGCCCAAATCTTCACCACATCGGCCTAGGATCTGACTTCCTTAACAAGACTCCTAAAGTGCAAGAAGTAAAACCAAGAATCAATAAATGGGATGAATTCAAATTAAAAAGCTTCTTCTCAGCAAAGGAAAAAATAACGTGAGGAGAGAGCTTACAGAAAATCTTTACCACATGCACCTCTGCTAAAGCATTAATCTCTAGGATATGTAAAGAACTGAAAAAACTTAACACCAATAAATAAATAAATAAATAAACAAATAAACAAATAAATAAATAACCCAATCAATAAATGGGCTAAGGAACTGAACAGACACTTCACAGAAAAATACAACTAATCAACAAAAAATGAAAAAGTGTTGAACATCTCTATCAATTAGAGAAATGAAAATCAAAACTACACAAAGATTTCATCTCACTCCTGTTAGAATGGAAATCATCAAGAATACAGGTTAACAATAAATATTAGTGAGGATGTGGTGAAAAAGGTCCACTCATACATTGCTGGTGGCTACAAACTGGTGCAACTACTATGGAAAGCAGTATGGAGATTTCTCAGAAAACTGGGAATGGAACCACCATTTGACCCAGCTATCCCACTCCTTTTTACCCAAAGGACTTAAAATCAGCATACTATAATGATGCAGCCACAATAATGTTTATAAGCAGCTCAATTCACAATAGCTAGATTGTGGGACCAACGTAGGTGTCCCTCAATGGATGAATGGATAAAGAAAATGTGGTATATATACTCAATGAAATATTACTCAGCTTTAAAGAAGAGTAAAATTTTGGCATATGCAAGTAAATGGTTGGAATTGGAGAATATCATGCTAAGTGAAATAAGTTAATCCACAAAACCAAAGGCCGAATGTTTTCTCTAATATGTGGATGCTATTAGATGGTGGGGGCACTAGGGAAGAATAGTGTTACCTTAAATTTGGTGGAGGGAAGTGATGGGAGATGAGAGGAGGAGATGTGGGGACAGGAAAGATAGTAGGATGGAACAGACATTATTACTATATGTATATATGTGACTGCATGACCAATATGATTCTGCAATAATGTACACTCAGAAAAAGGAGAAATTATATCCTATCTAAGTATGACATATCAAAGTGCATAACTGCATTCTATTGTCATGTATAACTAAAACAAAAAAGTTTAAAAAGAAATATATGTAAGGGGATTTGAACTGGACATGGTGGCACGTGCCAGTAACACCAGCTACTTGGGAGGTTTTAGCAGGAGGACTGAAAGTTTTTGGCACAGACATATCAAATGTTATGGATTAAATAATTTGCTCAGACCATTTCTGTCCAAACACAGTATAATAAAACAGCTTTTCTAGGGGGCTGGGATGTGGCTAGCATGGGCAGGACCTGGGTTCGATTCTCAGCACCCAATAAAAATAAAGGCATTGTGTTGTGTCCATCTACACCTAAGAAATATTAAAAAAAAAAGAGTAAAATAAAAAAAAACAAACAGCTTTTCTTTCCCCCACTCTTTTTGCTGTGTGAAGATTGAACCCAGGGAGTGCCTATAATCCTAGCAACAAGGGAGGCTGAGGTTAGAGGATCATATATTTGATGCCAGCTTGAGCAAATTTGTGAGACCCTATCTCAAAATAAAAAATAAAAAAAGACTGGGGATACCTAATGAGAAAGTACCCCTGGGTTAAATCCCTAGTATGGGGCAGGCGGAGAATAGCTCAACTAAGTGTTAGAAAGAATTGATTTTGGAACACAGACTGTATTAGCAGTGAACTTTCTATACTGTCTGGGTCCTGGGACTAGGGAAGGCTGAGGTTTTGGCAGGACAATGCCTTCCTCTGGTTTTGGATGTGAAACAGGCTTTATCATATTCCTTTACTTTGCTGTTTCTTTTACCCCCCCGGCCCCCCGCCAACATCAACATCTCCCTCGCTGGATTTTTCACATGCTCAAGGCTCTTCCTTTTAAAAATAACTATTCTGTCTTTATCTCAAATGTTTTTTTAATTAAAATTTTAAAAATTTGTCTTGGTGTCATAGGGGATTGAACCAGTAGGGCTTTACCACTGAGCTACATCCCCAGTCCTTTATTTTTTTACGTTCACTTATATATTTATTTATTTTGGTATAGGGATTGAACTCAGGGGCACTGGACAACTGAGTCACATCCCCAGCCCTATTTTGTATTTTATTTAGAGACAAGGTCTCCCTGAGTTGCTTAGTGCCTCGTTTTTGCTGAGGCTGGCTTTGAACTTACGATCCTCCTGCCTCAGGCTCCCTGAGCATATGCCACCATGCCTGGTTTTTATGTTTGAGACACGAGTTGCCTAGGCTTGCCTGGAACTGGGAATCATTGTGCTTCAACCTCTGACATAGCTGGGATTATAGGGGTGGCACTGAGTTTGGCTTATTTTAACTGTTTTTTCAGCTACTACCACCTTCTGTAGTTCCTTATCACAAATAAACTGAATGAATATGTTCTGTGGATGTTTTGTCACTAAGCCACATCCCTATTTCTTATTTTTTGAGACAGGTTCTCACTAAGTGGCATAGGATCTCACTAAGTTGCTGAGGCTGGTTTTAGTAATCCTCTGCCTCAGCCTCCCAAATTGCTGAGATTTTAGGTTTCCACTATTACACTTGGCCACTGGCTACCGTATGGGAAGACGGTAACTGGGGATTTTACTAGGCGCACTTATCCACTGAGCTACATCCCAGCCCTTTGTATATTTTATTAGAGACAGGGTCTCACTTAGTTGCTCAGGGCCTCAAAAAGTTGCTGAGGATGGGTCTGAACTCTTGATTTTCCTGCCTCAGTCTCCTGAGACATTGGGATTACAGTCATGCCCCACCACACCTGATACATCCCTAGCCTTTTCTGACAGGGCCTCATTAATTTGCTGAGGCTGGTGTGGAACTTGCAATTCTCCTGTCTCAGCCTCCAGAGTTGCATTTGCCACTGTGTCCAGCAAAATATGAGTAAAACGTGAATATAAATGATTAAATGCTTCAGTTTGCTTCAATTAAAAGTGTGTGAGCTGGGGATGGAACTCAGTTGTAGTGCTTGGTAGCATGCACAATGCCCTGGATTCTATTCCTAACAAAAATAAAGACAGTAAATGCCAAACTATTTTAAAAACCCAACTATGCTGTTTATACATCTAAAATGTAAGCCAAGAAGGTTAATGTAAAATGTAATCAGAAAGATAGAAAGTAGATAAATAAAATTTCTTCACTGAAACATAATTTTTCAAGATGGGCATGGTGGCCCAAGGCTTTAATCCCAGCTACACTGGAGGGTAAGGCAGGAAGATTACAAGTTCAAGGCTAGCCTAGAGAAATCTGTGTCCCCCCCCCAAAAAAAATTAAATAAAGTAAAAAGAGCTGGATGCCATAATACAATGTCTATACTCCCCCTGAAAGCTAGAGTGGCGGAAGCATGAAGATCAGAAATTCGAGGCAAGCATCACTGTCTTAGCAAGGCCCTACGCAACTCACTGAGACCAATTCAAAAGAAAGAAAAAGGGCTGGGGATGTGGCTCAGTGGATAAGTGCCCTTGGGTTCAATCCCTAGTATGGCAAAATAAAATAAATTATTCTTTTTATTTTTGGTACTGGGAATTGAATGCAGAGGCACTTTACCACTGAGCTAGTGAGACAGGGTCTTACTAAATTGCTGAGGCTGCCCACAAACTTGCCAACCTCTTGCCACAGCCTCTTCAGTCACTGGTATTACAAGCATGTACCATCATGGGCGGCTCAACATTTTGGTGTACTTTCTCAATACTAGTGTTTCTCACGGTAATGTTTAATAGTGCATCCCTCTAGGACATTAATTTGTACATTTTTCTACTGTTGTAAATCACTTTTCAAAGGATAATGACAGTTCTAGTATTTGGATTGGTTTAGAATTTGAAGTTTTCTAACTAGAGAGAAATTTTTTGTCAATTACTAAAGATGACTCTAAAACTTTTATTGGCCCATTATACAATTAAAGGGATCTTGGGACTGTGCTTGCTATTTCATGTTATTTTTTAATTGATAATGCATTAACCAGAAATTATACGTCCCAAGGTGATGCATGTACAATTATAGGGAAACAGTATTAATGTCTCAAAGAATTTTACCAAAGGTTTTAAAAACACCAGGCAAAAGATCTAGTTTAGGTATTTCCCGTTGGCTCATTTTGTTCTCAGAACAATATTTCAAGAGTTGTGTAGTTATATCCATTCGACATGCAAGATTAAGAAATCATTTGCTGAGCCGGGCGTGGTGGTGATGCCTGTATTCCCAGCGGTTCGGGAGGCTGAGGCAGGAGGATCGCAGGTTGGAAGCCAGCCTCACCAATTTAGCGAGAATGTAAGCAACCTAGCGAGAGCCTGTCTTAAAATAAAAAAGGGCTAGGGATGTGGCTCAGTGCTTAAACACCCTTGGGGTCAATCGCAGGTACAAGGGGGAAAAAAAAAGTAAAAGGTCAGAGCAGGGCAACAGGAAACCGTGGAGCCCCGGGTTTTCCCGTGGTCCCAGTCGCTGACTCGCCGGTTCTGTAAGATCGCCTCCTCACAAATTCTCAGGACACAGGTTAATTTTTATAGCTTCAAATATAGCCTAAGAGTTGCCCGCTTGATCCGACGGGGTAGGAGAGCCGGTTTCCCGGGGTACTGACTTCAGGGTACTTTCCTGAACCTGACAAGTCCCAGCTGGGGGCACAGATGTGGGACAGTGACCCAGTGTCTGCAGTCCCGTGGAAGAAAGGCCGCGTCCACTCGGTTCGGGCTGGGCCTTGGAACTGGGATTATTCATCAGGAACACGCCCACGGTAGCTGTTAGGACAGGGAGTCTCTGTCAAACTGGTGGGCACGGTCTCTACTTACTTCGTCGGGCTAACCTCTGGCACATTTTGCTAATTGGGGTCTGGCCCGCCAGCACCGCCCTAGTCTCACTGCAGCTGTGAGGTCCAGGTTTGGCGCCTCGGGGCAGATCCGGCTGGAAAGTCTGTTAAAGTACCAGAGTCTCGCGAGATCTAGAGGGAGGGGAGGGGGCAGTGCTCGTGCACGCGCCCGCGAGCCGTTAGGGTGGAACCCTCGCCCCGGGCCCGGCGGGCGGAGCGAAGACAGTTGGATGCCAGTTGGTGGAGCCCCGCGGGAAACGACTCAGCGCGAGGAACGTGCGCGCTCCCGTCGCGACGACGGTGGCGGCGAGCGGCGTCACAGCTTGGAGGGGGGGTTTGACGGCTTCTGGCGGGTGGCGGTGTTGGAGGCGAGAGCTTGCTTAGCCCGTGTCGCGTCTGTTCCTGGAACCGGACGGAGAGTGAGGGCACGAGGGTCTCTTTCGGGAGCTGCTGTCTTCCACGTACACGTCGTCGTGAGGAGCGCAGCCCGGACTCTCCCGCGACCCCTCCGGCTCTCCTTCCGCACGCCTCGAGGCGGCGGCTGCGGAGGCCACCAAGACAGCATCGCACCTCCCCCACCCCTTCCCCTCATCCCCCGCCCGAAAGGGCCCTGTCTGCGCCCCACCCCCGCCGGTCCGTCCGCTACGCCGCCGCCATGTCGGCGCAGGCCCAGATGCGCGCGATGCTGGACCAGTTGATGGGCACCTCCAGGGACGGTAAGTGTCTGCCAGAGCCCTGGGGGTGGGGGAGGGGATGGGGCCGACGACGGGAAGGGGTCCGAGGGCGCACCTGGGCGCGCGCGTGTGGCTGAGTAAGGGGCTCCCAGATTGGTAACACGAGGTCCCCGGCTCCCTTCCCATCCAATCAGGGCTTGGCAGGCGGGCTTGGGGGGCGGTGACCATGCGGATTGGCGGGAATTGCTGCCAATGGGACTAGGCGGGGCCTGGGGGCAGAAAGGGGAGTTTGTGCTTTCAATGTTGACTTGGCTGGGATGGGAGAGCCCACGTCTCTCTTGCGTAGTCGGGCGGCCCGTTTTGTTGCTGACTAGGTACCTGCGGGCTAAAGCCCCCGCTCCCGATCTAGTTCCTTAACCCAGAGCCTTGGGTCGTCCCTCGTCGCCGTCCTCCAGAGTCCAGAGAGAATCAACCCGCCCCCTCCCCCCGCCCCGGGCGAAGGAAAACCTTACCCCGACCCAGAGATGCACCATCCATCCCCACAGAATCAACCATTTTTATGGAAAATCTGACCCAAACCATGGTTTCTTGAAGTGGGTGTGTTTGGCCCCATTTTGTGAAAAGAAAAAAATGTTATGGCCTGTTTTTCCGAGAGACCTCCATTTTGTTAGACAATTTAATAGAGGCTTTGTTCAGTAAATATTGACAAATCTTGCATGCGCCCCAAATAGGACCATTTTGGAAATTTGATGCCCAGTGAAGCAGAATCGAGGGAAACAAAGAGATTTTTAGGCATTTAGGTTAGAATCCGTACAGAAAGCAACTACGTGCTGAATTATCTTTTGTCATAGCGAAATTCTAAGTAAAACGAAGAAATCTGTTGCTTTTTTGTTGATAATAATTAGTAATATACTCTTTCAAATTCAGCTTAAATTCACGACAACGTGGAGGAAAGGTCTAGTTGAGTACTTTCTTAAAAACCGAAAATCCTTGTTTTTATATGTTGATTGTTTTGGCAAATAGTTTCTTAGCCATTTAAATGCTTTTTTCTTGAGAAGTTATTCACGTTGCTTGACTTAGGAGAAAAGGCCCTTGAATTTAGTTTATGATAGTTGCTCTTATGATTTACTTGAGTGATTTGCAGCAAAATATGTGAGTAGGAAAAAAAAACTTAATTGCATTAAAATATTTTTAGCAATGCATATTTAGAATGGCATTTCAGCGTTAACGGTTTAGTGTTAGTAAAAACCCACACTGGGAACTTTTCTTCATAGAACATTAGGATAAACAGGTATAGATGACAAACTGTGGTTGTATAGAGAGAAGGGAAAGATTGGGAAGAAAATAGGTTTATTTGTGTAGTAAACCCTTGAGAATTAATGTTAAATAAAAATGCCATTGGAGAAATGTAACTGTTATCATTTTCCATGCGTAGATAAGAATGGTTATAACTGCAGCATGTCTTTAACATTTCTCTTTTTCTAGCATGAGAGAGGGTATTGGGAAGGGGTTTCATCTAGGATCTTAACTAACACAATCTTTTTAATAAAGTCACAAGACTTACTTGATGTGATCCTTTTAATCCGTGACAGATACCATTTTGGTATTTTCTGCATAGATTAGATTTTCTGATATTACTGGCAAGATAATAGTTGGATCAAGGTAACCATCACCTGAGAAATTTCTGAACTAGGCATCTCATCTAGTATTGCAAAGATAGAGTAACACATACATACGTGCATGTTATCGGATGTGTAGTCCCAGCAGAAAACTGGATTTCTTAAAATCCATTCTGCTTTGTATACAAATAAATTTAATATTATGTGTCTGTCACTGGACTTTTTTTGTTTTGTTTTTGCCTCCAGACTTAGAGGATTTATGAATGAATTTATGTCTACGAGTCCACAATAATATTTAACTGAAATAACAGGACTTTCACTGCTATATTGGGTCAGAAGTAAGAAATATACCACTTTCAAGGAAAATAATTTTTTAATATATCCAAATTATTTTATGTATTTGATGTAATCAGAAATTATTTTCCTTCTAACTAGATATTTAGTGAATTTTACACATTTGATATAATTCAGGATATTTAAATAATTAGATTTTTTTTTTTTTTTAGCAGTCAACTGCAAGTTATCCAGGGATAGGGGAACATGGAGACATCACTGAATAACATCATGTAATTTGAAACCATATAATGAGAAGTCTTGTATTAGACACACAAACTGTTTCTGGGGAATTATGTTGGGTATATTTGGAAGTGGAAATGGGGATCCAGGAGGTGGGAAAGAGATGGAAAAGATAGGTAGGAGGGCATTTAAGGCAGCTTGGTCCTATTTTTTTTTTAAACCCCAGAGACTGACTATGAAGCAGCCATTTTCTTTTTTGGTTAGTGAGGCTCAGGTAGCCATGATCCCCCTCAATCTTCAGTTTCCCATCCATGAAAACAGCTGAAGTGGCACAGGAGTCCTGGGGCTCTGGAAAAATGTTAGTTTCCCTTCCAAAATATTTCTTCCCTCTCCCCTTCCCAAAAGAGTTTTTAATCCCTTTTAAAATTCCTTGGACATTTAAGTCTGTGAGTTAAATGTACCTTATCTTGAATTACTTAAATGAATTAATCATTTAGATTACCTAAACTTCACTGGAATCCTCAGGAATAGGAATTTTGGTGTCAGGGAAATGGAGAGGTAATTTTTGGATCACTGGGCACTTCAAGAAAGGACAGTCCTGGGTGAGTGTGAAAGTGGGGGGCTTTGAACAATTAGTGGGCAGCATGATGGTGCTGGGAGGCTGGGCAGGGGGATGACCAGGAGGTGGGAGAGGAATGCATAATGGAGGTGGGAGGGCCAAAGACAAACTTTGCCTTCTTTGCAATTTTGCCTAGGGCCCTGGTGGTGGCAACCGCCTGTGTGCCACTGAAAATCGTGCCGATGCCTGGCATACTGCATAAATGGAAGCAGGGTACCGCGTGAGTTGAAACATTGGTCACACTATATAAAGTTTGTATATGTGAATCAGTGTAACTCATACCCATGTAACTGGGGGTCTGACTGTATTTGGATTTTTCTGATAAGGCATCATGGGCTAAGAAAAAGAGCACTGAGCTGAGACTCAGGAGACCTGGTCTCTAATTGTAACCTTGGGTAAGTCACTTAACCTTTTTTGCCTCAAGTTAAATCTGTAATTTGTTCTATGGGAAACCAAATATTTTCCTGTTAACCTCAGAAAAGTAAATACATTTATTAAAGTTTTTAAGAAGGGAGGACCATAAGTAGATATTAATTATTAGTATATTTTTTCATGCCAGGTTTAAGAGTCAATACATTTTGTGAATACCTTTCTGTTTTAGTTATTAGCATTAATAGGAAGGAGACAGATATTCCATTTGGTAGCAGGGAGGAGCCACATAGGAAAACCCAAGAAACAGTTTGAGAATTGTCTGCGTAACAGTTGGAGAAACCCTGTGCCCTCGTACAGAATTTTTACCATGGTAATTTTTACTGGATTGAATCACTTGTAAGGGATCCCTTAGCAGCAGCCCTTTTGCTAACATATAGTTTGATTATAATACATTTCTGGTTCTGATCGCTGAAAGATCTGAGAAGATGCAGGGAATAGGAATTAAACAGGGTGTGAGAGTGTGAATTTAGATTACATCCTAAATTTAGAAATTAGATAGGTTACAGAGGATAATTTGTTCTGAGGGTTCCAGATCTCTTAGTTGCATTAAATGGGAGCAGAGTTCATCTCTTCAAACAGACGAGGAGTGAAAGTACGCCCTCAAAATAACCTGTAGATTGAGTACGTAGACTTTAATAGACTTCTTTGCCATCATGTGTTGTCCATGACTAGGGATTGATTGCATTTGGCAAGTTAAAGCTTTCAGATAATTTTAGCTATTTTTGGTGTTAATCTTACTAAACTGTATGATACCCTTCCTTGGTTAATAGAGGATATTAATTGTCATAGTCTTCACTAGTTATATTTGTTACAGTTTATACAATATGAAATTGAAAAGATACTCATCTTAGGGGATACCCAGGAAGATACAATTCAGGAAGTATTTTACCTACTTCTAACATGTTTAGTTATATCTAACTTTATCATCTGTAGGACAATATAACATGACTGCCTTTCTGCAAAATCAGTAAATCAGAGATTGAAGTAGTGTTTTTTCTAGTGGATTTTCTTCTTTATAAAATCATCTTTAACCTGTGTTTCTTGACTTGTCATGAACATTGAATACATTTTTCTCTTTAATTTTCCTTCATTAATGTAATGAGCCATATTTATTTCTTGGTCAGCTATAAGTCATTCTTTTATTCCACTTGGATCATTCATTTTA
This sequence comes from Urocitellus parryii, assembly GCF_045843805.1. Classification (NCBI taxonomy): domain Eukaryota; kingdom Metazoa; phylum Chordata; class Mammalia; order Rodentia; family Sciuridae; genus Urocitellus; species Urocitellus parryii. The sequence continues at coordinate 14,774,119 of NC_135533.1, read as the reverse complement.
AGTGAAGGAGGCGTAGCCTTTAATGTACACGCACACATTTTTTACATAATGGGTACATGTTATCCTAGATCTTGTAAATTATTTAACATAAAACTTTTGGCAGTGGAGCCCAGTGGCGCAGCCTATAATCCTAGCAGCTCAGGGGGCTGAGGCAGAAGGATCAGGAGTTCAACGCCAGCCCCAGCAAAAGTGAGGCACTAAGCAACTCAGAGAGACCCTGTCTCTAAATAAAATAGGGCTGGGGATGTGGCTCAGTGGCCGAGTGGCTCTGAGTTCAACCCCCGTATCCCCCTAGAAAAGAAATGTTTAGCAAACCTAAGGCTAAATAGTAGTGTCTCTGAACTTCTATAACTTTGACTTCATGGTTCCAGGAATATCCATAACATTAAAGCTCTTTTAGCCCCTGTATAGTGAGTCAGTTAAATTTTTCCCCTCACTTTGAATTTTGAACTCTAATATTTTTATCTCTAGAGCAGCCCAGAAAACAGTAGAAATATTACCTCATAGAACCCTGTGTTATCCTTGGATTTTCTACAGTTGTTTAGTTCTCTAGTAAGCCTATATTTTGAGTCATTATTTCAGGTAAAAAAATAAATTGAAACAAAATCTTTGTATAAGCTATAAGCAGGAAGTAAATGCTTTGATCTAGTTTAGATGTGATGTTATGAAGAAAAGAGCAGTGAGCTGCAAGTTCAAGACAGGGAATTCAAAGGCAAGTAGGTGACATGGGTCAGGGTCAGGTTTATTGAGTCAGTGTTTAGTCAGTGAAGCTTCAAGTTGCAAAAGGTTCAGTCAAGCAGAGGAACTGAGAAGATAGGTATCTTGAAAGTGAGGAACAGTAAGTCTGAGCAAGACTAGATAGTGAGCCAGATGCTTCTCAAGAATGGGATTCCAGAAAGGTGCTTGGAATGGACTGAATCCTTAGAGCCGAATGCTATATTAATATTTCTTGAAGAAATATAAATAGTTCTATCCAACTTAAATCAGTTTACTAAGAAAATGTAGACTGAGAAGATGAAGGAAGTTGAAACATCTTGTTGGTAATGGAATTAGGGAATAAAAAAGAATAAACTTATAGAAATCTTGTAGCTTCAGCACCTGCAGAAAATTGATTGTCTTTTGGTTTAAATTCTCATGTATTAGAAGCTGTTAGGGCAGAAATTAGAAGGCATGGCCAAATAGATGAATTTTAAAAGATTGAGGATATAGAGAAAAGTAGTTTATAAGAACTCTGAAATGGTCTACAGATTAATGTTTTAACTGAATATGACTTTGAAAGGTCAAAGACATCAGAAAGGAATATGTAGTTTAGTCATCTGAATAAATGTTATAGTATGCTATTTAACATTGGTCAGAGAAAGGAATTTTTAAAACTTTTCTAAAAAACACTCACTCAATATTGATCCATGTGTTCTAATTTAGTTGTGAACCATGTACAACTGATGTTTGACCTATTTGATTCAACGTGAAAAGAATTAACCAGCTGCCCTTGCTGAATCTTTTGTCATGCCTTCTGAATATGGTAAATCGTTTTGCTTTTTATTTTCTTGAGACCTCAGATTTCTGCACACTTATTTTCTCTTTTAGAGTTAAATTTTGCAAGGCTTTGCTTTCCATTAGAAGAAGTCAGATATTTATTGGATAGTTTATATTGCATACCTAGTTCTATATGTATTCTACCCTAAGGATAGTTTACACTATATACCCTTTTCAGTGCTTGAGAGTATGTTTTAGATAAGGGGCTGATTCTATGACTCCCTGCTGTTTGTAAATAAAGTTTTATTGCAACACAGTTCTAGTTGGCAGTAGTCATATGGCAGGCAAGCCTAGAATATTTACTATCTGGTCTTTTATAATAAAGCTTTTTTTTTTTTTTTTTTTTTTGGTGGTACCAGGAATTGAACCCAGGGCATGTAACCACTGGGCCATATTCCCAGCTCTTTTTTTTTTTTTTTTTTTTTAAGACTCTTTTATTTTGAGGCAGGGCTTCCTTAAGGAAGTTTAGGGCCTCACTAAATGGCTGAGGTTGACCTTGAATTTGACATCTTCCTGCCTCAGCCTCCTGAGCAGCTGGGATTATAGGAGTGTACCACTGCTATAATAGTTAAAGCTATAATAAAACTTTTTAGTCACTGTTGTTGGTTACTGTGGTCCCCAGACTAGATCCCTTAACATAACTTATGAAGTTATTAGAAATTCAAATTTGGGGGCCTACACACTGACTCAGAAATTCTGGATACAGAGGCAAGAAGATCACAAGTTTGAGACTCAACAATTTAACAAGACCCTGTTTCAAAAAATAAAAAAGGATTGGGGATGTAGTTCAGTGGTAGAATGCTCCCAGCTCAATCCCCAGTATCCAGGAAAGAGAGAGAGGGAGGGAGGGAAAGAGAAAGAGAGAAGCCTAAGTGGTTCTAATGCATATTAAAAGTTTGAGAAGCCCTGTTCTAGGTAAATATTTCCCAAATGTTGGTTATGCATCACTCTTACTATTTTGTATTGTTTTCTATTTATTTAATGTTCTTTCTTTGCAACTCACTCTCTAAAATTTCAAGTTAATTTATAATGAAGCTTAAAAACTACCCTAAAAATAATTTACAGTGAAAACAAATGGTATGTTATAGACATATAGGTAGACTCCATTGTCATTTAAGTGTTTCCTGGGCTAAAAATTAGAGTTTTTTGCTGGACAGGGTGGTACATGCCTGTAATCCCACAGACTCCAGAAGCTAAGGCAGGAGATGCAAGTCTCTGCAATTTAGCAAGACCCTGTCTCCAGAAGGGATAATTGGTGGGAGAGGTGGTGCACGCCTATAATCCCAGTGATTTAGGAGGAGGAGGCTGAGGCAGGAGGATCCCAAGATCAAAGTTAGACTCAGCAACAGCAAGGTGCTGAGCAACTCAGGGAGATCCTGTCTCTAAATAAAATACGAAAAGGGGCTGGGGATGTGGCTCAGTGTTTGAGTGCCCCTGAGTTCAATCCCCAGTGCCCACCCCCACTTGAATAAATAAATAATTACGGGTATAGTTTGGTGGCAAAGTACTCAGTATTGCAAAAAAGAAAAAGGAAGAAAAAAATAATGTATGAGGTTTATTAAATACATACTGTTGCCAAATAGATACGTCTTTCCAGACTTAATCATGATATTTATAATGTGGATGAACTTGTTCATAAAACACAAAATAATCTTTCTAGTTATTTGTGAGAGAGGAAACTGTTGAGCTATTGATCCCATAAATAGAAATGATTGGCTGGAAATACAAACCTATGAGATAAAGAGAGATTAGAGAAGAGGTCCTTCTTTTTTCTTTTGTGGTGTTGGGGATTGGGCCCAGGGCCTTGTGCATGTGAGGCAAGTGCTCTATCAACTGAGCTATATCCCCAGTCCCTTCTTGACCTCCAGGGTGAAATTACCTCATTTAGCTTAATTTCTCACCTCTCTTTTAGTGTTTTGGTCCATGGGAGTCACTCATTCTGTCACCAGGTCTGGAGGATTTTACCAACCAGTTCCACATGGGAGTATGAAAAGAACCCTAGAGTAGGAACTGCATTATGGACATGGGGAACAGTGCAGGACAAAACAGTTGATTCATCTCAGAGTCTACAAATCATGTATTAATTAGTATTGTGAGAAATTTCTGAGTTATACTTTAATTTGCCTCATGGTATTAGAGTGAGTACTTTTCCATGGTGGTATTTTATATATTGATTGTAGTACTTAGGAGTATAGTAATTATTAATAGCAGTGGACACTTCCCTTAGTATACCCAAGTTGCTGAGTTATTTTAGTCATCTCTTTGCTTTTCTTTAGGAATTATGGATGTATTTGCTTCTATTTCCTTTTTGGTTCTATAATAAAATAATCCTAGAGGGCACAAAAATCTAATGAGGAGTAGAGATTTACACATAAACAGTTATGTTTATTTTCAGACGACACATTCTGTGATATTGGTTATAGGTATCTGATTTTGAAAAAAGTACTTTACAAAGTACAAATGACAAATTCCTACATGAATAAACAGATTTTGCTTTGACTATTTCTGTTAGATTTAAAAAAGTGAATAAAGCATTACAAATGAAGTCCCTTATGTTCCCCTTTATGGTCTCATTCCTTTCCAGAGGAAATACTTGTTGTGAAATTGGTGTGTATCCAGTGCGACACAGTATTTCTGCTATGTTGTTTTTCTAGTTTTAAGGTTCACGTCTCCTTCATGGCCATCTGTTTTTCATTTTGACTTCCTTTATCATTAGGTTGTCTGTTATCTATGTCTTTTTGATATTTACATTTCTTTTCTCTTATTTCTTTGTTGGTTTTAGATTTGGGGATGCTTTTGTTGGTTTTTATAGCTGTAACCAACCAATGAGGACTTGTCTTTTTTTAATAGATAAGCCAGCCAATCACTTTTTCTTTGATTCTTTTCAGCTATTTCTTCGTAGCCAAAGATAGCTTTCATTACTTCTAATTTTGTGTATAGAAAATTCTGGATGATAGAAGGCACCCGATATCCAGAGTGCGAGTGTTACTGTATCAGAATTGCAGCTCTGTAAGTAAGTATCAAAATATAAAATTTAGCAGGCTGCAACTTTTTATTACATATATTTAAAATTTTGTATAATCTACTTTTATAACTTAATTATAACTTAATTCCTAAAGTTGCTGAAAAGCAACTTTTTAGGTTTTTATAGTGTCTCTCATATCTAAGAATAGAAATATGCTGTTAGCCTTCCTAAAGCAACTCTTACTCTTAACTCTTTCTCCACCTCCAGTATGAAGACATTGATCTCTGCTAGCTGCCAAGATTTTCCTTGTATAATGACAGAAGACAGATTTGGGGCTGGGATGAAATTATATCTTGGAATATAGCTATATTAATATTTCTATTCTCACGTTTCTGTCATTACCATTCTGTTAGTTCTTAAAGATCCTTTTTCTCCTACCAAGACTGTTTCCCAGTCTCATTCTTTTATAAATGTTGTTACATGAATTAAATTTTCATAGATGGGTGGGCTAGATTTCAAAATGTTAGTCTTTAACCGTATCCATCAAGAATGAACTTGTTTGGGAATTTTTTTTTTAAGTGGACATTAAAATTTTTTTGAACTTATCATGGGGATTAAGGTGGGATAATGTTAGTACCTATTTGTAATTACAAATCGTGAATCAAAGGATTAAGAGGGATTGTCTTTCTGAGTTTATAGTAGTACCCCTTGGGTTTGCAATTTTCTGGAGGAAAGGAAAGCTGCTACTGCTACTCAGTTCAACTTTATAAGTTCAAAAAGAAATGATATTATAGTTGGAAGGCAGACTGTTAAAACTTTTTTCTTTTCTTATATAATGAATATATGTCTGAAAAGTATAACATATCAAGCCATGTTAAATGTTTTCAAAGCATCTGTGATTATATTATGTTAAGATACAGCAATGAGTTCTTTTATATATATTGAATCCTATACTTAGAACTGTTTAAATATGCAGTGGGTGTAACTGAGTATATTTTTTAACAAGGAAACAAAGTTAATTTTAATAAAAGGATTTGTGTAAGTGAATTCTAAAGGAACAACAAAGGTAGGTGGGAAAAGTTAGAGTTGGTGAGAAAGTGTGAGGAGAGTGCAAAAGTAATGAGATTGATTCCTGAGTATAGTAGTCACCATGCAGCAGTAGTCGCCTGCATTTACCTTGGCTCCACATGAAGACACGGAGTTTACTTGTGTACTTCTTAGGGTCACTTCTGCCCTGGAGTAGACTAGAAACTGGCCATTGGTCTCTATGTAGTTCCCATATGATCATGTGGACTCTGCAGATTATATTGGATGAAATGAAATGATAGTGAAAGAAAAGGATTTGGGGATTCAAAGAGTTGGGGAAACAAAGTAGCTTTAAATTTTCAATTTTATCACTTCTCTTTCTAGCTCTAGCTTTCCTGTCCCTGAGGGTTATGGATCTTAGTCAGAGAGAAGGGACCTGGCCTGTCCCAAGCCAGTGGTGACATATGACAAGTCTATCTGTGGGAGGGCTTTGGTTGCCACACTAGAAAATGTGGGAGGGCTTCTCCCTTCCTGCCCCCATTTATAGACATGGGGATGCATCTATTACTTTGTGTGCTGTTGCCTTTTCTCTTCCCTCTTTGTTTTCCCTAAGCTGAGCTCTAAGCTAAATTCTGTACCAAAAAAAAAAAAGGATTGCTTTTATAAATTGCTTGCCATTAATGCCTGATAATATGCAGTAAGATAGGAATCTGCATACCATTAAATATGTCAAATATTACAAACTTAAGGTTCTTTTGAAATTATACTAAACTCAGTTCACTTTTGCTTAGCCTTCACAGTTGTTGATCACATAGCATGGTCATCCACTCACAGCTTAAAAAAATACAGGGAGCATCGGACAGAATGGGTAAAGTAAAATTTTGATGTTTTTAAAATAGCACATAAATCTATGAAAGTTGATTTGGTTTATTGTTTGGGAGGGAAAAGGTGGGTGGGACTGGTGGGGAAGGGGTGGGTATTGGGATAATAGCATGCACCGTGTACAATGTGAGACATCACATAGGCTGAGGTTTAAGTAGGTATTCCTACTAAAACTTAAATATAAGTCAGTTTCAGAAAAGGCAGGACCATAAAAGGCAGTGTTGGGAATTATAATGTGGTTATTTTGACCTCCAGATAGAGGATTTTGAGTATAGTTTGGACAGGTGCTCTCTATCTAGAGTGGCCAGTCTGTATTCCCTGAGTGAAATCAACTGCTTCAGTCCACCTTAGTCTCTGTTACATTAGTGAAGGACCTGGAGACGACCAATATGCATTCTAGTTTTTATTGTAAACCTATGACTTGGGTGATCTCAAATCAGGATTATAGTTTATGACACCCATGAAGGGGTTAGCAAAAGGGAAATAAGTGAATTGTAATTTTGAAGATAGTTTTGTGGTAGGAAGTATTAAATAGGACTTTCGGTGTTTCGAATGGAAAACTGTTCACGTGCCAAAGTTCTAAATCAAATTTATAATTTGAAAAACTTGGCATTGTAGTTATATACAAAGCCTACTGAATTATTTGTGGTTATAGGGCAGAAAAGACCTCCATGTGCTTATAGACAGTCTTGTTGACTCAAATAACTTGACCTAATTTTTGCTCCATTATTAAAAAAAAAATTAGAGGGCATCAAATTTTACCCCCAAAATGTTGTTCTGGCCCTGACTTTGCTATTTCCCTACATGAAGCTCTTTGCCAACACCAGATTTTGTTTACTTGCTATTCACCAAACCTTCATGCTTCTGTAAGCTTTGTCCAAAATATTAGTCCAGTGTGGAATGCTCTTTCTTCTTTCCTTTGCTCTAAGTCCTGTTCATCTTTCAAATATTGGCTTCTACTTAATGCATGAAGCCTTTTCAACCTTATTATGTCTTTGCTGCTCATTCTAGTCTTAAAATTTTTTAAAGGTATCTTACCTTTTGGAAACACCCATTTGGCACTTGAACCAAGCTACCTGTGTTATTGTTATTTATATGTCCTATTCTCTAGCAAAATGATGGGTAGGGTGCTTGTCTTAGCTGTTTGTCTTAAGCTCTTGTCTAGCATGGAGGCCTAGTGTCACTTAGGTTGATTCTGTGATTTGGATCTAATATCAGTGTGCCAAGGCACTTTATTCCCATTTATGTATTATTTTTTAATATATGAGAGGAAAATTACTGGGAAAATTGGCTTACACAATTTAGATTATTTTCATATGACTATAGGCCCAGAAAACTGAAAGATGAAGTACATCAAACTTATAAAATTATATTCTTATGTTATAAGGAGATTTGGTTCATATTTGTCCTTTTTTTAATTATTATTATTATTTTTTAATGGGCGCTGTTTTTACCTAGTTTTCTTTTTGAAAAACATGGTTTGGGCCAGATACTATGACAGAAATCAAAATTACCTGTATTTTTATTTTAAAAATTCTTTGTTGATTTCGTTAAATTATGCTTCCATTGCATAAGCCCAAATAAATTGTTAAATACAGCATGGTTATGTAGCCAAATTGTTTAAAAAATCTTAGCCTTAAAAGTCCTTTAAACAGAACTTGAAAAATATCAGTAAACAGATCCTTACTTGCTAGTTGTTCTTGGTATTTCTGTATTTCGATTTATTAGGAGTTTTATGATTTTTTTGTTTTAGAGATTTCTATAATGACTAATATTTGATAACTGTATCTGTTGTGTTTGCTACAACACATCATTTGCTATCAAATGATTGTGGAGCACCCATTCATTTGCAGTGAGGATTTATTTTAAAATGCTTTTTGGCATTTAAAAAGATTGATTTTTTTTTTTTTAAGCTCACCAGGGCTACCACTTGCTATATTCGTATTTGGAATTGTTGATATTTTATCTGCTAGAGTATCTTTAGGGAACATATATCTTATTATTAGATTTAATGTGATTTCTTATGCAAAAACAGTCACTGTGCTAGAAGAAATGTTTGATTAGTAATACTTTGGTGAATGTTAATTTTATTCTAGGCCTAGCTTATACCCTTGAGCCATAAAATTGAACATAGTACTGAAATGACACTGCTGTTGTATTGCCAAAAAGCTTAGATACTTGTAGCAGGGAGACCCCTAGATATGTAAGGGTTGGGGTTCCCTTCCTTTAAAAAAATTCATCAACTTTAAAATCATTAACGTAATTAGGGTATAGATTTAAAACAATTTGTTTTTCTTAAAAGCCAGGGAGGAAAAAGCCTCTATTTACAGATTTACATTCTAGTGTGAGTTTATCTTAGTGTCCTTCCAACATGAGCTTTAGGCAGACACTTGCCAATCTTGATAAAATATACTTTTTAGAGACACATTAAAAAAAAAAAAAACAAACCCCAGTTGGCCCAAAGGCCATTTCCAGTGTTCAGCCTTGGACTTTTACTTACAGTCAGTCATATTCTTCCACACTTGTGAAGTCAGTATTATTATTAAAAATCAAACAAAAAAACACAAAAGTATAAAACACCCTGATTTTGTTCACTTTTGTTTTCATATACAAGAATCTCTACAGTCAACATGTACTTCTAGATGCTGTATTGAAATTGCTGGCAGAGTCTATTCTATACAAACTGAACAATCTGGCCCCTTGTTTCATTTGTAAAGGTTCAATGTATCTATGCCTGCCTACTTCAATCTGCAAGGGAGTGTCAGAAAGGCCCCGCAATCGCCGAGCCGTGAGTTATCACTAACTTTTCAGATGTGTTAATGAATGTGGAACAAAAGCAGTTGTGTTTAAAAGGAAAAACGGACCATCAAAATAACCTTTATTATAGTAGCAGGCGTGAACACTAAATGGATTATTCCAAATCGTGTCAGAAATAACCTACTAGAAATTAGCCTTTAGAAAACCTACTGTTGAACTGCTCTGAAGCTACTATTTTAACTATAAATTATTATCCTTAAAAATGTATATACCCTGGTTGCAAATTAGAATGATCTTTAAATCTTTTTAACCACATTAAAACAATTTAAACAAAATCTTACCCCATAGTATTGAATTTAAGTTACGCTCTTCAATATAGGACCATTTGAAGGGATAAAGTTTGAACCCTGTTACTTCACATGTGAAAATACAGAAATTAATTTAAATGATTGAATCATTTCCTAGATGAAAGTGTATGAAGTACTCCAGGCATCATGTGAACTACCTAGGTATTTACAGTCTCTTTTAGTACTAACAATTTTTGCTTCAGTAATTCACCAGTAGGTTTTCATTTATCAATGATGATATCAATTTAAGGCTAAAATAAAACACCTACATTTCTTAGGGCTTATCATTCTATATAGAAAGAGGAAACATCTTATGAATTTTTCTTTTATTTTTCCAAAGAGATTCTAAGCCAAAAAAAAAATGTAACTAACATCTGTATTTTGTTATTAGAGCTAGTTACTTTTCTTTTTTTAGATTCTTTAAAGTTTTGAGTTGATAGCCATAAGCAGGTTGGATGCTTCTGTTGATTAGGAGGTGTATTGTTTTATATGAAGACAGAATGAATTTAAATGTACCCAGTTTGGCAATATATAGCACAGACTACATAAAACTTGGAGGTATGGAACCTTTGGAGGCATTAAAGTTAACATTTCAGTTAGGCAATGTGCCTTTGTTTGACTGGTGTGTAAGTCCTTCTTCCAGGTTTGTACGCTCTTAAACGCGTTATTCTACCCTCTCTAACTCCTCCCGGCAGCAAAAGGGAGACACTTCAACTGGAACAAAATAGTGGAAGAAATGGCGTCTGGGGTTCAGTGGGGATTCGCAGTGTGTATGCAATGTTTGCAAGATTACTTTTTATGTTTTTCAATTAATGTAAATAATTACAAAATAAATCAGTGCTTACTGTCAAGAAGGGAACATTGTATACCAGTAGAAAATCTCTTAGTGGGTCTGTTGCAAGTTGCTTAACCTCTTGGAGCCTCAGTTTCCTCACCTGCAATATGAAGGAGTTGGACTTGATAATCTTTAAGGTCCATTCCTGCTCTAAAATCCTATGCTTTTCTGAAGTCCTCTGTTTAACAGAATGCATTGCTTTCCCACTTTGACTATTTGAATTACATGTGCAGTACACATATCGCAACTGCATGTTGTCTAAAATAGTTTTTCTGTAGGATGTTATGTAAAAAAAAACTAATCCCTCTTGAGCTGATTTATAAATGTGTGTGAATAGAGCCACACATACAAAGTTAGTGATACCAGGGCTCTGAGAAAATAAATACTTTCTAGTTGTCTAACCTTGAATGTTATTAACTTTTCTATATTACAGGAGATACTACTCGTCAACGAATCAAATTCAGTGATGACAGAGTATGCAAGAGTCATCTTCTCAACTGTTGCCCCCATGATGTCCTTTCTGGAACTGTACGTATTAAATCTATCATTTGATAATTGGTGTGCTACAAAAACAGACTACTTGATAAAGCCCTCATTTTTTTTTGTCAGATTATTAGGCAATAATTTTTTAACAGTGTCGTTAGAGGAATTTACATTCCTTATATTGTCTATTCGGATTGATAATTTAATATATTTTTTTATTTTTTTAAATGTTTATTTTTTAGTTGTAGTTGGACACAATATCTTTATTTTATTTATTTATATGTGCTGAGGGTCAAACCCAGGGCCTCACACATGCTAGGCGAGCACTCTACCACTGAGCCACAACCCTAGCCCCTTGGATTGATAATTTATATCTTTAATAATAGTTTTGCTCACAGAGGTTGATATTTACAAGTTTTTTCATTCTTCAGAACAGTTTTTTAAAAGTACTTAATTGGAAAGTAGAGGTAGTTAGCATAATACATCATTTGTACTTTTAGTTCAGAAATACTATAGATGATTTTTTTTTTTTTTTGTGCCAGGGATTGAATTCAGGTGCACTTGGCTACTGAACCACATCCCCAACCCTATTTTGTATTTTTATTTAGAGAAAGGATCTCACTGAATTGCTTAGTACCTTGCCTTTGCTGAGGCTGGCTTTGAACTCCATTTCTCCTGTCTCAGCCTCCTGAGTTGTGGGGATTACAGGTGTGCACCACTGTATCCAGCACTATAGATGATTTTTTTTTTTTAATTTTTGTTTTTAGTTGTAGGTGGACACAATACCTTTGTTTTATTTTTATGTGGTGTGAGGATCAAACCCAGTGCCTCTCGCGTGCCAGGAGAGTGCTGCACCACAGAGCAACAACCCCAGCCCCTATAGATTTTTTCGGGTGAGGCAGGGAACACTTAATCACTGAACCACAACCCCAGCCTTTTTTTTTTTTTTTTTGGAGACAGGGTTTTGCTAAGTTACTTAGGGCCTTGCTAAGTTGCTGAGGCTGGTCTCTAACTTGGAATCTTCCTGCCTCAGCCTCTTGAGTCATATAGGCATGCGCTGTCATGCCTGGCAAATAGAATAGATTTTTACCCAGAGTGGTATACATGTTTTGTTAAGATTTGTGTAGATTTATAGCTGAGTGTTATGGTGAATGCCTGTAAAATCAACTACTTGGGAAGTTAAAGCGGGAGGATCCCAAGTTCAAGGCCATCCTAGGCAACTTAGGAAGACCATGTCTGAAAACGACATGGGGATGCAGCTCAGTAGAGTGCTTGGTTTGTGTATGCATAGGTTCGATCAACAGTAATGAAAAATAATATTTGTGCCCATGTATATTGTGGAGCCCAGTAAGAAAAACATTAGTAAATGCTTACATTTATACAGTAACTTGAGAGTAGCATTGTCACTTAAAATTCATCTGTATTGCTGACTCCTAATAGAAAGCTCAGTTTAGATTCGATGATTGGTCTTAAGATTTTCATCTTTTTTTTTTTTTTGGTACCAGGGATTGAACCCCAGGGGCACTTATCCTGGGTCACATCCCCAGCCCTTCCTTTTTTTTTTTTTTTAATATTTAGTTTTTAGGCAGATATAATATCTTTATTTTTATGTGGTGCTGAGGATTGAACCCAGTGCCTCACAGGTGCTAAGCAAGCACTTTACCACTTGAGCCACAACCCCAGCTCCATCCCTTCCTTTTTTTGTGTGTGTGTATTTTGACTCAGTCTTGCTGAGTTGTTTAGGGCCTTGCTTAAGTTGCTGAGGCTGGGTTTGAACTTGCAATCCTCTTGCTTCAGCCTCTCGAGCCACTGGGATTATAGGTCTGCACCATCTTGCCCAGCAAAGAGTATCATCATTTAAATTCAGAAGATAAAACACATAATGATGGGTCTTTTAAAATGGAACAGGAATTGATTGCCTAACTTTTGGATTTGGTTGAAATGATATTGAGTTGCTTCCCTTTACAGATGCACTCAGTGGTAGTGGGGAGCTAGTAAGGGATAAACCTCAAACTGGCTTTATTTCTCATTTGCCAGAAATGTGTCAAATGAAGAAAAGATTTCCAGCTTACCTTTTCAGAAGCAGTGAGTTCCCCTAGCTAAAGATGTCTAAATGAGTGGTTTCGTCTTTCAGAGGAAGATTTAAATTAAGGACATACTTCAAACAGAAAAGATAAGGACATATGCAAAAGAAACACTTCTGTCATTTCCTAATTGGGAAGACAATTGAAACTATGAGCCTAAAATGTTTTTAAGTAGAATACTACAGAGTAAGAAATCTGGTTTCTGAGCATGTGTATAAGAACTATGGCAGATAGTAATGGCAGAAAAGTTTCTATCTACTCAAGTTTCCAAAATTAAAATATTTTCTACTATGTTGTAATACATTTGAAATCTATAATTATAATTATCTGTATATTCTGAGATTCTTCATACTTATTGTTTTATAAAATTTAACAATTAAAGTAATTTTATTTAATAGCTAAATTATCTCTTCAGATAATTTAAAGAATGAGATTAACAAAATGTCAGAATTTAGGTTTTTTCCCTTTTTCCTAATATTCTAAAGTTAACCATAGCAAGATTTGGACTTATAGTAATGATAAAAAAAAAAATCTGTTATGCTTTACATCTCAAAATGTACATAATGCAGTTATGTGCCTCTTTTGTGTGTGAACCCAGGGAGTCCTGCATGTTAGGCAAGATACTACTATTAAGCTGCAATGATTTCTGTGACATGTATTATCTGCAGTTTACAGATGAGAAATTAGCCTTAATGGTAATTAAGTAACTTAAAATCACTCAAGTCTGTTGATGTAAAGTGGAACTGGAACCAAACCCTAATTTTTTTTATTTTTTTAACATTTGCAGTGTTTTTATTATTGAAATATTTCAAACATAGGCAGATAGAATAGTATAATGAGCACCCATGGACCTAATACTTACCACTCAGCTTTAATAACTGGTGGCATTTGTCCCCTTTCTACAAACTTAAGTTTTCTGATCTGAGTTTCCTCCCGAATGTTTTCTGTTTTGTTGGGAATTCTTAATCATTAATTATTCATCATGTAAATAAAGATAATAAATGCTTGTTCTCGGACTTTCCTTTTTATAAAACTTACTGATGGCCGGGCATGGTGGTACATGCCTGTATCCCTTGGTTTGGAAGGCTGAGGCAGGAGGATCACGACTTCAAAGCCAGTCTCAGCAATTTATCGAGGTCCTAAGCAACTCAGTGAGATCCTGTTTCTAAATAAAATACAAAAAGGACTGGGGATGTGGCTTAGTGGTTAAGTGCCCCTGGGTTTAATCCCTAGTATAAGAAAAAAATTACTGATGAATTATAAAGTATACAATTTTTTAAAAAGATTTTTACCGTCTCTGAAATATGGATCTTAAACTCCATGATTTAAAAAAAAAGAAAAAGAAAAAAGAAACCACCGTCTTAATTGGAAACATTTTTCTATGGCATAGAACATGGAGATGAGGCTTAAAACTGAAGTGCTTTGTATTATATGATAAGCAGTTAAGAAAAGCTCTTATAGGTAGGGTGCAGCCGAATTGTAAGGCACTTGCCTACCATTCATGAGGCCCTGGGTTCAAGCCCAGCACTGCCAAAAAGAAAAAAAAAGAAGAAGAAGAAAAGCACTTTAAAGGCACCTGCAGAGTTAAACTGGGAAGGAAAACTCTTGCTAGCCTGATAGAAAGAGATTGTCTTAAATAAGGTTGGAATTAAGTAGGTGTGACTTTCTCAGGAAGAGAGTTTTGAGGATGAGCTAAAGAATTTTTATGAGACTGGAGTTTTAGCGTGGTGTCCGTAAGAATTTGAAAATCATTGATGGTGTGATTCCTTGTGACCTTATTACTAAAAGGGGCTGTTATTAATTTTTCATCTTCTGTATTAATGGCTTATAATTGCAGAGCTATTCTTTCTTTAGCACCGAAATCCTATAGGAAAATGCTTTTTGGTGACACAGTCTAGTAGTTCACAATTCTTTGAATTGAAGATACCACTTTCCTTTTTTTTTCTTCAGTGCTGGGAATCAAACCAAGGCCTTGTGTGCGCTAGGCAGGTGTTCTACCACTCAGCTACATCCGCAGCCTTATTTATTTTCTTTTCACATGTTAGATGAAGAATGAAAGAAATTTAATTGAAAAGAATTCTAATTGTTGATTATATAATACTTTTTCTTCTCTTTTTTTGTTTTGTTTGTTTTTAACCATGTTACCACTGTAAAGTGATGTTTTACCTTTTTTATGTGGTATCAGGGATGGGATTGAACTCAGGGGCACTCGACCACTGAGCAACATCCCCAGGCCTATTTTATTTAGAGACAGGGTCTCACTGAGTTGGGTTGTACCTTGCTTTTTGCTGAGGCTGGCTTTGAACTTGAGATCCTCCTATCTTAGGTATGCGCCACCACGCCTGGCTGGTGTTTCACCATTGTGCTACATCCCCAGTCTTCTTTTTGAGACTGAGTCTTACTAAGGTTGGTAAGGTTATCCTCAAATTTGTGGTCCTCCTGCTTTTGGTCCTCCAAGTCATTGGGATTATAGGAGTGAGCCACTGCACTTGACCTTTTTCTTTGTTTTTATAACAAAAGGATATTTGTTAGCTTTCTTAACTTTATTTCTTGGATCTTCCACTTCCAGCAGTATCTGGTTCAGAATCAGCAGAAATTAAGGCTCAAATAAATTGAATTGTCAAATATCTCCCTCCCTCTCTCTCCCCCCCCCCCCTCTTTGATACCAAGGATTGAACTGAGGGGCACTTGACCACTGAGTCATATCACCAGCCTTATTTTGTATTTTTATTTAGAGACAGGGTCTCACTGAGTTGCTTAGCCCTTTACTTTTTGCTGAGGCTGGCTTTGAACTTATGATCTTCCTGCCTCAGTCTTCCTGAGCTGTTGAGGTCAAATGTCATAGTCAGAAAAATCACAGTATTTTATACTCAAAGGTATTTTAGATTTACTTAAATCTACATACTTAAATTTTTTTTCATGCAACTGAGAAGTTGGAGATTAGGCCAGTTTCTCCTATTTAACTAGAGTTTCACATATTTTAAATATAGGTGTTTCCATGTAGTTTTAGAGATTCTGCTGCTCAACAATAGGGGAGTTTTAAAAGAACTGATTAGAAAATACTTAGGCACAGCATTAGGGACTTTGACATTTCAATGTCATCATTAAAATTTTATCTGTATTTTTCAGGTGATTAAATTTGTGAGTAGTTGTTATCAAAGTTCTGAATTGGTTTTATGGTGCCTCAGTAGGTTCTGGGTTTTATCCAGAGTGTGGCTTGTATTAATTGAAACTCCTTTTATTGTTCCTGTGACTTTCCTGTAATGCATGGTCTACAAGTTGTTTGGTACATACAACTCTGAATTTTAAAACTGCTGTCTGTTGGGTAATAAGTATGTAAAAGAGCCGTGAAAATATACAGAAGGAGAGCAAATATTAAGAAGTAGATCTGTTGGGTTTGGTGGCACACGCCTATAGTCCCAGCAGCTCTGGAAGGTGAGGCTGAAGTAGAAGGGTTGCAAGTTTGAAGCCAGCCTCAGCAATTTAGCGAGAACTGTTTTAAAAGAGCAGGGGATGTGGGGCTGGGGTTGTGGCTCAGTGGTAGAGTGCTTGTGAGGCATTGGGTTCAGTTCTTAGCAGCACATATAAATAAATGAATAAAATAAAGGTCCTTCACCATCTAAAAATGTATTTAAAAAATAGTAGTGATTATACATGCAAATGTGGTTGTAAGTTCTGTGTCGAAGGAACTGCTGAGCTAGAGCCAGTCCAATACATGCAAATATGAGAAATTAACTTATAGATTCTCTAGACTTAAATAATTCTTCCCCCAAAATAATTGTTTTGGGATACCTTGATATTACTTAACAGATTTCTTGGCATTAACCAAGATTTTTGGCTTGATTTTTTTTTTAATTTGTATTATAACCATTTTTTTAGAAATTACTTATAGGTAACATGCTAAATAACCCAGGTCTTGCCACATTTGGCTTTGAAGTATATTGTGTCCTCTTAAGCAGATTTGTTGTGTTTAATTTTTTTTCTAATCTGTTACAAAAATATGCCTTCTTTAACAACTATCCTTATTTTTTATTTATTGTTTTGGGGTACCAGGGATTGAACCCAGGAGCACTCGGCCACTGAGCCAAATCCCAGCCCTATTTTGTATTTTATTTAGAGACAGAGTCTCACTGAGTTATTTAGCACCTCACTTTTGCTGAGGCTGGCTTTGAACTCAGGATCCTCCTATCTTAGCCTCCCAAGCCTCTGGGATTATAGGCATGCAACACTGCACCCAGCCCCTTCAACAAGTAGTTTTAGAGACTGCCCAACCAAAAATGCTTTTGGTGTCTAGGAAGTTAGAAGTACATTAAAAGCTTCCCAATGAATAATTCAGGCTTTACTATTAAACTTTTAAAACCAAGTCCTGAGTAATTTAGAGTGCTTTTAGCAAATAGGCACATGAATACTATGAACTACTCAACCTGAAGTAGTATGTCCTTTATTGTTTTGTGTGGTTGTTTTGTTTTGTTTTTGTTTTTTTGGATACTGGAGATTGAACTTGCACACTTTTACCACTGAGTTTCATCCCCAGCTCTTGTTTTTTTTTTTTTTTTTTTTTAAATTTAAATTTTTAGTTGTAATGGACACAGTACCTTTATTTATTTTTTTATGTGGTGCTGAGGATCAAACCAGTGCCTCATATGTGCTAGCAAGTGCTCTACCACGGAGCTGCAGCTGCAGCCCCAGCCCACATCCTCAGCTCTTTTTATTTTTTATTTTGAGACAGTGTCTCATTAAGTAATCAAGGCTATCCTCAAATTTGTAATCCTCCTGCTTCAGCCTCTTGAGTCCCTGGGATTATAGATGTGTGCCACTGCATCTAGCTATTTCTTTTCTTTTTTTTTTTTTTTTTTTTTTAATTTTTAGGTGTAGATGGACACAACACAGTGCCTTTTTATTTTTATGTGGTGCTGAAGATCGAACCCAGGTCCCACCCGTGCTCTACCTCTGAGCCACAATCCCAGCCCCCCATCTGGCTATTTCTATGCCCTCCCAAGTAACCCTTTTCTGTCATTCTGAATAATCTTATATCATTCATTTTATATAGTTAAAATAATATACTTCAGACTTGTGGAAGTGACCCACAGGCACACAATTTTGTTTTGATTTAGTCTTTGTCTGTGGTTGAGTTTGGTCAGCAGGTCTGTCTGTTAAATGAATTAATGGTAGTGTTAATGTCTTCTCTCCCAAATTGAATCACAATTAGCTATTTTAAAATTCTTATTCTATATTATGAAGTCAATCAGAGAGGAATCATTTTTAACTCATTTAATAAAAATTTTTACCTGGACATGGTGGCACATACCTATAAAAAAATCCCAGCTACTCGGGAAGCTGAGGAGGATTTTAAGTTTGAAACCCTCCTTAGCAGTTTAGTGAGAATTTGTCTTAAAATGAAAAAAGTTAAGTAAAGAGGACTGGGAATGTATCTCAGTGGTAAAGCACTTCAGAGTTTAATCCCCAATCTCAGAAAAATGTTTATTTTTTCAAACATATAAGTAGAGAGTTGTATAATGAACTTCCATGTACTCACTATACGTCTTCATTAAACACTTTACTTATGGTCTACCTTATTTAATTTTTTTTGAAATATTGATTTTTTAGTTGTAGTTGGACACAAAAATACTTTTATTTTATTTATTTTTATGTGGTGCTGAGGATTGAATCCAGGGCCTTGCATGTGCTAGGCGAGTGATCTACTGCTGAGCCACAACCCCAGCCCCAACCATATTTAATTTATAATCACTTTTGTTCTCTTTCTTTTGAAAATCTGACATCTTTGACCTATTATTTAGATTGGTTGTTGATACGTGGTAGCAGTGACCAATTACTCCGAACAAAACAGGAGGTCTGGAAGTCTTGTTGAAGACTTGTTGAATCACATTGATAGTCATAGTCTTGTATTTATTTAATCTATTTCATGATCATGTTTATTCTGAACAGCGATTCTCAGTAAATGCTTATTACCTAAAAATAGGAACTATTCTTCAGTTTTCCCTGAACCCCTAGTTTTGTTTTATTTTTTAGTCTCACTAAATTGACCAGGCTGGCTTTGAGCTAGTCATCCTCCTGCCTTAGGCTCCTGAGTAGATGGGATTAGAGGGCTTGTGCTCTCTAGATCTTTTTTAAGAGATTTTTCCAGTTTTATAAATTGCCCTTTAACAAGTCTGTGGAAACTAATGTGTTCTCTGAGGTAATTTATTAAAAAGGGAGGATGGAGTTATAAATGTGTCATTTGGAAGATATAGGATCCTGAACACAGAGCAAACACATTGTAATAAATAAGATCTTGGGACAAAAAAAAAGTTGTGTACAGGTAGTTAACCACAAACACCAAGCACATTTACAAATTCTCCATCTTTAGGAATATTTTGTGAAATGTAATGAGTGCAAGAAGCAAAACCAGATGACTTAGTAAAATCCTTTTTAGTTTGACCATCCTTATTCATTAAGGAACCTTTTAAAAGGATTTAGTGTTTTGCTCCGACATACAGAATTAAAACATTTTGGAAATGTGTTATCCTTTAAGCTTTTTTCTTTCATAGAATAAAAAATAAAGGTATATATTCAAATAATATAATCTGTAAAATTTCTTAGATGTGTTAAATTTTTCCCTCTTACTGTAATGGTATTGGAATGATGAAATTTATTGGAGTTAAGCAGAAGAAGAAATAGAAAGGGGTGAGAAGTATCAGATCAATGAATGCTGAATGGAGAAAGTTAAGGAGAATTCACTACTGTTTTTAGAAAAAAAATACTTTTGCAGTATTAGGGGTTGAACCCCTGAGTGTTTTACCACTGAGGTATGTCCTCAGTCGTTTTTATATTTAATTTTGAGACAGGATCTTATTAAGTCGCTGAGGCTGGCCACAAACTTGTGATTTTCTTGCCTTTGCCTGCCAGGTAGCTGGGGATACACACATGGGCCACCAAACCCTGCTCCCTGAATCTTGCTCAGAAATGTTATTTTTTAAATCATCAGCAAATAAAAACCAATGTGAGCCAGTTGTGGTGGTACACACCTGTCATCAGTGGCTTGGGAGACTGAGATAGGAGTATCGCAAATTCAAAGACAGCCTCAACAACTTAGGCCCCTCGCAAGTTAGTGAGACCCTGTTTTTAAGTACAAAAAGGGAAGGGGATATGGTTAAGCTCCCCTGGGTTCAATTCCAGATACCAAAAAATACCCCAAAATAAAAATCCTCAATGTGAGCAGGGTGCCATGGAGCACGCTTGTATTCCCAGCTACACTGGAGGCTAAGGCAGTTTAAGACCAGCAAAAATATAAAAAGGTCAGGGAATATGGCTCAGTAGTAGAGTGCCTTGCTTGGATTTAATACCTGGTGAGACACACACACACACCACACAAAGAATGGCTTTTAAAAATTAGTAATTTTAAATGTAAAACTTAAAAGTTTTCCTTAAAGAAGTGATTTGTTTTTTTCATCTGAGAGTTGTATTGATTGCTAAGACCAGCATTCATTCATTAACAAGTACTTACTGAGTACTTACTATGTGCCATGGGTTATGCTAGGTGTAGGGATATTAAAGTAGACATGATTTCTGCTTCAGAGGTGGGAATGTAAATTTAAATGGAGGAGCCACACCACCCAGTGTAAGAAATAATGTGGGGCTGGGGTTGTGGTTCAGTGGTAGAGCACTTGCCTAGCATATGTGAGATCGTGGGTTTGATGGCGTGTGCCACCGAGCATGGCCCCAGCCTTTTTCATTTCGAGTTAGGTTCTTTCTGAGTTGCCCGTGCTGGCCTCAAAGTGTGGTCCTTCTGCTTCAGCCTCCTGAGTAGCTGGGATTAGAGGTGTATGTTACTCTTCCTGGTGCTAATATAATCTTTGTGGGACAATTCCTCTTATGTATTTTTTTCTAGTTATTTTATTCTAGTCCCGGGTCAGAAATGGATTTCAAAGTCTTTCCAGCTATATTCTTTAAAATATAGTGCTGTACCACTGAGCTACAGCCCCAGCCCACATCCCCAGCTCTTTTTATTTTTTATTTTGAGATAGTGTCTCGCTAAGTTGCCAAGGCTATCCTCAAATTTGTAATCCTTCTGCCTCAGCTGCTGGGGAGATTGAGTGAGGAAGATTGCAAGTGAGGAAGATTGCAAGTTCATGGCCAACCCGGGCAACTTAATGAGATCCTGTCTCAAAAGAAAAAGTAAAAAGGGTGGGGGATATAGCTCAGTGGAGAATGCCCCTGGGTTCAACCCCAGTACCAAGAAAAAAAGATGGATAGATAGACAGCAAGTAGTAGATGGATGGATTCACATGTCAAGATAAACTAAGTTGGGCCGGGCACGGTGGTGCATGCCTGTAATCCCAGCTACTAGGGAGGCTTAGGCAAGAAGATCAAGAGTTCAAAGCCAGCCTCAGCAAAAGCAAGGTGCTAAGCAACTCAGTGAGACCCTGTCTCTAAATAAAATATAAAATAGGGCTGGGGATGTGGCTCAGTGGCCAAGTGCCCCTGAGTTCAATCCCCAGAACCCTACCCTGCAAAAAAAAAAAAAAAAAAAACTAAGCCTAGGCTGACTTGGAATTTGTGTTCCTCCAGCCTTAGCCTCCTGACTAATAGGAATGACAGGTGTGCCACTGCCCAGCTTAAGTTACATGTTATAGGAGTTTATGCCAATATTCATAAGCATTCTTCCTTGCCTTCTAGTATAATCTACTTTGACCATGTGGTACTGCTGTGCCTTCCAGGTACTTTCAGTATTTCAGCTGTTGATGAATTGACCTATGGATATCAGACTCCATGTTTTGTTTTATGGTGCTGTGGATCAAAGCTTATGCTTGCTAGGCAAACACTCTACCACTGAGCCTCATCCCCAGCCCAGGTTCCATGTTTTTATGTAATTTTTAAAAAATATATTTATTTTTTAGGTTTTTTAGGTTGACACAGATCTTTATTTTATTTTTACGTGGTGCTGAGAATCGAACCCAGTGCCTCATGCATGCTAGGCGAGTGCACTACCACTTAAGCCACATCCCCAGCCCCGTTTTATGTAATTTTTTAAATGAGAGTATCTTAGACAAATGCATGCTATAACTCAAGGAAAAAAATATAAAACTTTCGGGCTGGGGATGTGGCTCAAGCGGTAGCGCGCACGCCTGGCATGCGTGCGGCCCCGGTTCGATCCTCAGCACCACATACCAACAAAAGATGTTGTGTCCGCCGAGAACTAAAAAATAAATATTAAAAATTCTCTGTCTCTCTCTCTCCTCTCTCTCTCCTCTCTCTCTCTCTCTTTAAAAAAAAATATAAAACTTTCTGCTTGGAAAACATTTGGATAAAGATTGCCTATAGTGAATGTGGACATATCTGTACTATACCAGACACTGCTACTTTGATTTCTTGCAATTTTGTCAAAGTCAGCATGTCCAAAACAAGACATTTTCCTTCACAAATTAATCCTCCCATTTGCTTCAGTTAGTTCTCTTTAGTAGCAACAATGTTTTCATGCTTGAAACCTTGAAAAAAACATCCCTTTTTCCTCTCCATACTTCATTTCTTCTTAGTTAAAAATCGTTGATTGTCACTATTATTGAGAGAATGTTGAGTTACACTAAGAATCTGATCATATTTATAATTTGCTATCAATAGTTACGTGACCTCTCTGAGCCTTCATTTTCAATATCTCTAGGAAGGTAGCATTGGAACTGATGATTTCAGAGAACTCTCTCATCTTTAAAATTCTTTTGTTTTTCTTTAGCACTGTAGTTTAGCTCCATCACCTCCTTTTCTTTTTCCTCTTCTAATTTGATCCAGTGGCATTATTCCTGGGTGGTGGTAATATGCGTTCTTGCCCTTGGTCTCTTTGTTCTCGTCAACCCATCCAGTAGTGTGAATGCTTCTAAAACAGATTTTATTACGTCATATTTTTTCCAATAGTTAAGGGTTTTTACTTATTTGCTTACAGAGTAAATTTTATCGTTGGCTCATTTTCAGATTCTTTACTAATATAGTCAGAGGTTGCAAACAGATGGCCTATAGGCCAGAATAATCCTATATCTTGTTTTTCGACATTATTATCCCTTATCTCTATTAGTAACCATCTGGTTTCATACAAATTACTGCTGTTCATCCTCCAGATAGGAAAAATAATATTTTCCTTAAAACATTTGCTCAGGCTATTTCCTATCTTTTTCTATGTAAATCATCTTTACTTTTCCTAGAAAACTTTCATATACATGGATGCAAAATTAGTAGCCCCCTGTTATAAATTCCTTTACAATGGAAGTATTAGGAAGTATGTAAAGTTATGAGCCAAGAAAATATGCACTTTAAAAAAAATCATTTATTTGTTTTTTGCATACATGACAATATGGAATGCATTACACTCATTATCACCCATTTACAGCACAAGTTTTTGTAACTCTGTATATAAAGCATGTTCATGCCAAATTATGCCATATACAAGTACTTTTTGCATTACAGTTCTTAATACACATATATAAAATATGTTCTTAACATAGTGCATCTATGATATTATATAGCAAAATATGGAGTGCCTTGTGTGGTGGGTTAGCTCTTTTATGGGTCTTGGGGATGTAACAGTGATCAAGAAAGCCTGACTTTCCTCATCAAGCTTATATCTCAGCGTAGTCAATCAGCAAAAGTAAGTATTTGACAAAGTGCATAAACATTGTATCCATACAGCAATCTTGAAGTACTTGAGAAAAGAAGTTCAGAATGCGTGGGTGAGTAAGTATAGTATTACCTATCAGGGTGTGAAAGAGGTAAAAGCTGGTTTTCTGACT
Organism: Urocitellus parryii; assembly: GCF_045843805.1. NCBI lineage: Eukaryota > Metazoa > Chordata > Mammalia > Rodentia > Sciuridae > Urocitellus > Urocitellus parryii. Next base: position 14,750,429 of record NC_135533.1, on the reverse strand, counting down.
TGATCCAGTGCCCCTTCTGTGTTTCATTCCTTATGATATGGTACTCAAGTACAAGAGGATAAAGTATAAAATATGAATGTTTCCTGTTGTACCTCATCCCTGTTCCCAGTCCTAGACTTACAAACAATTTAGTGTACCTATTTTGCATTCCCTTCTGTGCATTCACAAGTGTGTGTTTTAACAAATGGCATTTATGTTTTTTTTTCCACTTGTAATGTCATTTAGAGATTTCCATGTCAGTTGCCAACATTTAAAAAAATGCCTACCTAATATTTTATAATATGGTCTTCCTGCATATTATAATTATTATTTTTAAATTCTTTTTAGTTGTTGATAGACTTTTATTTATTTATGTATGGTGCTGAGAATCGAACCCAGTGCCTCACACATGCCAGGCAAGTGCGCTACCACTGAGCTCCAGCGGCCTCTGCATATTATTTTAACCAGTGACTATTAATACATTAATAATTTTTATTTCTGTTTTTTTGTATACAATATGGCAATAAAATCCTTTTGTACTTCTTTGTGTACATTTATAGCTAGTGCCTTAATGTTTTGTTCTTTCTTCATTGAGAATGTAAATTCCTTGGTAGCAACATTTTTATGTTCCTAATGTTTTGTAACTCTGCTCAGGATCTATCTCATACAAATCAGCATATGTTATATAGCAAAGCAATTTTTTTCTCTTTAGTTATACATGACAGTAGAATCTATTTTGACATATTTATACAAGCATGGAATATATCTTATTTTAATTAGGATCTCAGTCTTGTGCATGTACACAATGGTGAAATTCACTGTGGTGTATTTATATATGTACACAGGAAAGTTATGTCAGATTCATTCCACTCTTTCCTATTCCTTTCTCCCCTCCCTTCCCTTCATTCCCCTTTGTCTAAACCAGTGAACTTTTGTTCACCCTCTCACCCACCCTTTATTGTGGGTTAACATCTACATATCAGAGAAAACATATGAACTTTGTTTTTTTGGGATTGGCCTATTTCACTTAGCATGATAGTCTCCAGATCCATTTATTTGCTGGTGAATATCATGAAGTAATTATTATTTGTGGCTGAATAATATTCCATTGTGTGTATGTACCACAGTTTCTTTATCCACTTGTTGGTGGGCATCTAGGTTGGCTCCATAGCTTAGCTATTGCAAATATGCTGCTATAAACATTGATGTGGCTGTGTCACTATAATATGCTGATTTTAATTCCTTTGGGTATATATGGAGGGATGGGATAACTGGGTCAAATGGTGGTTCCATTCTTACTTTTTTGAGGAATATCTACACTGCTTTCCTGGAAGATTGCATTAATTTGCAGTCTCACCAAAAGTGTATGAGTGTACCTTTTCCCCCATATCCTTGCTAACATTTATTGTCACTTTTATTTTTGAGAATTGCCATTCTGGTCAGATTGAAGTGAAATGTCAGTTTTAATTTGCATTTTTCTAATTACTAGAGATATTGAACATTTTTTTCATATATTTGTATATGATTTCTTTCCTTTTTTTTGGTTGGGCTGGAAATTGAACCCAGGGCCTTGTGCAAGCAAGGCAAAGTGTGGCAAGCACTCCACAAACGGAGTACTTTATAGCTAGTGTTTTAATGTCTTGCCCCCTGAGTTCAGTCCCCAGCTCCAACTCTATTTCTTTTGAGAATTGTCTTTTTAGTTCCTTTGCCTGTTTTTTTTGATTGGGTTATTTTTGTTGATTTTGTTTGGTTTTGGTGTTAAGCTTTTTGAGTTCTTTGTTTATCCTGAAAATTAATGACTTATCTGAGGTGCTGGTGGCAAATTTTCTCCCATTCTGTAGTCTCTCTTCTTCATGCTCTTGATTGTTTTCTTTGCTGAGAAAGCAAATGTTTTTACAATTACTTGCAACTGCTACCTATCTAGTTTATATCACTGATCCGTTCATTAACGGACTACTGCCATTCATTTACACTTGGTAGTCCTCTCAAATGTATAAACCAGTGTTTTGATTTGCTCTGCTCTAATATCATTTTTATTTATTGGTTTTGGTGTGTAATTTTCACATGCTTCTGTTTCAATTAAATTGTTTTCCTCTAAAATTAAAAAGTTTCATTGATCCCTGCCCCCCCCCAAGCCATTTTAAGATTGATATGTCGTCCATCATTGCATATAATTCAACCAGTTCCCAAAAGTTCAAACAAACCAACCTTGGGGCAATGTGTATTTCTGAATCACAAAAAATGCCATTTTATTATATGTCTTTGCCACCTTAACAAGAATATAGCTCTCTCTTTTTGGTGTTGAGGATTAAACTAGGGGCACTTTATCACTGAACTATAGTCCAGCCCTTTTAATTTTTTATTTTGAGACAGGGTCTTGGTAAGTAGCTATGGCTGGTCTCAAACTTGTGATTCTTCCTGACTCAGTCTCCATAGTAGCTTACAATATCTGCTGGAATATCTTTTTTTTTTTTAATGTCACATAATGTATCATTGTATTCCATGAAGTCAAACTCAAATTTGAAAGGCTCATAATGTTTCTCTTTTGTAAATCAAAAACAACATTGTTGGGGTTGAGGCTATGGCTCAGAGGTAGTGCACTTGCCTGGCATGTGTGAGGCACTGGGTTTGATTCTCAGCACTGTGTATAAATAAATAAAGGTCTATCAACAACTAAAAAAAAATTTAAAAAAAAAAACATTGTTAAACTTTGTTGTCTGTTTGCCTTTGTGTACTCTTTCATTGTTTCCTTAAATTCTTAGAATTCTGTAGTCCAATCAAGTTCATTTAATAGTCATGGTGTAGGCAACATGGGCTGTGCAAAACTTGGTCTGCTATGCAGTAGAGATAAATAGAAAAGAAAAACGAAAAAAAGACCATTTTCCCCCCCATGAAACTTAGAGTACATTTGAAGAGATAAAACTCACTTTCAGAAATTAAAAAGATAACGGTGGTGCATGCCTGCAATCCCAGTGGCTCGGTAGGCTGAGGCAGGAGGATCACGAGTTCAAAACTAGCCTCGGCAAAAGCTGAACTCGGTGAGACCCTGTCTCTAAACAAAATACAAGATAGGGCTGGGAATGTGGCTCAGTGGCTGAGTGCCCCTGAGTTCAATCCTCAGTACCCCATCCCCCCAAAAAAAAGATAAAAATAACACTTAAAATAATCAACTTTATTAAATAAACAGAAAGCAGCATAGAATGCAGGGGTTTTAAGAGAAGTTACTAGGATGAAGTAGAGTTATTTGTCCAAGACCTCTTCTTCATGCTCTTGATTGTTTTCTTTGCTGAGAGCGGAGGAATGGATTTGAAATGGAGAAGGCCAAATAAAGAACTGAATTCAGTTAAAAATAAGCATCATTTTTACCATTTACAATTTAACACAAAGTCTGTTAATTAAAATACTAAGAATAGAGCCAGATGCAGTGGTACACACCTATTATTCTAGTGATTGGGGTCTGGGGGTGCTGAGGCAGGAGGATTGCAAGTTGGAGGCCAGCCTTGGCAATTTGGTAAGATTGTGTCACACAGTAAAAACAGGACTGGGCTTGTAGCTCAGTGGTGGGAGTGCCCCTGGATTCAGTCCCGGACACTACCAAAATAAATGAATGCATACATAACATACATACGAAGAATAAACTTTTGGAAATAATCTAATTAAAAGTGTCTGGGCTGGGGTTGCGGCTTAGCGATAGAACGCTAGCATAGCATGCAAGGCCCTGAGTTCAATCCTCAGCACCACATAAAAATGAGTAAATATAATAAAGGAATTGTTTCCAACTGCAACTAAAAAATATTTTAAAAAGTGAATTGTTCAAATTTTTAAAATTAAAAATCTTACGGTTTTTGTCATAAATAGATATTTAAAATCCACAAAACTTGTTAAACATTTTTTTTCAGTATTTAAGAAAAGAGAAGCAGATGCAGTAGAAGCAGCAAATGTCTGAGACCTTGGTGTTGGAAGCATGTTGCACTGTTACTGATGCAGTAAGGATTGATCTGGCAGAGAAGCAGAGGCTCTGAAGGATTGGTGTAGTTGATCTTGGAGGGGTTCTATCAAGGTTCCCTCTGTGGTGACTATTTTAATTAGATGACTGGGATCATGAAGAATGTTCAAAGCATACTTTCCCTTATACTCACTTTTATAGTCGCAGATAGTTGTGGAGGGTTCTTGGGGCTTCTTTGTTTTTAGAATTTTAAACTCCTCTGATTAGTTGTGTTGTATGGACAGAGTAATATAGCTGATGGGTGTTTAGAATTCCGAAACTCTACTTTGGTACACTTACTGCCCTGCTAGGTCCCTGAAGAGGTGAGTTAAGCACAGAAGATATTCCAGACCAAAAAGTCTTCTTTACTAGATTGTTGTTCCTAGAGTTTAGGCCTCCAAGCTACTGTGGATAGCCAGACTAGACTAAAAAGTTGCAAGATCAGTTGGCTAAAGTTAGTAATAAGCCCAAATAATCCACCTCTTAGAAGAGAGGAATGCAGAGAAAACAGAGAGGACTAGTTCTAAACACTTAAGGAAAGGAGTCCAAGGAGGCTAAGATACCCTCCTTTCCCACCTGAAGCTCAGACCAGTTTTGTCCTGGGATGTTTCTTCACCATCTTCACTTGTTAGTAAGCCTGTGGCCCTCTGTCAGATTCTCTGTCCTCTTACTAGGCTGATTCATTCAGCAGGGTTTTTTGTTGTTGTTGTTTTTTTGTGGTGTTGGGGATTGAACCCAGGGCCTCTTCCGTGTCAGACAAGCACTTTACCAACTGAGCTATATCCCCAGCCCCAGCAGATATTTTTAAAGGATTTCTGTGCCTGGTTAAAGGTACATAGTAGATAAGGCAGATAAGAATCCTTTTTGTGGAGCTCATATTCCAGTGAGTTAATAATAATTTTTTCCATGCCTATACCTTCCTCTAAGGCAGACCCCTCACCTTTACTTTCACCCAAAATTTTAGCCTACTACAGTGGAAATAATTATGTTTTTTTTAATTTGTTTTGTTTTTGAATGACATAATTGCTTTTGTTCTTGTGGTTGGTTGTGTGTTGTAGAATCTAACATTAAAAACAGAGGTGTTTTAAACACAGGCAAAAGTTGTTATTTTTACGTTTTTTTCTTGAGAACAAATTGAGAAATAGAGTTAGGGGATAAAGATAATTGGTAAAAGGGAGCTTTGGATGTCTGCTGTGCAGATCTTTTTCTTATGGCATGGGAGATGAATATTATTGAAAAATACTTAAAACAATTTAGTACTAAAATATTGGAGCCTGCCTGGCAAAGTGGAAGAAATGTTAGATGAAGAATTGGTCTAACTGGGTGTACTAATATTACTCTCAAGCAGGTCATTTTTCCTGTACAGGGGATGGGAATGAAAGTAGATCAGTGAATGGTTGTCAGCACCACACACTATAAACACCTGGGTGGGTTTTGCAATTCAGTCTTCAAGTGATAGGGCTTGGGCTGTTTCTAAAAACCATCAATGTGAGGTGAATGCTTTCCAGGAACAGGTTGAGAACCACATCTGACTGTGACATCTTTTTTGTTTTATGAAATGTGATACAGCATCCTGTGAACAACTATAGCTTGTGAAAATATGTAACACGTTATGGGCATTGTTGGAGAAATTAATTTAAACTGCTGACTTATATAACAAACGTTGACAACTTTCTTTTGCCATTAGATCTTTAATTTCTATTTTATTTTCTGAGATCTTGTTTTTATTTATTTATTTTTAGTAGATGGACATAATACCTTTAGTTTATTTTTATGTGGTACTGGGGATCAAACCAATGCCTTACACATGCTAGGCCGGCGCTCTACCACTGAGCTACACCCCAGGCCCTGGGAGGTTTTTGTTTTTTTTTTTTAATAACTTTTTCTTAGTATTATTGTTAATTTTAAGTTCTACATATCCACTGGCCACTTCAGTTGCTGCTTATTGTCACTGGGAAAGTCCTCAGTATGTTAAATTGTAGACATTGGGGCCTGGAAAAATTTCTGCATGTTCAGTATAGCATTTTATGATGAAGGTTTTTGTAATTGTCATGAGAAGTCTTTATTGCTTCTTGTCCCCGTCACCCCTCCTTAGGTACCAGTGATTGAACTCAAGGGCACTGAGCCACATCCCCAGCCCTATTTTGTATTTTATTTAGAGACAGGGTCTTGTTGAGTTGCTTAGTGTCTTGCCATTGCTAAGGCTGGCTTTGAACTTGTGATCCTCCTGCCTCAGCCTCCTGAGCTGTTGGGATTACAGGCGTGCTTCACCATCTTTATAATTCTTATGTAATTAAGAACTGAGTGTAAGGCTAGGGTTGTAGCTTAGTGGTAGAGTGCTTGCCTTACATGTGGAAGGCACTGAGTTTGATCTTTAGCGCCACATAAAAAAATAAAATAAAGGTATTGTGTTCATCTCCAACTAAAAAAATATTGAAAAAAAAAAGAACTGAGGAGTGTAATAAGGTTTTACATAAAAACGGTTTTTTAAAAGTAGTCCTAGAGTTGGGGGAAAGATTAAATGCTACCTGGTTGAGTTTTTTTTCCTCAATTATGCTAGAAAAATGATTTCAAAACTGCAGGCTTGTTCCGTCTTTAACACCAAGAGTTTAAAAAAAAAAAAAAAACCTCTCTATAGTCCCTTTGGACCATAATAAAACAAATTTTTGATTCTTAATCAGAAATTCTTCCATTGATTGATGATTAGCTTTACATTTTGATTTTTCTCTAATTACTTCTTTTACCTGGCTTTTCTGCATGGCTTGGTTTTGAGACATTTGGTCAATCTATTCATATCCCTTTTGAAGTACATTAGTGTACAGAATAATTTTTGGAAGGTAAGAGTTTGCTTCTTTGTGTGGGTACCTGGAATTGAACTTGAGGGTACTCAACCACTGAACCACATTCCCAGTTGCTGAGAGCCATAGCCAAGTAGGAATGAAGCATGGCATTTTTGGTTGAAAGGTGACACCAGCAAGCCATTGAGATGATAATGATTATGTTAAGATGTGCATTCAATTGGAGATAAGACCCCTGCTCTCTGCCTGGGGCCTGCTACTTTGGAGCTCTAGTGGGACTCCTGGAGAGTTCCCATTGGTTGGGGAAGTGTGCTAGGAGGAATTTCCGGTGTGGTATGTGCTTGGCGTTTGCAGGAGTTTGGGAAATAAAGTTTGTTCCTGCTTGAGTGGCTCCTGATTTTGTGCCCAGCCAGACTGCGGCATTTGGTGGCCTGTACAGGGAACACCTGAATCTTGGGGGTAAGTGAAATTGCTCTCCCCTGAGGGAGAGCGAGAGAATGGGTGACCATTTCAAAAAACAATGTGTTCTTGTTTTTATTTATTTTGTTTTTGTTTCAAGCTGCCTAGAACTTTCTCAGGCAAACTGGGAAAAATGGTTGGCCCAAGGTTTGAAGTTGTTTGGCCCTGAGGAAGAGATAGACCATGAAAATACATTTTAAGAAAATAGGAAAATTGATACAATGATTTTTTGTTCTGTTTTTGTTTCATTCTGTTTCGGTTTTGTTTTGTGTTATCTTGTTGGGTTGCGTTATCTTTATAGTAGATTAGAAATTAGTAAAAAACAAACCGAAAGAGTGTTAAGTAAATTGTTAGAGGTTCAGACCATGGAGAAAGACATTTTATTAGATCAAGCAAAAGAGAAGGTCTCTCGAGCTAGACAGAGGAAGAAAATTTAAAGGAAAAGGAGCTGTTAGGGAAAAAGCTACAACAGGAGGCTGCTACTAACACCTTTCTATCACCAGAGGGCGTAAGTATCCAACCAACTGCTCCACCTATAGAGACAACATATCCTATGGGGCCCCCAACCCCAGTAGCTGATAGATGGGATCCTAAGACAGAACCTCAAAGATTAGCCGGCCAAGGCGGACAGCAGGGGTCTAATCTCCAATTGAATGCACATCTTAACATAATCATTATCATCTCAATGGCTTGCTGGTGTCACCTTTCAACCCAAAATGCCATGCTTCATTCCTACTTGGCTATGGCTCTCAGCACCCAGCCTTGTTTTGTTTGTTTTTTGTGGGGGTGTGGGGATGAGGGGGAGTACTGGAATTGAACTTGGGGGCACTCCATCACTGAGCCACATCCCCATCCCTATTTTGTATTTTTTTTAGAGACAGGGTTTCACTGTGTTGCTTAGCACTTCACTTTTGCTGAGGCTGGCTTTGAACTTGACATTCTCCTGCCTCAGCTCCTGAGCTGCTGGGATTACAGGTGTGCACCACCATGCCTGGCAGGGTTTTTTTTTTTAAAAACGAGCCTTCAGTAGAGATTTCTCATTTGACTCACACTATATCCTTTCAAAATTAGTTTTAGTTCACATTGGTTTATTTCAGTCATCATGCCATACTTTTTAACTAGTTATTTTTGTCTAATACTCTATTCATATCTAGTTACTTGTAAATTTTTCTCTTAGTCATAGAAATATATGAATTCAATTTATTTAATTTAAATTTAATTGGCCTATTCTTTTGAATTTTGATCCAGTGAATTCACTGTCCTTTTTAGTTGGAATATTGCACAAAATTGATCACGTCCTCTGTTTTACACATGTCCAGATTTTTGGCAAAAATGTTAAGTAGGCAGTGTCATTTCTAGATACCATTTGTAAAGCTAAGGCTCAGGCCTGTATGCTATAGATACCTGTTACCAGAAACTTCCCGATGATTGATATTACCCATATTTCTTTTAAAAAGATTTTAATTAAAAGGTTTATTTGCCTTCTATGAATGTTTTCTCTGATATGTGGATGCTAACACACAATAAAGGGGCACACAAATTGGAATGAAGGGAAGGGTCCAGGAGGCTGGGGAATGGGAAAGATAGTAGATGTATCAGACATACTTTCCTATGTTTATATATGAATACACAACCAGTATAACTCCACATCATGTTCAACCACAAGAATGGCAAGTTATACTCCATGTACATAGAATATGTCAAAATACATTATACTGTCATGTACAAAAAGAGTAATTAAAAATATTTATTTGCCTTCTAAATATTTTGTAAAATTTGAAATTCTTTTGGGTTTTCTAAGTTAATTTGCTTTCACTCTTTACTAAATTTCATTTATTGCACAATTATCACAGATTTGGGGCCATTTATTTTTGCAAAAAATGTGGGGTAAAATCATTACGAAGTTTCTTTTTTAAAAATTGTGTTGGTATTGCTTAAAAATAATTTATTATTCATGGGCTGGGGTTGTGGCTCAGTGGTAGAGCACTTGCCTAGCATATATGAGGCACTGGGTTTGATTCTCAGTACCACATATAAATATAAGTATATATAAAGGTCCATCAACAACTTAAAAAAAAGGCAACTCGGTGAGACCTTGTCTCTAAATAAAAATTCAAAACAGGTTTGGGGATCTGAATCAGTGGTTGAGTGCCCCAGTTCAATCACCGGTAACCCCGACACCTCCCACACTCCCCACCCCCCCTCAGAAGAAAAAAGTAATCAGAAGTTAAAAATGCACTTAGCACACCTAAACCACGGAACTTTTCTGCTTAGCCAAGCCCACTTAAACATGCTTAGAATACTTAATATCTGCCTAGAGTTGGGCAAAAAAAATCATATAACACAGAGCCTATTTTATAATAAAATCTTGAATATTTCAATAATGTATTCATTTTTTGCAATACTGGGGATTGAGATCAGGGTTACTCTACCCAGCCCTTTCTTCTTCTTCTTCTTCTTTTTTTTTTTTTGAGACAGGATCTTACTAGTGTCAATGAGGCTGGCCTTGAAATTGTGATCCTTTTGCCTCAGTGATTTGTATACTTTTCTATACATGTTATATTTCTATAAAACTTATCAAAAGGTGTGAATATTACTGTTTTAAAACCTATGTGTCTATTCACAGTGTAATTCTTTGTTTGTTTGTTTGTTTTGGGTGGGATGGGTACCAGGGATTGAACTCAGGGGCACATCTCAGCCCTATTTTGTATCTTTATTTAGAGATGGTCTCGCTGAGTTGCTTAGGGTCCCGCTTTTTCTGAGGCTGGCTTTGAACTCTTGATCCTCCTGCTTCAGACTCCTGAGCCACTGCAATTACAGGCATGCACCACTGAGCTGGCTCCTTGAAGTTTTTTTTAATTAACAGTCCAGAGACTGAGACATTTCTGGAGGTGGGGGTTACATACCTCCAATTGGAAAAAATCTCTTGCTTTTATGTGTGTGTGTATACACACTGGGGATTGAACCTAGGAGTGCTTAACCACTATGTTACATCTCCAGTCCTTTTTAAAAATTTTTTTTATTTGGACACAGGGTCTTGCTAAGTTGCTAAGACTGTCTTTGAATTTGGGATCCTCCTGTCTCAACCTCCCAAGCTGCCGGAATTATAGGCGTGCACCACTGCACCTGGCACTTGCTTTGCTTTGATCACCCATTAATCATAGATGTATTTATCTTTGCATTTTACCCATTTTTTCCCCCAAAAGGATTTTATCAAAGTTCTTATCAGCTGTCCACATACATGTAAAAATGGATAGATTTTTATTGATTTTTGTCTCCGGTAAGAGAAAAGCCTCTGGTTTTAAATAATGAAAATTGGAAATTTACACAGAGGAGGATTCTAGGTCAATAAGACTATTTTATTTCCCTGATAGATACTTGTGCACTTACACTGGGTCTTACTAATGAATTATGTCTTCATGAGTTTACATGGAATTTTGTCTGGCATCTATAAGAAGGTTAACAGTCTCTGTGTGTGTATTGGGGACGGTACTGAAGATTGAACCTAGGGTCAGTCTCTTTTTTTTTTTTTTTTTTTTTTTTTAAGGAATTTTTATTTGACAAACAGAATGCTCTTCAAAGAACAGTGACCCCCCAGGCTGGGATTGTGGCTCAGTTAGTTGTAAAGCACTTGCCTAGCACGTGTAAGGCAGTGGGTTTGTTCCTCAGCACCACATTAAAAAAAAAAAAAAAATTGACCCTAATTCAGCAGTTTGGTTTACATAATCTTTCAGTTTTGTTTTAAATTAACTTTGAATATCTTTCCGTTATGGGAGTAAATGAAATATGCTATAATATAGGAGCTTGAAACTGAAAAGCTTTTTCTTACAGATATGTTCATAAGTTTAAAAATGTTCACTCTTTTATTTGTAGCCAGAATTGGTGCAGTTCGTTCCTTCCTTCCTTCCTTCCTTCCAAAATCTTATTTTTAGTTGGACAGAATGCCTTGATTTTATTTATTTAAATTTACGTGGTGCTTAGGATCGAACCCAGGGCCTTACATGTGCTAGGTGAGCGCTCTACCGCTGAGCCACAACCCCAGCCCATTGCAGTTTCTTTGTAATACCAAGTTTTATAGTTGTCTGTGAAATGTTGTAATTTGAAGGTCCATAAGTAACGAAGCATATGTATGGCTTAATATATATTCAGAAGAGAATTGTAGTGATGAAGTGAATTTGTGAAAAAATGTTTTCTATTTCAATATTCTCTTTTTTTTTTCTCTCCCCTAGAGAATGGATCTTGGAGAATGTCTGAAAGTCCATGACCTGGCTTTAAGAGCAGATTATGAAATTGCATCCAAAGAACAGGACTTTTTCTTTGAACTTGATGTATGTGATTTTGCTTTAATGGATTATATTGTCTTTTGCAGCAAAATATCTTGAATATGAATCATTATCTTTAATAAGATAAACTCAGCTAATTATTTTTATATCATATCCATTTTGCATTTTATATATATATATATATATGGTGTTATAAAGACAGTATTTTAGTGTAAAACTAATAGAAGAAATAGGTATGTGAATGGGTTCCAGATGTAACTTGCATATTGTTTCTCACTTTATCTATTTATTTATGTATTTAATATGCAGAGCAGGGGCTCCAACTCAGGGAGTCACTATATGCTAGGCACTTGCTCTACGCTGAGCCTGTAATGCTCTTCTTAGCCTGTAATGTTACTTTTATATGAGAATTACTTGTCTAAAAATAGGGAAACTAAATTTTTTTTTTTTTTGCATTTTTGTGAGACATATCACTTAGCATTAAATAAAGCATATTGATGAGCTCATTTTATGGTTCCTTTTTCTTACTGGGGCTTGAACCCAGTGTACTTTACCTCTGACCTACATCCCCGGGGCCATTTTTTATTTTGAGACAGGATCTTGCTAAGTTTTAGAGGCTGTCCTCTAACTTGTGAATCCTCTGCTTTTAGCCTACCTAGTTACTGGGATTGCGCCCTGCTTTGTATTTCCTTTTTTAGTGAACTAACAGTATACAACTTTTTTTTTTTTTTTTTAATTAGCTAATCTTGAATGTTGGCCATTTCTCATTGATTTGTTCTGTTTGCATTTTATGAAAATTAGTCTTTTTTTCTCACATACGTATTCCAAGTATTTTTTCCTATTTTACATTTCTTTGGTGGTTTTTGGTTCTGCATATTTTTTAGTTGTCTAATTTATCAGTTTTCAAAAAATCTATTAGATTAATTTGAAAGGCCTTCCCTATTCTGAAGTGAAAAGAGCCCTTTTTCCCTAGTACTCTTTTACTTCATTTTATACATTTAAATCCTTGCTCCATCTTGAATTTATTCTACTTAGTATGTTTAGCTCCTAGTAACTGTTTAATTGACCCAACACTTATTTGTTGGTTGGTCTTTCTTTTCTCTCACTGCTTTGGGATCTACCCTCTTTTTTTCTTTTTAATTGGGCCACTGGGTACCAGGGATTGAATTCAGGAGCACTCAACCACTGAGTTACATCCCCAGCTCTTTTAGAGACAGAGTCTCACTGAGTTGTTCAGCACCTTTTTGCTGAGGCTGGCTTTGAACTTGGGATGCTCCTGCCTAAGCCTTCTGACCCACTGGGATTACAGGCGTGTGTCACAGTGCCCGAATTACTTTTATCTTGTCATAAGAAAATTCACATAGATTTCCATTACCATTTAAAAGATAAAGTTGACATTAAAAGAATTAAATAGCTATCTCTGTGTCATCCCAGTTAGAAGAAACTTTTGAAATCATCCTTATTTCTTTGAAGAATTTCATTTTTGTCCCTGTTCACTTTGAAGAAATTCTTGGGCTATCAGACTATTTTGGGGATTCCAGTATGTGCAGAATGACATTGTTAAAATTTTCCAATGGTTCATTTTTTGAAAAGGTTTTTTTTTTTTTTTTTTTCCTGATTATAACATTTTCATTGTGGGAATTTAAAAAAAAAACAGAAAAAAGCAAAAATCATGAGATATTGAGAAATTATTATTGTTAACATTTTAACAATGTTACAACTCATTTTGTATGTGGTTATCTTTCAATTTTTTTCTATGCTGCTTTGTTTCATAAATGTGGGATCTTATTGCATATTATGTTAGTAACTTGCCTTTTATTTGTAAGTGAATCTTGAAGTGTTCTATGTCTTTAAGTATCCTATAAGAACTTTTTTAATGAAGGAAGATCAAATTTAGAATATTTATAGCTTTTTAATGCTCTAACAATGTAAAGAATGTGTTTGAATATTTATCTCTACATATTTTTGTTAATTTCTTAGAATAAAATTTTGGAAGTAAAACTACTAAGGGGATATTTTAAAGTTTTTTTCCCCTATTTTTTTTTTTATTGGTGCATTATAGCTGTGCATTCCAATGGGATTCTTTGTTACCATATTTGCACATGCACAGAATATAACCATATAATTTGGCCAATGTCAGTCCCCAGTATTTCCCCCTTTCTTCCCTTCATCTTTCCCCTGGACCCTTAAAGGGTTTTCTTTCTTTATATATATATATATATATATACACACACATATATACATACACACACACACACACAGTTGTTGACAAACCTTTATTTTATTTATTTTTATTTTAAAAATGTGAAAGTTTTACTAACCACAACTTCTTGTTCAATTCTGGTGCTGAGAATCGAACCCAGTTCCTCACACATGCTGGGCAAGTGTTCTTCCATTGAGCCAAAGCCCCAGCCCCTTAAAGGGTTTTCAGTAAGAAAAATCACAGTGCCTTTTTATAAAGGCTGCAACATTGGTTTGTGCTTTCTTCAATAGAGTATGAAAGTGGAGGTTTTTTTAATAGCATTATCTTTCCTGGAAAAATAATAATTATTATTATTTAAATATTTCTAATTGTAGATGGACTCAATACCTTTATTTTATTTATTTATTTTTTGTGTGGTGCTGAGGATCGAACCCAGTGCCTCACACAAGCAATGCAAGCGCTGTGATACTGAACTACAACCCCAGCCCCATCTTTCTGGAATTATTTATGTTTATCCTTTGCCAGTTTGGTGGAAGACAAATAATATTTGGGATTTACAATTGAAACTGCTTTTATTATTTTTTAAGATTTCCGTAGTTTCCACTTATTAACATTTTAAAAACAAAGTATAGTTTTTAAATAAAGGTATTTCTGAATAAAATTAACTTTCTGGCAGTAATTATTTTTTAATTAAACATTTTAGGCCATGGATCACCTGCAGTCATTCATTGCAGATTGCGATAGAAGAACAGAAGTGGCTAAGAAAAGATTAGCAGAAACTCAAGAAGAGATTAGTGCTGAAGTGGCAGCAAAGGTAAGATTTCAATCCTTTCATTAGTACAAAGTGTAGTTTCAACCCACTACTCATTTGTTTTACCTTTGTATTTTAAAATAATTAAATTTGTTGAGATTGCAAAGACATACACAAGGAATTCAATGTATTTTTTCTCTTGCCTCCCCCAGTCTGAATATCTTACACAATTATAGTATATCAAAGAAATGGACCTTAGTTCAATTCTTACATTTCAATCATATTTAACCACTTTCACATTTTTTCGTGTATGCATGTGTGTATATATAGCTCTGCAGTTTTATCATATATAAAGTGTGCATCCATTATCACAACTAAGATACTTAACTATATTAACATCACTATAAGACTTCCTTATAATTGGGCACCGTGGTGCTCCCATGTAATCCTAGCAGCTCTTTTTTTTTTTTCTTAAAGAGTGAGAGTGAGAGAGAGAGAATTTTTTAATATTTATTTTTTAGTTTTTGACAGAAAACATCTTTGTATGTGATGCTGAGGATCGAACCCGGACCGCACACATGCCAGGCGAGCACGCTACCGCTTGAGCCACATCCCCAGCCCCATCTTAGCAACTCTTGAGGCCAAGGCAGGAAGATCATAAGTTCAAAGCCAGTCTCAACAACTTAGCTAGGCCCTAAGCAACTTATTGAGACTTTGTCTCAAAATAAAACATTAAAAAGGGCTGGGTATGTGCTTCAGTGGTTAAGTGCCCATGGGTCTGTTTCCCCATTACCTCCCTACCCCCCAAAAAACCCAAACATTTCTTTATAATTCTCTGTATAACACACCCATATCCCTCCAATCCATAACACTTAGCAATCACTAAACTATTCTTCATCTCTATAATTAGTTATTTCATGAATATTAAATGAATGAAATTGTGCAGTAGGTATCTTTTTTGAGATTGTTTTTTTCACTAACCACAACTTCCTTGCAGTTCATGCACATTTTGTACATCAGTAGTTCATTTCTTTTTATTTTTGAATAGAAGAATTCCACGGTATGGTTATACCACAGTTCCACAGTTGAGTCATTCACACATTGAGGAACGTTAAGGTTGTTTTCACTTACTGGCTAATACTAGCAGATCTGAAGTACCCATCTGCATATAGATATTTGTGTAGACACAAGTTTTCATTTACTTGGAATAAATTACCTAAGAATGCAATTACTGGGTCATAATGTAAGTCCATGTTTAGTTTTTTGTTTTGTTTGCAGGGGGGAATTAAACTCAGGGGCACTTGACCTCTCAGTCTTATTTTTGTATTTTATTTAGAGATAGTAAGTATCTCACTGAGTTGCTTAGCACCTCACTTTTGCTGAGGCTGGCTTTGAACTCAAAATCCTCCTGCCTCAGCCTTCTGAGCTGCTGGGATTATCGGCATGCGCCACAGTGCCTGGCCCATGTTTAGTTTTTGAAAAAACTGCCAAATTTGTTTTAGAGTGAGTGTACAATTTTACTTTTCTGCCACCAAGTGTGAATGCTGTAGTTTCTTTACATCTATTCCAGCATTTGATGATGTCATCATATTTCATTTTATCTGTTATGAGAGTAATGTAGTGTTTTTTTGTGGTTTCAATTTGCATTTACCTAATGACTAATGATGAGTTTTTTTTTTCTTCAGGTGTATGGCTTGCCATATGCATGCACTCTTCATTCAGTAAATGTGTTGTTTTATTCTTTTGCCCATTTTCTAATAGGATTGCTAGTTTTTGTTTTTTCCCCTTAGTTGTCGATGAACCTTTATTTTTTATTTTATCTATTTATATGTGGTGTTGAGAATCAAACCCAGTGTCTTACGTGTGCTCTTCCATTGAGCAACAACCCCAGCCCAATTGCTAGTTTTTTTTAATGTTGCATTTTGAGTGTTCTTCATGTTTTGCCTAACTTGTTACTTTTTTTTATTGTTCTTTTTAGTTGTACATGACAGTATTGACTCACTACTTTAAAAACACACAACAAGTAGGGAGAAAGGATAATGATACCCAGTGAATCCATCACTGAGTTTCAAAGCGATCGGTTTTCTGTTATTGTTTCATTGTTGTAAATTCTACGTGTCATATCATTTTGTCTGTTTATAAAACAACTACAACATCACATTCATTAATCCTTTAATCCTATCTGATATCCAAATATGTTTCTTTTTTCCTGTGAGTCAGTTTGTAATAATCAGAATCCAAACAAGGTCCTATTTATTGCATTTGGTTGATTTGATAACTTAATATTTTACAACATAAATTTTGTACCATTCTGTATAATCCATTGCCTTTTGCCAAAATGCAGTTCAAGAGTGTTCCTAAGGTAAAGTTCATATGACAGGATTCATATATGGTGTTTGGATAGTATGTGCAAAGGGAAATAGATTCCCTTGTTTTAAAAAAGGTTTACTTTCAACTGGCCTTTTAAGCAGAGTTCTCTAAAGATAAGTAACTATTAAGATGGCCATGGTGAGCCGGGAGTGTTGCATGCACTTTTAATCCCAGCAGCTCTGGAAGTTGAGACAGGAGAATAGTGAGTTCAAAGCCAGCCCCAGCAACTGCAAGGTGCTAAGCAACTCAGTGAGACCCTGTCTTTAAATAAAATACAAAACAGGGCTGGGGATGTGACTCAGTGGTCCAGTGTCCCTGAGTTCAATCCCTACTACCACCACCCCCCCAAAAAAAGGTCATTCTGAATTATAAGGGATATAGTATTTCATGGTTAAAAGAGATTGACAAATGCTATGTAGAACCCAAGGTGTATTAGTTACACAGCATTCTGTACTACAAAAGTGCTGTAAAACAAAACCACCTCAAAATTCAATGACTTAGACAAGTCAGTATTTATTTAGTTCATTAGTGTGTTGTCAATTATGTAGATTAAACTTGACTATTTTTCCTGTCACATGTTTTATAGTCAGCTGGAGACTACTGAGCCATGCTCAGAAAGCTAGCCTGGCCATGTTTTCATAATGGTGAAAGATATGCAGAAACATTACACCTAGTCATAGAAGTGTTTTTCAAGACTTCCTTGGGTCATATTAACTGTCCTTCCTTTAACTGAAGCAATTGCATGGCCAAGTTGAGTCAGAAGACAATGGTACTTAGTTAACGTGGCAGAGGGCAGGGATACTGGAGAGGGTGAAGCTCTGGGCATTAATGCAGTTAAACAGTGACAGATTTTTAAAGGAAAGTACTACTTTGATAAAGAGGAAAAATAGTGATAACAGAGTTGGGAATGTCTTTGAGAGAAGGAACATCTTGGGTTGAAGGAACTTTGAGATGTAAAGATTATTGACCATCTAGTTTGTTGAGACTGGATGTTCACACCACATAAAAACCTTATTTGCTAATATGATTGGCCACATAGAGACTGAATACTTATTTTGATTGAAAGTAAAGACTATCATGTGCCATTAAAACAATATGAGGGAACTAGTTTCTCAGGATGATGATGAGGAAGAATATATCAAACCTAAGTAAAAAATGAATACCAATGGAAAACATGGACTCATGGAGGGAGGGTGACATGCAAGTGTTACGAAAATAATACTGCTGTGCAGTATATATACAAAGCATTTTTTTAATTTTTCACAACTTCACAGGACAGGTATTATTCCTCTCAGATGAGGAAATGGATTCAGGTGTATCTAACTGGCTACAATTTCACATTCAGTAGTTGGTTTAGCAGCAATTCAGATATGGGACTTTTAAAGTATGTTCACCTCTAGCTTTACAGAGCATCCACTAGTTCATTTCTTTAATTCATATTTGAACTTATGTTTCTTGGACTTTAGAGATAAAAAGATGGGAAATTCAGACAGCTATCTTTAAAGTATATGATATGTATAAAAGTAATTGTGAAAAATGACACAAAGGAGAATATGGTCATTTGTGCTTACATGTTTCAGTGGGGCTGGCATGTGATGATTTTTCAGAAATGCTTCACAGAAAACACTCTTGGAATCAGATCTTGTTGAATGAATAGATATTCATTAGACAGGTAAGGGGACATACCAGGAAGAGGAACAGTCTGTGCAAAAACAAGCAGAAACAGGGTAAGTCTGGAAAACTAAAGATAATATAGTTTATATTATGAAGAGAGGAAACAGCAAGAGATGATTTGGGAACATAGAGAGGTGCAGCACGATCATGGCAGGAAAGGTGTTTTACACTTGAGTATACCTAAGCACAGGCTACAAAGTAGCAGTTCTGTTGCTTGCTCCTATCTTTGACCTTCACTGAGGTGTAGGCAGGCAGCCTCAGAACATCCTAGTGTCCCAGTGGATGTGATCATATTTTCTTAGATAACAAATCTTTTCTGAGCATTTCTGAAATACTTTGAAGTTTAATATTCTGTTATTGTTTCATGATTTTCTTTTCTGTTTGTTTCTAGGCAGAACGTGTTCATGAATTAAATGAAGAAATTGGTAAATTATTAGCCAAGGTGGAACAACTAGGAGCTGAAGGGAATGTGGAAGAATCCCAGAAAGTAATGGATGAAGTAGAGAAAGCACGGGCAAAGAAAAGAGAAGCAGAGGTAAGTTCTTAATAGTAGTATAACCTTAGTGTCTGTTCATGTGGTATATTTGACTAGAAATTTTTACAAAGTTTTAAAAGGGAATTTAAGCCAATTTGAAAATATTTAAGTGATCTGTCTATGCTGTTGGGTTTGATGTCAAAATTAGTGGTTTTAGGGAAGTTGGAGCCATGGATCTATTGAAATTTGTAACTTGTAGGTGTATTAAACTATCTAGTCACATACACTCAACAGTTATAGACACAGACACATGCATACTCTGCAGATTCTTAGTTACTATGACAACCTATCCCTCATTCACTCCCATGCTATAGTATTCTTGATTCTCTTCCCACCTTAGTCTAATCTGCTAATGCCTTGGGGCCTTCTCTCATTCTTTTTTCTTCGTTTCTTGTTGGTGTTTGGGATTGGGATCGAACCTCAAGGCTTCATACATGCTATGCAGGTGTCTTGTTATTGAGCTGCATCCCCAACCTCATTCTTCTTTCTCAGCACAGGTCTAAATCTGATATCCTGTAAAGTTCTGTTTTGATTGGAACATCTGATAGATTTTAGGAAATCAAATGTCTTTGGTAGGGATTGTACTGTACTCTTTTGCCTGTGTCCACTGTTCCTAACTGATCACATCTGGTTTGCTTTACAGTAATCTGAATGGCTTCTATAGGTAGTCTGACTTATGATTACCTACTTTCAGTGTTTTTTTCCCTCAACCCCAGGCATCTTTCCCCCAACCCTAATCTTTTTTTTTTTTCCTTAAACTTCTCATCAGTGAGGTTTAATTGTTAAAGAGGACAGGGTCTTTTGTGACCAGATCAAAAATGAAAAGGAAAGCCCTATCACTCAAACTGCTTTAGGGTGCCTGTTCTTTTTCCTTCTTTTCTTCTTTTCTGGTATCATTGATGATCTTCAGACTGGAGAGGAAAGGCAGAATATAGGTAAGCCTTTTTATTTATTAATTTTAAAAATTTTTGTGGTGCTGGGATGGAACCCAGGCCTCACACATGCTAGGCAGACAACCACTGAACCATATCCCTAGCTCTTGGGAAGTTTTCTTTCTTTCTTTCTTTCTTTCTTTCTTTCTTTCTTTCTTTCTTTCTTTCTTTCTTTCTTTCTTTTTTTTTAAATTTCACAGTGATTTTTTTGATTTCCCACAAAATATGAACTAAAAGTATTATAGGAGTCCCAGGTCAGGTTCAAAATCCAGGGCTGGCCACTCAACCCAAATATCAAACCCAAAGGATAATTGCAAAAAAGCAGGAAAATAACTTTAATTAGTGTAGCCACACTGGGAAGACATGTTTTTAGGCATGTTTTCCAGATGCTGACATGACCTGAAGGTTTAAATAGAAGGAGAATGGGGCATTGGGGAAGAAGTTATGCATTGTTAAGTGGTCTTGGTCAAGTTGTGGTCTGATGGATCATTATCTCAGTTCTAACACTGTAGGGTGGCTCCTGAGAAGTCCTTATCACAGCTTTCTTGTTTTAGTATATCTCCTTTATCATCTTTCCTTAACCTCCCTTAATGTTGCTGGTCAGCAGAGGAGAAAGGCAAGAATTGAGGGAGGGAGGAGAAAAGGAAAAACTATGGTGATTGCTCCTCATAGTACTCCTATAATGCTACCGTTACAATGATCCTGAACATCAAGAAAATATTGTTCAATATTCCTTATGATATTATGTGATTATAATAAAAATATTACTTAAAGGAAGGGAAGAAACTAATACATGTTAGATGTTTTCCACAGAAAGGAGAGAGTTGAAGAAAGACTTATGCCCAGTATCTTATTTCCCAACCAGTCTTAAGTCTTTTTTTGTTTTTGTTTTGTTTTGTGCTGTACTGGGATCAAACCTAGGGCCTTATGCAAGCTCTCTAATACTGAGCCACATCCCTGGCCTCCCTAACCAGTCTTAATTCTTAATCACTTATTGATGTAAAAACTTTGTCTTTGGTTTGGTATCAGGGTAATATCAATTTATAAAATGAGTTGGAAAGTGTTTTCTCTTTCTGAAAATGTTTTTTTCTAGAATTGGTATTATTTCTTGGGGTAGAATTTACCATAAACCATCTAGGACTGGAGTTTTATTTGTGAAAGGTTTTTTTGGGTGGGGGCGGGGGTGGTGGTACTTGGGATTTAGCCCAGTGGGAGAGCACTGGGTAGAACACCACAGGGCTACATCCCCAGCCCTTTTTATTTTTTATTCTGAGGAGAGATCTCACCAAGTAACCCAGGCTGGCCTCAAACTTGATATCCTCCCGCATAGCTGGGATTATAGGTGCATGCCACTATATGCCCAGCTTTTCCTATTGATTTTCTATTTTGCTATTTATTGAGAGGGGAGTGGATAAATTTCAAGCTATAGTAATTGTGGATGTATATCTGTGTTTTTCCCTTTTGTCAGTTGCTTTCATCATCTGTTTTGAAGCTCTTTTATTAGGTGAATATACATTTAGGATTATGCCTTTTTGATGAATGGACCCATTAATTATTTCCAAATATCCCCCCTTATCCTTGGGAATGTCCCTTGCTTTCAGTTCTATTTTATCTAATATTTATATAACTACCTAGGCTTTCTTGTAAATTAAGTTTCTGTTAGCTGTATACCATAAGCCCTACAGACAATATTAGAGGTAGAAAAAAGAGCTATAGATAATAGTAGTAATAAAATGAAATTCTAAAAAAATACTCTAAAAGAAGCAGGAGCAAAGGAATAAATAATGTAAAGGACAAGTAGAAAATAAATTGCAAGATGGTAAATTTAAACCCAGCATACCAACAATTACGTTAAATTTAAATGGCCAATGATAATAGAAAGATAGAAAAAGATATACCAGATAGCCATTCTTGATAATTTCAGTGTCTAAATATTTAGGGTTTCTGTAAGTGCAATTTTGTCAATCCAGAAAATAAACAGTAATTTTTAAATGAAAAGTACTTTATGGCTATAGCTAAATTATAGTTAATTTCCATGATGACTCGTAAGATAATCAAGCTAGTGAGCATTATTTCTTTTCCTTCAATATAATTGCCAGTTTCATGAATTTTTTTCCCCCTCTTTGGTACTGAGGATTGAACTCCGGGGCACTCAGCCACTGAGCCACATCCCCAGCCCTATTTTGTATTTTATTTAAAAACAGGGTCTCACTGAGCTGCTAAGCACCTCGCTGTTGCTGAGGTTGCCTTTGAACTCACAATCCTCCTGCCTCAGCCTCCCAAGCCATTAGGATTACAGGCGTGCACCACTGCATCTGGCTCTATGAATCTTAATATATGTGTACTCAGAGGTTTACTAATATTACACAGTAGCTTAACATTGTTAGCCTCTTATCCATATATTATTATCAGTTTTTTTTAACTAAGAATAACACTTTAAAAAATTTTCTTTTCTATTATAGATTGTGCTCAGCTCTATATAATAAAAAAACTAATTTATGGCTTAAAAGCCACAAATTTTCTCAGCTAATATTTAGGATTAGGGAAACATAATTTGACCCCATAATGCCATCCAACATACAGACTATTTCTAGTTCTATGTTTAGCCATCCTTTCTGTGTGGACTCATCTTGATGCTTATCAATTTGTGGCAGTATTGGTCTAAACTACAGCCTTACGTGAAGGAAGTAAAAAAATCAAAGCATTAAAATGGAGTTGACATGCCTTCATGTATCTGTACATGTATGTTTTAATTTAAAAATTTTTATTTTGATTTATTTTCACAAAAGTAAAAAATAGTACAAAGACTTTCTCTTCTATCCTTTACCCCATTTAAAGTAACGTTTACTTTATCATTTTTTCCCCTGTATGTGGCTAAACTATGTCTATTTGTTACAGTTAAGATGCCTCTTGTCAGGCCAGTGGCTAACACCTATAATCCCAGCTCTCTGTAGGCTGAGGCAGGAGGATTACAAGTTCAAGGCTAGTTTGGACACCTTGGTGAGACCCTGTCTCATAATAAAATCATTTTTTAAAAAAAGGGCTGCAAATATTGCCTAATGATAAAGAGACTCTGAAAACAGATGCTTCTTTAACCCAAATACTTTGTGTTAAAAACAAGGATGTTTTATTATATAAGCACAGCACAATTATGAAAATCAAGAATTAGTATTTATACAAGGCTGTTAAAGACTTTGTTCACATATCATCAGTTGTCCCAGTAATATTCTTTGTTCTTTTTTAATATTTATTTTTTAGTTGTAGTTGGACACAATACCTTTATTTCACTTATTTATTTTTATGTGGTGCTGAGGATCGAACCCAGGGTCTTGCACACTCGAGGTGAGCGCTCTACCGCCTAGCCACAACCCCAGCCCATATTCTTTATTCTTAAAGAAAGAAAATTTTTCCTCTCCAAGATCCAGTCCAAGATTGTATGTGTCATTTAGTTAGGCCTCTTTAGTCTCCTTTAATCTGGAACTGTTCTAGTCTGTCTTTGAAGAATACAATCTTCATAGTTTTGATAAGTATTCATCAGTTATTTTGTAAAATGTCCTTTAGTTAGAGTTTGTCTTAACATTTTCTCATAGTTAGACTTCTTTTTCTCTTTCTTCCCTTTCTTGCTTTTCTTGTTTTGTTCTTTCTCCTTCCTTTCTTTTTTTTTCCCTTCATGTAGTGAGGATTGAAAAGAGGGTCTTGCACATACTGAGCAAGTGCTCTACCACTGAACTACATGTCGAGCCTCTCATGATTAGATTTTTATAGGAATATCACTGTAGGGATGTGTCCTTTTGAAACATTTGTTAGTGGTTTTCCCCATTTTTGGTGATGGTACATATTTTTTTTTCCTAGGAAGTTACTGCGTTTCCCTTTTGTAACTAGTAAATATCTTGGTATTGACACTTTTAAGCCTGTATAAATACACTTTCTCATTCATTTTTATCTGCAGGGTTACATCAGTCACTGGTGGGTTTTTATCTGAATTTATTTATCCTCTTTTGAAGAACTTTCCTATAGATTTCTGCCTGGCAGTTTCCATTAGTATCTTAGCCAAAGTTCTGTGGAAGCTTGGAAAATGTCATATTTTTAGCTGGGTGTGTTGCTACCTCAAATAAAGTCAGAGTCCTGTTAGTAAAGAAAAAAGAGGACAATATATAGGGAAACTCACCATTTTTTACTGTTTAATGAATTAATTCATACAAATGAAAATGTGTGAGTTAATCTCGGGACACATTTTATCTCTTATCTTAGTAGAACTGTATTCCTTTTAGTGGGGAGACTTATCATGTGTATGCATATCCACATTTCCGAGGAGGGGAAAACAATCTTTGGGAAGGAAGTCTAACAATGTGGAAAACATGTACTCCTTTACAATTATAGTTGGCTTCTGTTTGCTTGACCCTTCACTGGTATGCAGTTTAGAGGCTGACCACATCATGTTTTTAACAAAAACTATAGAAAAGAACATTGAGAAACCCTTTTCAGACTGTTGTATTCTGTATCGTGGTAGAACTATTAAGGTAGTTTCTTGGCAAAGGTGTGTGGACCTGTGACCTGTGACTTTTGACCTCTAGGGAAGTAGTCTAGGATAGGATGTAATGGACAGGGGGACAAAGGAGAATGTATACTTTTCATAACAAAATAGCCATGCTTTTTTATATTTTCTTCCATGCCTTTTTTTTTTTTTTTTTTTTTGCAAGGGGTCAGTCTCAGAGATTTGTGCATGTACACAAACATTCTACTACTGAACCACATTCCTAGCCCTCTTGCTTGACTTTTTAAAAAAAATTCTACAAATTTTAATTTCTAAGCAAGTAAATATCAGTCTCCATAACCCACAGAAGCAAAAGGCTTCTTGAGTCAATTTCTTATTATTTTGTTTTGTTATACCAGTGTTTAAACCCAAGGGTGCTTAACCACTGAGCCACGTCCACAGCCCTTTTTATTTTTTATTTGGAGACCAGGTCTCACTGAGTTGCTTAGGGCCTCACTAAATTGCTGAGACTGGTTTTGAACTTTTGTGACCCTCCTGCCTCACCCTCCTGGGATTGCTGGGATTACAGGCATGGGCCACCATATCAGCCTGGTCCTTTTTTATTCTTATCATGAAAGTCCTAGAGGCCAAAAACTGAGATGGGCACTGGAATGACTGGGCCGTTTCCTGCTGTCACCTCATAAGGAGCCATTGTGAGGAAATTTCAAACACTGGCTGGATAAGTACAGAAAACTTTTGGTGGTGGTGAGCTGTGGGACTTCTAGATAGTGTGGTTGATGGTTGTGGTGTTTCGATATGTATTTTAAACTTGGGTTTATTTTGTTTTTTTTTTTGTTGTTGTTGTTGTTTGTTTGTTTGCTTTTAATCTGGTATCCTTATTTGGTATTCCAGTGATAGGTAGGAAAAGTATTCAGAACAGTGTAGTGCTTCAAGGGCCCAGGTGCTACAAGACCAACTTCATGGACATAATCAGATTCTAAGGGGCATTGGGCAGGGTAGCTTACATTATCGTGGAGCATGCACATGGGGGAACAGCTATGGCACTGCCTCTTGGATCTGGTGGTATGTTGGAGGAAGAGACCTGAAGACTATGCAGGCAGATCACATGTGTCCTGAGCTACTGCCACAAGAAGGGCATTGTGCACCTATACCTTAAGATAGAGAACATCCTGGAGATTGCTGGAGGCAATTTCAAACTCGTCCACTTGAGCCAGAGCACTGGATTCGTGGCTGGGCAGAAGCTGAATGAGTTTGAGGGCACTCTCCTCTACCTTACCCCTGAAGTCATCCAGTGGAAAGAATATGAGAGCCCCATGGTGGATGTCTAGAGCCTGGGTGTCACTGATTTATGGCAAACACCACTAAGCAACTGAAGAAGTTCATGTAGGCAAGATATGACAATCCCCTGCACATTTCCAAGGAAGCATGGAATGCTGATCAGTCAAATACTGATGGTGGACCCCACACAGAGGCCCACAGTAGAGCAAATAATGAGCCACCCATGATAGAGCCAGGGTGAGGAATATTTACCCAGCTATTCTGTTAAGTCTGGACCCAACAATTATGGCAGTCATGCTTGACGAGGGTTTTGAGCTCTGTAATACCTGGTTGTCCCTGGCAAATCTAAATACGATGAGGCAGTGGCTACATACCTGGTACCCCAGCACTAGATAATCCACGGGCATGCTTACACATTCCAGGTGAAGCCTATGTGTTGGGGAGTTAGGCCTTGCCAGGTCCTATATATCCTTTCAGTGTTCACTTAAAGGAGTGCCAGTGAACCTGCCCTTTCTACCCTCCCTCTATCCCTTTGAGCATCAGCTACCTGAGATGGCCAAGCAAGAAGTCAGGGCAGAAAGGTGGTGGATGTGCCAGTGTGCCTTCTGTCTGTCTGTTTCCTGGATGTGAGGACCTCCACTCCCAGCATAGCCTCCTATCCACAGTAGTTGGGCCATAGCAGACAACAGCACATCCTCCCAAGGTATCTCTATAGGGCAGTCCATAACAACAGCAAGGGCTAGAAGGGGGTTGGTTACTAGGATAGCCATTTACATTCAACAACTGCGTTGTTGCATGCCTTGGTTTTGTGAGCTGGCATTCAGAGAAAAAGGGCAGAAACATGCTAGATTTAGAAGCAGAGTGACTCCAATGAAAATACAGAGACAGACAAATCAGTGGACAGTGAGAAGACCCTGAGATCTGTGGATCCTGGTGTGGGCATCACTGTGACGTGCATGTGGTGTGCATGCAGTCTGGCTCGGGCTTTCTGCACGGATTCCAGCCAGGAGCTCGATTCTACCAGGAGTCTCCTGTCTCCACCTGCAAGAGACATCAGAGGCTCTTTTCCCTGGGACACTTTCTCCTGCCCTGCTGTTCTCTGTCCTTTCTTCAAACTTCTAGGAGAGTAGAGATGGTTCTTAATAAATTTCTGTTTCTCACACATTGTGTAATAATACTGATGTCCTAAGATTTTTTAAAAGGCAGATTTTTTTTTAAAAAAGTGTGTGGGGGGGATTCAGAGCAAGGGCAATTATCCAGCAGCTGTGCTCTCCAAGGCTTCCCTCTCCTATGCAGTGTAGGTAGAGTCTTACTCTCATGGAGCCAGTATAGACTGATTCAATTTCAGCTGGTTGCTTTGCTCTGAAAATCCTTTCTTGGTCTTCAGGCCCCTCCCTGAGGTGTGAGGAGAGGGTGGTTGACAGCTGTTGGTGAAGACACATCTAGCAAGGCATTGGAGACCCCAGAATGTTCTGTGGCCTTTTGTTTGATTTTTAATGAAATTTATGTTTTTGTTTTTGTTTTTGTTTTATCCCTCACTTTTGTTTAGGAAGTTTATCGGAATTCTATGCCAGCTTCCAGTTTCCAACAGCAGAAACTTCGGGTCTGTGAAGTCTGCTCTGCCTACTTAGGTCTTCATGATAATGACAGACGACTGGCTGATCATTTTGGGGGTAAACTGCACCTGGGATTTATTGAAATAAGAGAGAAGCTTGAAGAATTAAAGGTACTTTGGTAAATTAATATCACTGACTGTCCTATTTTGCTACTTATTTTTTGATCTGGTATTAGCTGTCTTTGGAATAGTATTCTGAGTTGTGATTTATGTCAACAGTTCACACTGAATAGTGTAGAATTATAAATGGAGATTCAGGCAGGTTTAATGGATGATGTCTGAGAAAAAGGCTTTTCAGTATTATTCTGTTATTCTGGGAGGTATCATTTTGTGTTGAATTAGTCATTTAAATTGGTTTCTAAACTGACTCTTTTCTACAAAATAACACCTTACCCTAAAATGTAAAGTGTTATCCTTTTCAGTAAAATCAATAATTATATATTCATATAATATTTATAGGAGAATTGAGAAAATGAGCCCAGTATGTGTTGAAATATTTTGGAGTTCTTTACTAAATATAAGCCTATAGAACCTCTAGTTTGGGGCTGGGGATGTGGCTCCAGTGGTAGCGCGCTCGCCTAGCATGTGTGAGGCACTGGGTTCGATTCTCAGCACCACATAAAAACAAAGTAAAGGTATTAAACTTAAAAAAAAAAATGTTTTTTAAAAAAATAGAACCTCTAGTTTTGTCTACCTTCCTCCATTTCAGGAAGGAATTAGAACAGCCTATGAAAGGAGGACACTCACTATTTTTTTTTTTTTAAGAGAGAGTGAGGGGGGAGGGGGGAGAGAGAGAGAGAGAGAGAGAACTTTTTTTAATATTTATTCTTTAATCATCGGCGGACACAACATCTTTGTTTTGTATGTGGTGCTGAGGATCGAACCCGGGCGGCACGCATGCCAGGCGAGCACCGCTACCACTTGAGCCACATCCCCAGCCCCACTCGCTATTAATTAATATGTGTTATTGTAAAAAGGCAGCATGGTTCTTATCTCCCTAGTGCTTTTGAGGGAATAAGCAAATATATACACACAAAAAAAGTGAGGTATTTTGAAGTGGTAAAAGGCAGAGTTACTTTGCAGAGTTGCCTTTCAGCTATCTAATGTGGCTTATTTTTAAAGAATATGGTATTGTAGCCTTTTGTCACAAGTTGAAGACTGGCCCAAATATTGGCAACACTGGAGAGTCACTTCCCATGTAATTGTATCACTGGAATTGATCCAAAGATTCGCGGCTTGACTTTTACAATAATGAGGAGTCAGAAAACACCCAGGGAAATCAGTTGTGGTAGTGCACATCTATAAACCTAGTGACTGGAAAGGCTGAGGCAGGAAGTTCAAGGCCAACCTTCACAACTTAGACCCTCAGCAATTTAGCAAAATTCTGTCTCAAAATAAATAAAATTGGCTGGGGATGTAGCTCAGTGGTAAAGCACCTCTGTGTTCAATCCCCAGTACCAAAAAGAAAGAAAGGAAAAAAAAATAGGGACATAACCATATTTTCAGTATGTATTTATCCCCTCTCCATTTTTTTGAGTAGCTGGAATAAATCTCACAATTTCTAAAAACTGTCAAAATGGGTTTCATTTTAACAGAGAGTTGATGGGCTCTGTTGATAACACTGCATACTTGGGATTCTTTGCAGAAACAGACTTAGCAACAGAATCCTTTATCACTTTACTCATATCTTTAAAGGCAGCAGCATTAAAATGGTACCATTGCCTCAATGGAAATGATAAGGAATGGATATTTGTGATGGTTGATGTTCATTATAAGTATATATAAAAAATAATGCTGGGAAACATTCAGAAAAGTCTTATTGAAGTAATTTTGAAATATCATGAAGAAATCATGGAAAAGTTTGAGATATTGCACATTTTCCATAAAAGGGAGGAAGTTTATAGAAAGTAGGGTGTGAGCTTAATAGTTACATCTGACAGGGTCAAATTGAATTTTTTTTTTCCCCAACAGATCTTGAAGTTAATAATACTATGTTGGGAACCAGAAATGGTAAAGTTTAAGGTAAAGATAATTAATAATTGACCTAGTAAATAAACTTTTTATTTATTGTTTTTAAGAGAGTTGTAGCTGAGAAGCAGGAGAAAAGAAACCAGGAGCGCCTGAAACGAAGAGAAGAAAGGGAGAGGGAAGAAAGGGAGAAGCTGAGAAGGTATGGCATGATAAATAGTCCCAAATATTTGAAGTTAAGTTTCCTGATTCTGAAAAGAATTGTTTCTGATACATGATTTTAGATGACATTAAGTCTCTTCTGGAGCATTGGAAAATTGCATTTACTTTTTAAAAATATTACCATGAAAGGCAGTTTTTATACAGACATACAGGCTGAGTATCCTTTCTCCAAAGTGCTTGGGAGGAAATGTGTCAGATTTGGGAGTTTTTATTTGATTTTGAAGTGTCTGCAAAAACCTTACTAGTTGAACATCCCTAATTCTGGATCTGAAATGCTCCCAAATTTTAAAGTTGGTGAGCATCATATCTGTGCTGAAAAAGTTTGAATTTCAGATTAGGGATGCTCAATCTGTATTAAGCCTTAGCCATTAAACTAAATGCAATTTATAGAATGTGTGGAAGAGTGAATAGAAAATGCTTTTTGTCTTTAGGTCTTATAAGATTTATAACAAAACTGTATTCTAGCTTTTTGGTTTTTCATATTGCACTAGATTTGTACTAGGTTGGCATAGAATTATATGAGTTACTTTTACCCATTGGCAACCGAAACTGCATAGCATCATTGTGGCAACGTTCTTTGTGAGTTGTGTTCATAGTTTTTTAAGATGAATTTATGATGGACAGGCATGCCATAAGTGATTAACTTACGGTTCTAATAGGTGATGTTTCCTTAATCATAATGTGTATGGTATCTCTAAAATTTTAACACCTCTCAGAGTTTGTAGATGTGCCTAACTTCATTAAAACCCTTTACAGTATGTGAGTAGATCATGCTAACTACTTCTAAGCTTTGAGCCTATTAAAGAAATTTTAAACTTTATTTGTGTTGACTTTTAACTGGTAATCCTTTTGCACTTTAAGAACAAAATGGAACAAAGCTGTGTGGATATTGTTTCTTTAGCTCTCTGTATACACACACAGAGCTAGCTATGAATATATATTTTTTTCATTTACCATAAATTTTACCTCAGACCTTTATCTGTTTGTTCTTTGGTGTACATTAAGTTCTTACAGGGATATTACTAAGTATTGTAATATTTAGGATAGAATAAATAGCATTTTATTTAACATTGGAATTCTGAATTTAAGATTCAACTGAGAGGATAATCAAATGAGAACAAACATTTTTTGCAAGAATATGCTTTCACATTTGTAGATAATGAGAAAGAAAACCATCAACTCCTTTGCTTGCTTGCTGACCTTTTTTTTCTACTTTGATTATAAAATGTGTTCCTCTTTCAGGGGGCAGGGGTTGTGGCTCAGTGGTAGAGCGCTCGCCTAGCACGTGTGAGGCCCTGGGTTCGATCCTCAGCACCACATAAAAATAAATGAAGATATTGTGTCCAACTAAAAAATAAATATATATATTTTTAAATGTGTTCCTCTTTTAGCTGGGTGTGGTGACACCTGTGATCCCAGTGACTCAGGAAGATTGCAAGTTTGAGGCTAGCCTCATCAACTTAGTGAGACCCTAAGCAACTTAGCAAGACCCTGTCTCAAAATAAAAAATAAAAAGGGTTGGGTATGTAGCTCAATGGTAAGGTACCCCTGGGTTCAATTCCCAGTGCAAATAAAAAGTACACCTCTTTCAGAAATGTGTAAATTTTTCCTCTATGACCTTGAGAGAAGTGGTGTAATTAAATGCTAGTATAAAAATTATAGGAGGGGCTGGGGTTGTGGCTCAGTGGTGGAGCACTCGCCTACCACATGCAAGGTGCTAGATTCAATCTCAGCACCACATAAAAATAAATAAATAAAGGTATTGTTCCAACTACAACTAAAAAAAATATTTTTGAAAAGATTATATGAGAAGGGATTCTGACTATGGTGCTAAAAAGGACAACTGAAAAACAATCCTTATCACTTACTGGGTCCTTACTGTATGCCAGGCATTGTACTAAGAAATTCACTATACTGGGGCCAGGGCAATGGCTCAGAGGTAGAGCGCCTGTGTAGCAATGCCCAGAGTCCTGGGTCTGATTCTCAGCACTGCAAAAAATTAAAAGGGAGGCTTGCAGAAATTCACTTACCAAGAAATTTGCCTTAATTAGTTTGCCTAATCCTCATATACACATACCCCAATGAAAAATTTGTATCCTTCTTTGTCACTGTCAGACTAATAAGCTAAGGGTATGTGACCCACTCACAGATGTGGTAGAGCCAGAATTAAAACTCATGTCTGCTGGACAGTGGTACACACATGTAATTCCAGTAACTTTTGGGAGGCTAAGGCAGAAGGATTGCAAGTTTGATGCCAGCCTGGGCAACTTACTGACACCATATCTCAAAAATAAAAAAAGTTAATAAGTTGGGGGTGTTGCAAATTGGTTGAGTGCCTTCCTAGCATGTGTGAGGCCAAGGGTTCAATCCTTAATACCACAAAACGCACACACACACACGTGATTGATTACTCATTGTGTGTTAACAGTATGCTGGGTCATGTGAAGATATGTAAAGTTGAGCTGGGTACTATAGGGATTATAGTATGAGTTTGTAGCCCCCAAATATATGCATTCCAAATCATAGAAATTTTATTCTTTTCCCAGAAGGGAAAAACAAGTGACAAAAGTATAAATAACATAATTTTTCTAGGCTAGCAAATGGTTTCTGAAGCAGTAAGGAGTGTGATATACTATTGTGTTAGTTTCCAGGAACATATTATTTTTTATTTAAGAGCAGGTATCCAGTTAAGGGATCTCATATGGCAAGATGGGGAAGTCTGTAATTGGTGGTACATTTTGTGGGGGGGGGGGAAAGTGTGTGCTAAATATACACTTTGATGTTTTTAATTTATAGTCACTTTTCTAAAAATAGATATTCTCTTTTTAGGTCCCGATCACATAGCAAGAATCCTAAAAGGTAGGTATTTATATAAGATAGGTAGTGAAGTTGTGTTTTTCAACAAGTGAAGATAAATTAACTGTCTTATAAAAGTTAATGAGAATTAATAAATTATTACTGTTTCTTTGTTTTGGTTCAGTTTTGAACATTGTCATTTTAGGAGAAACTGATCAAAAGATATTCTTGAATCACAAAGTTTATCAGAGTAAAATTATATATAGTACTCTGGAATTACAAGGGAAAGATGTCAAAATATTCTTAAATAATTCTTTAAAATCTTTTTCATGCTAAGTAAATATGGTAACTTTTAAAAAGTCAGTGTGTGTGGTACATTTAAGGAACAGCATTCTAAGAGGTTGTTGTACCTGTGGAAAATAGAAATACGTTGATTAGTTAGATAAATTTTTGAATGAGATCCTCAGTAGGTAAGGGAAACTAAGCTATTTAGTCTGTGCCTCACTTTTGCCTTTTGTGAGTCTACCGTTCTTCCCTTTGTATTGTGAGTACAAAAAAATTTCAGAGGCACACTAACAGATATAAGGAGGGAAGGGACAGATAATACTTCCTTTGGTTTTTAGTAGTAATATTTGGGGTATTTTTAAAAAGTCTTTTTCTAATTAATCGAAAAATTTTCTGAGAAAGATAGAGAAATGTGTTTTACTTCTTTCTTGGTTCTTTTCTTGCTGTGCTCATTTTGTTTTGAGCCTTTCTTTATAAATCCATTCCCACCTAGAATGTCCTTTTTCATTCTTTTCCAGATTCTACCATTTCTCTTGTTCTGATTACATCACCTTTTAAAACAATTTTTGT
This sequence comes from Urocitellus parryii, assembly GCF_045843805.1. Classification (NCBI taxonomy): domain Eukaryota; kingdom Metazoa; phylum Chordata; class Mammalia; order Rodentia; family Sciuridae; genus Urocitellus; species Urocitellus parryii. The sequence goes on along the minus strand of NC_135533.1, from coordinate 14,717,231 downwards.
TTATTCTTTTTAGTTGTACATGACCATAGAGTGTATTTTGACATATCATACATACATGGAGTATAACTTCCCATTCTTGTGGTTGTACATGTTGTTGAGTTACACTGGTTATATTCATATTACATCACCTTTCTGAAACCTGCAAAGTCTTAAACTCCAGAGAGTAACTTATTTCTAAGAACTTAGTCCTAAAAAGTAGAACATTTGTTGTTATGAAATAAAAACCTTATGTTTCTGTTAGTTACCCCTTAGTATATTTTAGAATCTTTCAGTGATATTTTTGCTTAAAACCCTAAAAACAATCCAGGCACAGTTGTCCATACCTCTATAATCTCAGCTACTTGGTAGGCTGAGATGTAAGGATCACAAATTCAAAGTCAGCTGGGCCTTTTTTGTCTCAAAAAGGGACGGATTGGGGCCAAGGATGTAACTGAGTAGTCAGTGTGGTAAATTACTAGGCGTAGTATATATTGGGGTTGAGGGGGAAACCCAAAACAAACAAACCAAAAATTATACAAAAACTCAGACATTAATAAAGGAACCATTTGCTGGGCGCGGTGACGAATGCCTATAGTCCCAGCGGCTTGGGAGTTTGAGGCAGAAGTATTGCAAGTTCAAAGCCAGCCTCAGCAAAAGCGAGGCACTAAACAACTCAGTGGGACCTTGTCTCTAAATAAAATAGAAAATAGGGCTGGGTGTGTGGCTCCCTGATACCCCCCAAAATAAAGAAAAAATAGAAATCTGCCAAATTGAGGGCTGGGAAGGAAGCCCTGTATAGAGGGCTTGGTTGGTTGGTTGGTTGGTTGGTTGGTAGGTAGGAAGTCGGGTAGGTAGGTAAGTAAATAGATAGATGGCATTAGATCATCTAAAGGTTTTCCATCTCATTCATAGAAGTCAAAGTCTTTATTACAGTCGTTAAGTAGGGGGACCATAAATGCCAGTCTACCCTCTGATAGTTCCGTTGGATATTTTATTAATAACCCCCACCTTATTCTATATAATTGACCATTCATAGTGTCCTGGTTTTAATGGTAAAGTCATCCTGCTTGTAAGACCCTGAGGTTACCCCTGCCTTACTTAATTCCAGCAAAATATGTTCCTCTGGTTCCTTCAGTATGCCAAGGCTTCTGCCACCTCAGGACCGTTGCATCTGTATGCTCTTCTCTGAAATGACTACTGTACTTATTCTCTTCTTTTAGTCTTCCTTAAAATGCTATCCTACCAGAAAAGCCTCTCCCTATTCTTTTTTTTTTTTTTTTTTTTTTTTTTTTTTTTAATGGTACTGGAGATCTAACCCAGGGATTTTCACATTCCAGGCCAGTGAGAATACCCCAGCCCATCTGTGTATTCTTTTTTTGTTTGTTTTTTTGGTACCCAGAATTAAACTCAGGGTCACTTGACCGCTGAGCCACATCCTTAGACCTATTTTGTATTTTATTTAGAGTTGCTTAGCACCTCACTTTTGTTGCTTAGCACCTCACTTTTGCCAAGGCTGACTTTGAACTCAAGATCCTCCTGTCTCAGCCTCCAGAGCCTCTGGGATTACAGGCATGCCCCACTGAGGCCAGGTCCATCTGCATATTCTTTTTTTTTTTTTTTAAACCACTTTACATTTTCTTTTTTTTTTTTTTTAATTTTTTTTAAAGAGAGAGAGAGAAAATTTTTAAATATTTATTTATTAGTTTTCGGCGGACACAACATCTTTGTTGGTATGTGGTGCTGAAGATCGAACCCGGGCCGCACGCATGCCAGGCGAGCGTGCTACCACTTGAGCCACATCCTCAGCCCCTGCATATTCTTTATAAAATATTACTTCCCCATTTCTCTACCCATCTTTACCCTACTCTGTTTATACTAGACAGAGATCTATATAGAACTAAAGAGTATAAGCTCTTAGAGGCCAAGGACGTGGTTTTTTTTTCTTTCTTTTTTTTGTGGTGTGTGTGTGTGTGTGTGTGTGTGTGTGTGTGTGTGTGTGTGTTTTGCAATACCTGTTGAACCCCAGGGTGCTCTACTGCTGAGCCGTGTCCTCAGACCTTTTTGACCCTTCTTCTCTCCCTTGCTCCTTCTCCCCCCATCTGTCTGACTCTCCTAACCTCCCTCCCCTCCCTCCCTTCTTTCCTTCCTTCCTTTTTTTTGTGTGGGGGGGTGGGGGTTCTGGGGGTTGATCCCAGGAGTGCTTTACCATTGAGCTACATTCCCAAACTTGTTATTTTTTGAGACAGGGTTTTATTAAAATCACTGAAGGCCCAAGATGCAGAGACTGATATTAAAGTTGTGGGCCTCCTGCCTCAGTCTCCCAAGTTGCTTGATTTACAGACATATGCCACCACACCCAGCTCCTCTTTTTACTTTTTTTTTGAGACAGGGTCTACTTAAATTGCCAGGCTGTCCTCAAACTTGGAATTCACCTGTCTCGGCCTTCTTAATAGCTATGATTATTTAGGTGTGGTGTTGCCGTTCCTGGCTTGTACTTATTTTAAAGTTGAATAAAAATATGCATTGGAAGAAAGAATTCATAATAGGTCCAAATGAGTAGTTAAACAAAATGTTACTTGATAAAATTTTTATTTAGTGAATTTTACATTTCTTTTTGGAAATGCACTCTTCAGTTGTGGAAATATTCTGTTTGGCTGTGATGTTAGGTCCACATTACTTACCTTTCTTTGACTATAACATTGACAGACATTGAAAGCTTTTCAACTTCATTTCTTATATAAAATAATCATTTGAAAATGAACTTAGTGTAAACTGTATCTGAATAATTTGTTTTTGAATGTACTCTATCAAGTTATGAGAAAATATCACATTCTCAAGGCACTTTAAAAATTTAAACCACTTTATCATTTACATTCTATACCGTAAGTTTTACCTATTTTAAATTTGCATGTCAGTGATTTTTAATAAATTTAAAGCTATGCAACTATCACCACATACTAGTTTAGAACAACTTCATTACTCTGAAAGCATTTTTTTTTTTTTAAACTTGTGCACTCAACCCCTGAGCAACATCCCTATCCCTATTTTGTATTTTATTTAGAGACAGGGTAACACTAAGTTGCTTAGCACCTTGCCATTGCTGAGGCTGGCTTTGATTTCTGTATCCTGTCTCAGCCTTCAAAGCCACTGGGATTATAGGCATGCGCCACCGTGCCATCTGAAAGCAATTTTTTATGTATTTATTTATTTATTTATTTTAATATTTATTTTTTCGTTTTTGGCAGACACAACATCTTTGTTTGTATGTGGTGGTGAGGATCGAACCTGGGCCGCACGCATGCCAGGCAAGCGTGCTACCGCTTGAGCCACATCCCCAGCCCTGAAAGCAATTTTTTAAAAAGTTTTTCTTTTAATATTTATTTTTTAGTTGTAACTGGACACAATATTTATTTATTTATTTATTTATTTATTTATTTAAAGAGAGAGGGAGAGAGAGAGAATTTTAGTATTTGGCAGACACAACATCTTTGTTTGTATGTGGTGCTGAGGATCGAACCCGGGCCGCAAACATGCCAAGCCAGCGCGCTACCGCTAGAGCCACATCCCCAGCCCCTACTTATTTATTTTTATGTGGTGCTGAGGATCGAACCCAGGGTCTTGCACGTGCTAGGCAAGCGCTCTACCACTGAGCCACAATCCCAGCCCCCTGAAAGCAACTTTTTAAATCAAACAGTATACCTTTCTCTCCTCTTTGTTTCCCTCAAATATTTCTGTTCTCTGCATGTCACCTCTACCCTTCCACGCAAGTGATCTGGTTGAGAATACAGAAGTGTTTTTCCATCTCTACTCTTATATACTTATTAGTAACCCCCCCCCCCACCCCAGTTTAGGTAAAGTTCTCAAAAGTGATTTTTTTGCATGTTTTTTTTTTTCCCCCTCTCCAGTTATGTGCTACTTGAGTAGAGAACTACCTCACTGTTTTAATTACACTGTGATCTATTATACTGTGGGTATTTAAAACTTACATCTGTGGTCATATAGCCTTTTCAATTCAGAGAGGATAATTTATCCCGAATAGTATTCTTTCTCATGCTTCTCCTTCCTTTCTTCTGTCCATGTCCATCAGGTACATATTTAATTTCTAATATATTTCAAAAATTCTTAGTCTAAATGCAATTAAGTCCCTAAAGCATTTAGACATTATAATTCCTAGCATGTAGTAGTTGTGAAGATTGTTGCTCTCATTTGTTATATTCCTGAAGTAAATTCACACAATACTGATTGACCTCTCAGAATTGATATTTTCTTGTTTGCAGGTGTTAACATATAGCAATTTATTTTAGTATAAATTGAGTTGATTTGGAATAAAATTGGCAGTAAGACAGGCTACTAAGGAATAATTTCTCTTTAAAGAACAGGCATTAGTAAATAATAAATGTATTGCTTACAAAATTATAATAAAATGAAATAAAATCTTGTCTTTTTGTAGATCCAGGTCCAGAGAACATCGCAGACACCGGTCTCGCTCTATGTCTCGAGAACGCAAGAGGAGGACTCGATCCAAGTCTCGGGAGAAACGCCATCGCCACAGATCCCGCTCCAGCAGCCGCAGCCGGAGCCGTAGTCACCAGAGAAGTCGTCACAGTTCTAGAGATAGGAGCAGAGAGCGATCCAAGAGGAGGTACTGATGTGCCGATCAGAGGATATGGAGCTACCTTGATGGTTTAGCCTTTTGTTTACTTATGTTACTTATGTTTAGAGTTTAGATTATTGGTTTGAAAACTTGCACCTGGTGATATGTACACATTTGTGTGTGGGTGTATACATTTTTTTCCTGATTATATGGGTAGTTCAGAAAGAATAAATTACATATGAGCCAGAGGAAGAAATTGAAACTGATATGTGCAGAGGTTACTGCTTTTCTCTGCTTAGTATGTCTTGAAAAAACGTATTTTACAGGCAAATAATTTTTAGATACTAATACTCTTCAGTTTTTTCAGTATGTATTAACAAATTAGGGACTCTGAGAAGTCCTTTCATTAAAAGAGTTGTTTAGCTTTGTTTGACTTACTATTTTCCAAACTTATTTGAGCTGGTGCGCTTTTTCAGAGCAGACACATTCTAGTATATTCTTGTTTAATCTGAAGTACAGGTAATGCATTGTTGTATACACTGTTGCTTGGTGCAGGGCAAATTCAGAATTTTAAGGAAGCTACACAACTTCTTGGTATAACAAAAACTACTTAAAAGGGTGCAAGGAGGGCAGGCATATTTAAGGTATGTTTAAGGACCTGAATATTTAGCGAGAACAGTGGCTTAGAATGTGGTAGAGGAGTTTAGCAGTCACAATCTATATAGACTAAACTCTCAAAACCTCAGGTCACATGGTAGCCCTCAACCCAGGTAATTTGTATGGAATGTAAACCATACTGAAAATTGCTTTTTTTTTTTTAACTTTTCTCCTTCCTTAATAACCATTCTTAAGTATATACAGGATAAATATTTTTTTGTGTTTCTAGTATACTTACTAATCTCACATTTTCTATGGAATCCTTTTCATTAAATCTATACTAAATCCATGGAAAGCTGTTAAAAATATTTCCTTTATTTTGAGTCTCAGCTACCCATTCCTTGAGATCATTTACAAGCTTGAGTGGTTAATAGGCTCTCAATCAATATTTTTATAATATTTCTGACCTTGTTCTAAGTAATCCTTAAGGTGACTTTATTAAGAATTATTATATACTTTCTACTACATTATGCTTAGTAAAAAAATAATATAACATAGTTGAGCAACCATGTTTAAGTTGCTCTAAGAAGTTCTCTGTATGACAACACAGGACTGCCATCCTTGACCACAGATAGTGCTAACCTTGATATTATAGGGTGAGTCATCTAAGTTTAGATGAGGAAAATGCCAAAGTAATTATAAAAAAAAAAAAAAGCTTCAGGTAATCAAACTTGAATAAAGTAGATGTAATTTAATCAGGTAGGAAAGTTACTTATAATAAGGCCACCTCTCATACACTTTTGAAACTGGATATCTTGGAGGCCACCGTCAGTGCAGTGTCTAGAAATGGGCCTTTAAAAAAAATTCTCCATGAGTCTTAACCTGCACACAGAAATTTTGAGAATTATGCAGCTAGGCAGTTGAAGATCTAGATAATTTCTTGTGTTGACCTGCTCAACTGTCATTGTTTCTGGTGTTTGTGAACTCTTAAATGTCCTTATTGGTGGTGGAGATGGGAGGGCTGGGTGTGAAGTCTCCTTCTCTGAGATTGTGTCATCTTAGTCCCTGATGCTTCCTGCATTTGTGAAGTTGTATAGGAAATTTCCCCCATACTACATGATACCCCTTCACATCTAAGATTTTCAGCATGTTCATAAAGAGGCTTATTTTTGTAAAACTATTAAAAGTTTTGCTTTTCTCAAGAGAACTTCTCATCTTTGAATTCAAGTTACTCTTTAAAAGTTACTGTTTTAAACCAAAAATTAGCAGATAATTGCCCTTAAAACTTATTTGTTATTACACACAAGATCAAGTTATTGCTACCAGTGTGGATTTAATTTTTGAAGGTAAAAGTTCCCTTTCAAAGTCTTTGACGTTGTGCTGTTTCCTTGCCCTGCTGTGAAGCTGTGAAGCACTGGTCTCTGATATATGTAGATTGTCTTTGTGATCTTTCCCTGGCAACATTTCCCGTGGGTCAGTGAGGACTGTTTGTAGCTTTCTGCTCTTGCTCTTTGTAGAAATGAATAGTGCAGACTTCAGAGTCTGGGGCTTTGCCCAATATCTTCATTATCCCTTCTGTCTTTCCCCATTTCTTAAGTAGAGATAGTACATATTTATTTGCTTTATTAGGATTATTGGTAGTATGAATAAAGTAGTGTATGGAAATTGCTCCTGTGTGGGACATTGTGATCTCTCAGAAAGTGTTAGTTGATGCTCACCTTCAGTTATTATCACTGACCTCTGAGATTTACCAGTAGGTAATGTCTTTATTCTTAGGTATCATTTCTATCATCTCTCTTCATATTTCATTCCCATAAAGGCTATGGATAAGACTAGTTTAAATTTGCAGTCACTAGTCTTGCACTCTAATTTTTTTTTAACACATCATTTTGAAATTAAGCTTACTAAAACCTTAAGTAGAATGTTCAATGTTGATATGATAGAATATTTGAACCTTTTAGTTTAACCCTTCTTAACTGTATGTATAAAATGGAGTATAATAGTATTTTTTTTCCCTGCCTTATGTCTTCCTGAAAGTCTCCTTACTCAGGGCTGGGGGTTTAGCTTGGCAGACACATGCTAAGTATACTCAAGGGCCTGGATTCAAATGCCAGCACACGAGAAAAGTATTATCCAGGTCTTGCCGGTGCCTCCAGAACCTAATTTTGAACATGGATTAGGTGAGGTAATTATGTAAAAGTTCTGCATCACCTGTAAAGAACCAAATAAGTAATATTTGTTACTGATTCATTTAGATGTTGAGAGTATAGAAGACTATTCTAATTCCATAATATTTTCTCATTTTCCTTCTAAATCTCTGATATGAACTTATTTGTGACGTATCTTTCTTACTGAGGATGGGGATGGGAAAGCAGAAGGTAATAAGAAACTTTATTATAGTTCGATCATCTTTTTTTTGTCTTCCATTCTAGTTTTAATGATCTAACTCAGGAGGAACAAAGCAGATTTTTAAGTTAACAAAATGGTTATTTACAAGCCATATTATGGAGTAGTTCTCTTGTCGGTGTTGGCAGACTGTTCCCTACAGGCCACACAAGGCCTATATCCTGTTTTTGTATAGCCAGCAAGCTATGGATGGTTTTACATTCTTGAAAGGTAGATGTAAAGAAAAGAATTCTACTACCATAAATACTGTGTATCACCTGCAACACCTCAGATATTTACTGTCTGGCCAGATAAGCAAACAAACAAAAGATTTGCTGACCCCATACCAAGTTACTGATTTCCATCCAGTTTGGAATCATGTTCTTATATATTTTTAAAAAAATTGGTAATACCTTTTACTTTTTAAACCTATTATCAATGTATTATTTTTATATTAAATACTTTTTATGAATTGGAGATGTTTTATGGTTGTCTCCAAGATACTGAGAATATCTTGACATTTTAGCTTATGCTTTTTTGACCCTAGCTTTTGTTGCTACCTGTCTTGTTTTAGAGCCTTTATCTATGACCCTAATAGTGCTCTTTTCTGTCAGTAAACTGACTCCTCTGTCTTGGATATATTCTAATATATTTCTTCAGCTTTCTATTTATCCTATTCTTTAATTTGGATTTTGGGTTTCCCAACATATTTTGCTCCTCAAATTAATATTTTTCAGATCCTCAAAAGAAAGATTCAGAGACCAAGACTTAGCATCACGTGACAGAGACAGGAGTTCAAGAGACAGATCACCTCGTGACCGAGATCGAAAAGATAAGAAGCGGTCCTATGAGAGTGCTAATGGCAGATCAGAAGACAGGAGGAGCTCTGAAGAGCGCGAAGCAGGGGAGATCTAATTAGCTGTGTATATATCTTCAATCCTTAAGCTTCCTACGGAGTTACACACTATTGTTTAGTTTACAGCTGTTCAGGGTGACAGTGAGCAGTTCCAGACACTGATCCAGCCAGGCTAGATGTACAGTATCTGACTTGATCTGAACTGAACCTGTTTTCCTTGAGAAAGCCTAAAACTACATCCATAGTTTCTGGTGAACCTGTAATACAGTTCTGAGAGTGCAGTTTTTTATAATCCGACATTGATCTCTTTATTCTTTCAAGTAGGAGTGATAGTGAATGAATTGTGTTACTTGCCTTGGGATTTTTTGAACATTTGTAAGACGCTGTCTTCCTTTCTACTCCAAGCAGCAGCTTTGGGAATTTTTCTTTTTAATTCTTCTGTCTCTTGACTTTTGTATCCCTTAATACCTGTACCCTCCAACTGTAAGAGAAAGGGTCAGGGAAGCAATATAACTTCTGTTCTAAGGTTCTACTCCCATTAATTACTAGCTAATTACAGTTCAGAGCATTTATACTGGAATGTGTGCTGGAGAAATTAAAATACTGGGGTTTGTTGGATGGTGCCTATTTAGAGTTGGAAGTTGAACAGCTGTTGCATTACATACTTTTGCTTTTTTATTGAAGTTTTGAAATCAGACTTGTCTTGATTTTTCTGTTCCATCAAATTGCTATGTTCAGGATGTTCTGGGGGGTGGGGGCAGGGACTCTTTCGTAATAAGCACTTGTTTTATTTTGTGTGTGTGGAGTATAAAGGCTACACCCTTATTGTAAAAAATATTAATAATAAAATGAAAGAAACAATCACCACCACCATCATTAAATTGTAACTTGTCTAGTAAATTGTCACTAGAACTATTTCCTGTGGGTATTTCCTCTATTCTGTCACATGGTTAACAGGGCCTTACTGTGCAAGGCACCAAAGGAAGTGAATATGTATTTGCAAAGATTACAGAGGAACTGTGAACAGTTCTGCCTACACCCTTGCTGACTGTACTCCACTACTTCAGGGCTGTTTGTAACACCTGCTGTAGAGAAGGACTGGACCTGCAGAAATAATGGGGGATTTCTTGTTTTTTTGTTGTTTTTCTTATTCAACAAACCTGAATAAAACTAGTATGTAACCAACATAATGAAACCATCAGTTTCTGCATTAAAGAGCTATATACCGCCAGGTGTGGTGGTGCATGCCTTAAACCCAGCTACTCAAGAGACTGAGGCAGGACCATTCCAAGTTTGAGGCAGCATAGGCAATTTAGTTAGACCTTGTCTCAAAATAATATATATATTTTAAAGAGGTAGGGATGTAGCTCGGTGGAAGAGTGCTTGCCTTGTGTGAGGCCCTGGGTTCGGTCTCCAGCACTGCCAATGGACAGTGTACCCACTAGTAACTTAAACATAGTTGGCAGGTATCACTTGTAATTCTAGAAAGTGTGAGGAACACAGGAGCTGGGGTTGTGGCTCAGTGGTAGAGCACTTGCCTAACTTGCCTAGCACATATGAGGCACTGGGTTTGATCCTCAGCACCACATAAAAAGTAAAGTTTTTTTTTTTTTTTTTTTTTTTTTTTAAAGAGAGAGAGAGAGAGAATTTTAATATTTATTTTTCAGTTTTCGGCAGACACAACATCTTTGTTTGTAGTGGTGCTGAGGATTGAACCCGGGCCACACGCATGCCAGGCGAGCGCGCTACCGCTTGAGCCACATCCCCAGCCCAAAAAAAATAAAGTTTTTTAAAAAAAAGGCAACAAATAACTTAAGAGGAAGTATAAGGGAAAAAAATACATTAACCAAAATTAGTGTCTGTGAATATAATTAAGATAACCTTTCAAGAGCTGTTTCTGTGTAAAGCTTGTTACATTTGACATGACAGGAATATGGGCCTCTGTGAATACGAGAGAACAGGAAACTAATGCCATTCTAAGTAATAATCAATATTTTTATGTCAAAAAGGGACATCGATGGGGCTGTGGTTGGCTCAGTGGTAGAGCGCTTGCCTAGCATGTGTGAGGCACTGGGTTTGATTCTCAGCACTGCTTATTTATATTATTATTTAAATAAATGGATAAAATAAAGGTCTATCAACATCTAAAAAAAATAAGGAAAAGGGGAGACATCAATGTTCCCAGTTTATCAAGTGATGCTTGAGGTTTCTTTCTGTGTTTAGTTTTACACGTTTGGTTTATACAGAGTTTAGCCTGAGAGGCCTATGTATGTCCATGGCTCATTTCCCGCTTTCTACTTTAGGTTGCTTGTCTAAAGCCAAGCATGCATTAGACAAATAACTGGTTTGTGTCTGCTTTGTTCCCAGTGGCTTATGGTATTCTCCTAAATCCTTACGATGTCTTTGAATTTAGTGTCTTGGATATGAATGTAAGATCAGAGGGATTAACTGGTAGTGCAAGGAAATGTCTGGGACCTGACCTGTTATAGTTGGTGATGTATCTGGGGTTAGGTATTGAACTCTGAAATCATACTTTTAAAAATGTTTTGCATCCTAATTGTACAGATGGAATCAAATAGTTGGATAAGTAACACATGTCTCTATTAGCCGCTGTTACTATATTTGTGATTTGGGGAGAGAGGGTAGTACAGGCCCTACAACAAACAGCTGAAGTCCTATTTGACAAAAACCTTTGATCCTATAGGAGTAAAAACATGCCAAGTGTTTTTACCCTCAGCGGGTCCCTTCATTTCACTGCTGTGTTATATTCCCACAGAGCTCTTTTGATCTGTGCCAACAGCATCAACTGGAATAAAATCAAAAGGCCTCCATTGTTAAGTGGATTTGCTTTTTTCTGAGGTGTTTGTTTTACCTTTCTCAAGCCTTTAACCAAAGGTAACATCTTTTTCAAGTTCCTTTCTCTCTCCAAGTTAAGTATTTAAAATAATAATAGTTTTCAAGGTTGGCCTATTGAGCTACACAAAGCCAAGCATGCATTAGACAAATAACTTTTGCCTTGCAGTAAGTTCTCCTTTCAAAGTAGTTTTTTAATCGAAAGCCTAAGAAAATATAGCACAGTTTAAAAAAAATACACATTCTCTCAACTGGACATTCCATTGTGTTATGACTGTACTAGTTGTAAACCATTGAAACATGTCCCTTCATCTGGTAGTCTCCTGTTTCCCTGAGTTTCTTGAGTGCCTCCCCTGACCCTAGGCCATTCTCCCATCTCAAGGGTAATGACTGTCACAGCCTGGAGCCTCCTCCATGTAAGTCATGCTGTCCTGACTTAAATGTTTTGAAAAACATGTATATTTTTAAAATTTATTTTTAGTTGTAGATGGACACAATATTTTACTTATTTTTATGTGTGCTGAGGATCGAACCCAGTGCCACATGCATGCAAGGCAAGCACTCTACCATTGAGCTATAGCCCCAGCCCCAAAATAGATATTTTTTTGGTCTGAAAAAGCAAAAGCAGTGTGCATCATGATTTTATTATACCTCAACTTTTTTTTTTTTTTGTAATTGTAGATGGACAGAATGCCTTTATTCGTATTTTTATGTGATGCTAAGGATCAAACCCAGTGCCTCACACATGCTAGGCGAGCACTGTACCACTGAGCTTTAGACAGATGGGCCTTTATTTTATTCATCTATTTATATGCGGTGCTGAGAATCGAACCCAGTGCTTCACAAGTGCTAGGCAAGTGCTCTACAGGCAAGCTTTCTAGGCAAGCCACAGACCTAGCTCCTATACTTCAACTTTTGATCAGTAAAGTTTTCTTAGGTATAGATAAGGCAATATAAAATAGCACTTTTTCAAAAATTTTTCATTTTCTTTGCCTGTTCTTATTTCAGAATTAATTCCTGCTTTGGGAATTAGGAAAGTGGAGATGCCCCACAGAACAGGGTTGTGTGGGCAGAGGCCAACACAGGGAATGGGGAAGGATAGTGGTCTACCAGAGGAATCATAGGTGGCAGGGTCTTGGGAAATCTGAGATTTCCAGGAGATGTTTCTGATCTCTGAGGTGTACTTATGTTTTCACCAGTTAGAGAGAAATATCTGTTAGAGGTTTGGGGATTGCAAGCATGTTTGGGGATCAGTCAAGCTAATTACTAGCATAATAGGATTTAGATTATAAACAACACATTGAGGCATCAGAACTAACAGAGCTCTAGGAGGTGGCGCCAGCACCAGAATTTGCTCTAACTCTCTTGAGGAGACTGGGTCCCAAATACGGTGCACTCCTGGATATCTAACAGAAAATCTAACCCATATAGGCTTAAAATAATCAAGGGACTTCTGTTGGCTCATGTGATCAAGCTGCATGTGCCACCTCCATCCACAGCAAGGTTTCTTTCCTAGAAGCCTCAGGCAGCCTTTTTCTACATCTCTGCCTGGCAGGACACCCACACAATAATGGATGCTCAATAGATGTGGAATGAGTGGATGAAATGCTTCATCATTTCAAATGTGTCCTCATCTAGTTGATTTCATTTGATTGGCACAACTTTTGGTTAGTAGAGGAAACAGTAGTCTGTTGTTTACAGGTTTGATGGTTTTACTAAGGACAAAGCTGAGCTAATGAGAAGTCATGATAATTAGTATCTTTTTGATTCTGAGCCCCAGGTATAGGATAATGACAGGCCAGCTGGGAGAGGCCAGAAGGGAGCATCAGAAATGTCCAGATGGGGGAAAAGGGCCGATATGAAAGCAGCAGAATGTACTATCCCATGTCCAAAACCCTTTGTTAGAGTCTGACTTGACTTTTACATTCTCTCTCAAGCTGAGAATGAGAAATGAAAAGCCCATAGTTATCCAAATTGGTAGGTATGTTTGAGTTCATAATTTTTAGCTTGCTAAAAAAGAATTTATTTCCCCCAGAAAGTTTGATACAAATTACTGGAAATCATGAAGTCTCTTTGGCAATGATACATGAACCACATAATACCACAAAGTATTCCTATCAAAAAAATAGGAATATTGAATCTAAACTTCAATTTACAAAGGAATGAAATAAATCCAGAATGTGTCATTCTGTGAAGACAATCAGCCTGGTCTCTTCAAAAAGTCAAAATTCTGGGAGAGATAACCAGTAACAGTTCTTGAACTCTGATTGGGTCTGTTTTAAAAGGTCGTGGAAAAACTGCAGGACTCAGGTTATGAACAGAATATGAGCTTATTAATTTTTACTAAGTATTATGGTAGAATTGCAGTTACATCAAAGAAGTGTTAGGAGATGCTTGCTAAAGTAGGGATGACATGTCTTGATGTTTGCAACTTATTTTCAAATGGTTCAATTTTATATTCACAGTCACACAAAGAGCAAGCAGCAGAACATTAACAATATTTAGATCTGGGTAGAGAGCCTGTGGGAATTTGTTTTTTCCCCAAACTTTTCTGTATTTTGAAGTTTTTTACAAAATTGAGAGGAACTCTTTTAAGATTTTCCATTTAAATCATCCTGTAAAGTGCTTTGTCCTGGCAGGAATAAATGTGGATGTTTTAGGCAAGTTTTCTCAGAACATGGTTTCTGAACATTCTGTATCAGAATCACAAAAAGAAAATGTATGAACCACCAGGGAGCACATTAAAAAAAAAAATGTTCAACATCAGTCATCATGAAAATATAAATTAAGACTACAATGAGAAGGGCCGGGGACGTGGCTCAGTGGTAGAGTGCTTCCCTAGTAGTAGATGTGAAAGGCCCTGGGTTCAGTCCCTCACCACACAAAAAAACCTACAGTGAGATACCACTGCACATCCACTGGAATGGCCCAAAGTAGATTGACAGCATTGAGTGTTGATGAAGATGTGGAGCAACTGGACTCCTATTTTGCTGAGAGGATTGAGAAATGGTTCAGCTACTTCAGAAAGCAGTTTCTGGTAAATTAAGTATACTACATACTGCCCAGAAATCCTATTCCCAGGTGCCCAAGGAACATGAAAACCTCTGTTCACACAAAGGCTTATATTTGAATGTTCAAAGTAATTGTATTCACAATAGCCCCAAACAGGAAATAACCAAAACATCCAACAATTAGAGTAGATAAACAAATTGTGTCCTTATGAAGGGGAAGGCATTGATACCACAGCAACATGAGTAGATCTTTAAAACATGCTGAACTGACGGAGCCAAACACCAAAGACTGCTTATTGTACGATTCTATTTATGTGAAATTCTAGACAGGCAAAGCTAGTTTATAGAGATAGAAAGCCGATTTGCCTGGGGCAGAAGGTCAGTGAGGCCCAAGAATTAACTGCTATAGGACTTAGAAAACTTCTTAGGTCATTAGAGATCTTCCATATCTTGCTGGGCGCAGTGGCACACACCTGAAGTACCAGCAACTCGGTATTATCAGTTCACGGTTAGCATTGGCAATTAATAAGACCCTGTCTATGGGTTGGGGATGTGGCTCAATCGGTAGTGCGCTTGCCTAGCATGCGTGCGGCCCGGGTTCGATCCTCACCACCACATACAAACAAAGATGTTGTGTCTGCCGAAAAATAAATAAAATATTAAAAAAAAAAATAAGACCCTGTCTCAAAAAAGGGTTGGTGATGATGTAGCTCAGTGGTAAAAAGCCTCTAGGTTCAATCTCCAGTACAAAAAAACCCTCTTGATTGGCAAAGGTTATATGGTGTCAAAAGACATTACTGAAATGTGCAAATTCTGCCTCAATAAAGTTGATTTAATACATATATAGGTGTGCACACATACACTGGCTGACAATATGGGACCTTTTAGATCATTTCTCAAAGTGTGGTTTCTGGGACTGGGGCATATAGTGATACAGCACTTGCCTCTTCCCTGTGAGGCCGTAGATTCCATCCCAGGTACTGCCTCCCCAAAAGAAAAAGATCACCAGGCTTGGAGATGGTAAAAACCCAATTTTCAGTCTCCTGTGTCACCCTGGTCTGTTGAGTCAGAACATAGGGTTTAGGGGACAGTGAACTACATGAGCTCAACCCAGGTGACTTTATGCAAGGCACATGTCCAGAGTTGCTATTTGGGTTTCTTTGTGAGCTGCTGAGCCAGTTTGAGTCAGGCTGGCCGCCAGAGCTCTGTGAAGGGCTGGGGTTGTGGCTGAGTGGTAGCCTGGCCATGTGTGAGGCCCTGGGTTCAAACTGCAGCACTGCAAATAAATACATAAATGAATGAGTAAATAAATAATGTCCATTGATTTTAAAAAAAGCTCTGGGGCTGGGGTTGTGGCTCAGCGGAAGAGTGCTCGCCTAGCATGTGTGAGGTTTGATCCTCAGCACCACATAAAAATAAATAAGTAAAAAAAACAAAGGTACTGTGTACAACTAAAATATTTAAAAAAAAAACAAAAAAAAAAAAACCTCTGTTAAGAAAGCCCAGGCGATGGCAACATTAGATGTGGGAAGTACCTATGGGAAGAGACCAGAAAAGCTACTTGGAGAAACTCCATGTAGGCCAACCTGCTGTGTGACTTCTCCCACCCAGCTATACCACTTAGCATTTATCCCAAACGATGAAGTCATACTGTAGTGATGAATGCATACCCATGTTGATAGCAGCACCGTTCACAGTAACCAAACCATGGAACCAGCCTCGGTGTCCATCATTGAATTGATAAAGGAAATGTGCTATATGTACACAAGAGAGTGTTATTCAGCCATAAAGAATAATAAAATTATGTCATTTGCAGGAAAATGGATGGAACTTGAGAACATTGTGTTAAGTGAAACAAGCCAACTTCTGTTTTGCAGAATTTTGAGAAATTTGAGAATTTACCTTAGAGTGCACTTGCCCTTCATCTCAGAGCCCCTTGGATTTCATGTGAGCTTCTGGGCTGTTCTTGTTGCTTGGGTTTTTCTTTTAAAACGGACTGCTGTGGCTCAGGAGGCTGAGGAAGAAGGATCACAAGTTCAAGGCCAGCCTCAGCAAGTTAGTGAGGCCCTAGCAAGTAGTAAGACCCCGTCTCAAAAAATAGAAAGGGTTCGGAATGTGGCTCAGGGATAGAGTGCCCAGGGTTTAATCCCTGATATTAAAAGAGAAAGAGACTTGGCAGCCTGCTTCTGCTTTTTTATTTTTTTTTAAATAAAAGCAAATATAAATCTGCTTTATAAAAGCAGAATATCAGTGACCAGGAGCTAGCATTTGAGGGCTGACAGACTCAATTTGAGCACCAAATCTGCCACTTATTAGCTGTGTGACTGTGGGCAATGTTAAGACTGAAGCCAGACCAATCACAGACTCCGCATTGAGGAACTGCCCCCCTCATCTCCACCCATCACAACGACAAGCAGGAGCTGGATGTGCTAACATCCCCAGGTTCACAGATAAGGTTGTTGAAGTTTAAAGACATCAAAAAGCCACTCAGGGAGTCTTGATTGCGCTGGGGGATTTGAATCTGGTTCTGATGAACTAGTGCCAGCAACTCTGTTTTTACTGAGTTTATTCAAAGTAAAACATAATATAGATGCCTAAAAATGCCTGTCTCTTTCAAAAGTAAAAAGCAACTGCTTTTTTGAGATGGAGTTTGCATACAATAAAATTTACCAATTCTGCGATGCCCAATGTTTTGGCAAATGTATCCCATTGTGTGACCCCACTGTAATTGTGATATAGATTAATCCCATCTCCCCAAAAGTTCTCCCCACAACCCTCTCCTCAGACCTCTGACTCCTAGTAACATGCATCTGCCCATGTGCTCTGGTTCTATCTTCTCTAGAACATTATATAAATGAAATTATCAAAAAACACTCCTGAGCCAGGCGCGGTGGCAATAAGCCTTGAACCCCAGTGGCTCTGGAGGCTGAGACAGAATGGTGGCTTCAAAGCCAGCTTCAGCAGTGGTGAGGCACTAAGCAACTCTGTGGGACCCTGTCTCTAAATAAAACACAAAATAGGGCTGGGGATGTGGCTCAGTGGTTGAGTGTCCCTGAGTTCAATCCCTAGTAATCCCTTCCTTTCCCCCCCGAATAAATGTACTCCTGGATCGCCGGGGCATACATCCGTAACCCCAGTGGCTTGGGAGGCAGGAGAATCACGAGTTCAAAGCCAGCCTCAGCAACTTAGCAAGGCCCTAAGCAACTCAGTGAGATCCTGTCTCTAAATAAAATACAAAGAAGGAATGGGGATGTGGCCCAGTGTTTAAGGGCCCCTGGGTTCAATCCCTGGTACCAAAACAAGCATACAAACAAACAAAACTGCATTCTTACATCTGGCTTCCTTCCTCCAATGTGATGTTTATGAAATTAATCCATGTTGCGTATCAGTAGTTAATTGGGGTTTTTTTACATTTATTTTTTGTTTATTTGTTTTAATTAGTTACACATGACAGTACAATGACCTTGACATACCATACATTTGAATCAGATGGGATATAATATCATTTTTCTGAGTATACAAGTTACAAAATCACATTGGTCATGCAGTCACATATATACACACAGTAATAATAATGTCTGTTTCATTCTACTATCCTTCCTATCCCCCCACCCCCTCCCCTCCCCTCCCATCACGTCTCTCTACCTAATGTAAGGTTGCACAATTCTCACTGCTTTTTATATTCAAGTGGAATCTATTCCAAGGGTCGTACCACAGGGTTATCCATTCATAATTCGTGTGTGTGTGTGTGTGTGTGTGTGTGTGTGTGTGTGTGTGTGTTTTCTGTGCAGTGTCCATCCGCTATCTTCCAGCGTCTGCACTTTTAACCCCTGCTGTACCCTGCACACTGTTTCTCTTCCTTGAATCTCACCTGAGGTCTACAGGTAGGAACACAAGCATAGAAGATGCCATTGCTTTCTCCTCCTTTTACCTACTGTCCTTTTCAGGAAACTGACCCCTGCAGTCATATTATAGTGCAATGTGCAAGCTTTCCTTTTAATAACAGTGTGATTTCACTTTTGGTCACTCAGTTCAGTGGTCCAGAATTGGTATCCTAGACTACTTAAGTTGATCTGAATCCCATCTTGTGACTAGAAGTTTCCAGCTCAGATTAGCTGTTCTCTTGAGTTGAGGACCAGTAAGTTAGGAGCTTCTTGATGGACAGGTGATCACTACATTACTGAGGTGCAGATAAAGTGGGCCATCAGTCGAAAGAACTGCTGGGCATGGTGGCACACACCTGTAATCCCAGTGACTCATGAGGATTTCAAATTCAAGTCTCAGCAATTTAGCAAGTAAGTCCCTCAGTAACTCAGCAAGGCCCTGTCTCAAAAAATAAAATGAGCTGGGTATGAAGCACCCCTGCGTTCATTTCTCAATACAATTTTTTAAAAAAAGAAAAAGAACGACACACAAGAAGAGAAGTCATCACTATAGTCACTTCTCCTTTCTGCTTAGGCTCCTTGGATTTGAACTCATAACTCAAGGAGTCCAAACTGACCATTAATAGGTCATTGTGGGGATTGAGTATGCTAATGTTTAAACACACTTACATGGAACACACCCAAGCTGCCAGAAGTGTAGCTTTGATGTTCCTGGATGGATGATCTTCTCTGCTGGAAAGGCCAAGCATTGCTACTGGATGCCCCGTCTATTTCTAGGTGTCCTTGGAGTCCCATGGCTTCAATTGTATGGAGTGGGGAAATGCCCCAGGGGGTAAGAGCCAGCTTCTCTCCAAAGCAGAAATTGCCCACTGCTGGTCAAGCTAGACTTGACAGGGCTCAAGTACTCCTTAAAACCCTGCGAAGTAAGAAAAGATATCTGAGAGAAAAGAGACCATTGTTCAGAATCAGCTTATTCATCCATCTTCAGGATATTGGGGCTGATATTCCAAATTTCTTTTTATAAGAACATTAGTCGTATTGGATCAAGACCCACGCAAATGACCTCATTTTAATTTGATCATCTGCAAATACCTTATTTCCAAATGAGGGCATATGACAGGCACTGGAGTTGGGACTTCAACATTTTGAGAGGGGATCCAGTTCAACACACAAGAGCAGGCTCTGTCATAAATGCTGTCTTTATTAAGGACTCTCTTTGGGGCTGAGGACGTGGCTCAAGTGGTAGCGCGCTCGCCTGGCATGCGTGGGGCGCTGGGTTCGATCCTCTACACCACATAAAAATTATTATAAAGATATTTTTTAAAAAAACGCAGTGGTTTAAAAAAAGAAAAAAAAAAGGACTCTCTCATCTAGCTATCTGTAAACTTCTCAACCAAAAACCATGCTGTGCAGATTGTTTCTAAGGATATTGACACCTCTATATTTTTCTGTTGATCAGAGCTGTCCCTGGCTTGCTGCTAATGCCTGTGGACTGGTAGAAGCACACAGTAGGTGACTTCCGGTTTTGAAATGCCAGAAAAATGGAAAATGCAGCCTCCTCTGCCGCTGCTCCCCAGATCTGCCCACAAGCAGCAGGGAAAACAGAAACTCAGACTGTAGCACCGATGAAACCAGGAGACATCTGCAACTCCTAACCACGGAAGCATGAGGAGAGGGTGAGGAAAGATGTGCATATTAAATAGGGGCATGGAAAGATGGCTGCAGATCTCAGAGGAGTCTCAGGTGGGCAGTTGGATGAGCAAAGGCCTGAGGCTGAAAGGGGGAGGTCTCGGGCAAGCCTTCTGTGCAGGAAGCAGTCTGTTGGTGAGGTTGGCAGGGGTGGAGGGCCGCTGTGCACCACAAGCCTGCTCCTCATGATCTCAGTTGACAGTGCAGAAGTGAAACCAGAGGACTTTGCTTCCACCAATCTTGGTGTCTTAGCAATATCTGCTGCGTGCAACGCAGCCCAGATCCTTTGTAACCATCAACATCTCGCACACAGGTGGTTCTAGAATTGCTTCATTCACAGATCACAAGTGGAGTGCTGGGGCACAGCTCATTGGTAGAGCAGCCCACCACTGCAAAATAAATGGAATAATAACAGAAATAATTGGAAAACAGACAGAATGTTTGCAACTGCAATTAAAAGGTGAAAGAAAATGGAAAAAGCAGATTGATAAAGTATATGCCATTAGTAAAACGTTGAGAAAGAGATGGGAGATTTTACCAACATGGCTGTGGGGGCACAGCACTTACTGAACAATCAACCCTTATGGAAAAGGGTGTAAAAAGCAGTCTCACCCATCATTAGGAAAATGCAAATCACACCACACCCACAAGAAAGGCTAAAAGGAAAAAATACTGTGAGTGAGTAAGGATGGGATGGGGGGCAGCTGGAACATTCATGTCCTGCTCCTGGGCGTCCAGACCAGAGAGGGAAGGAGAGCCTAATCCACATGTATCCCGTGGGCCACTCATATACCAATACAAGTGCACAGATGTGTCCACCAAAAGACATGCTCATTACATAACTAGAAACACACCCAATGTCCACCAACAGTACAACAGGTAAATAAAACAAAAAGGGCTGGGGATGCCGCTCAGTGGGAGGCTGCTTGCCACGCATGTGTAAGGACCTGACTTCAAACCCCAGCAACACACATACAAAGCGTGGGCGCAACTAGTGTGCAGCGCTGGAATTCAGAACAGCAGTTATCCTCGAGGTAAGCCATGAGCCAGAGCCTGCAGGAGAGGAAGCTTCCAGGGCATGACTTAGTTGTATTTCTTGATTTGGTGGCTGCTTATGTTGATGAAAATTCATTGAGCTGTGTATTTATAACATGTATAAATGGTATGGAAACTATACATCAATAAAAAAGTAAGTTAACTTTAAAAGAAAATAAATTAAGTGCCTATCAGATGTGCAAGATCTCAGAAAAGAGATGGTGAAACGAGGTAAGGATTAGGGTGTAGAGCACTTGCCCAGAATGGATGAGACACTTGGTTCTGTCCCCAGCACTAGGGGAAGAAAGGGGGGGGAGGGAGGAAGGGCATGAGATTGCAGAGCTAAGGAGAGAAATGAGAGATGGAAATAAAACCATCACAGACATGCAAGTCCTCTAGATGCAGCTCAACTGAAAACAAGTAACTCTAAAATCAGAAAAAAGAAGGCAAGAGAAAAGCAAAACCATCCAGGTGGAGGAAAGTGACAGATATGGTAATTGCAAGGAAAAGTTTAAAACAAATAGACACAAGTGACAAAAAGTATTCCATAAGTGCTGCGCCCATGTAATTAGTAATCCTGGAGGGAAAACCTGAAGTAATGGGGAAAATATTGGAAAAAAAGAAGAAGCCAAGAGAAATTTCTAAAATGACCAGGATCAACATCCTGAAGAGGCGCTGTGGGGGTAAGAACAGCCCTTCCCCTCTGCTCCCACACCACCATCTATACAGGCGACTTCTGTCACCAAAAGGTGTGGGGTCCTCTCCCCACAAGAAGCAAGCAGTCCTGCAGTGGACTCCGGTTAGGTGTCCTTGAATCCAGTTCAGCCCTGACACCCTCTGCCTGGAGGAAGTGTCACAGCCCCAGATTGAGGCCTCAGTCCCACAGGCTGTCCACCTTGGGTGCCAGGGGCAAGCCCCAGGTAGCTTCACCCCTGCTTCCAACTGGCTGCAAAGCGGGGTTCCCACACCCCCTCCTCAGGTTTCACGAATTGGCCAGCGGCTCCCAGACCACTGAACATTTCCCAGTTTATTTCAAAGGACATAAGGGGAAAGAAGTGCAGGGCACCGGGTCCCCAGGAACAAGTCACCCTCCAGGAACCTCCAGGCAGGCAGCTCTCCAGAAGCCGACTATGGTAGTTCATGAGAAGGAGCTAAAAGATACTGTTTAGTATAGAAAATTCAGGGCTGGGGCTGTAGCTCAGTGGCAGAGCACATGTGAGGCACTGGGTTCGATCCTCAGTATCACATAAAAATAAAAGGAAGAAAGGCATCCTGTCTATGTACAACTACAAAAAGAAAATTCAGAATGTTCTCTCTGTACCATGTAAATAGGTATGCTATAGACTGAATTGTGTTCTCCCCAAAATTCATCTGTTGAATTCCTACCCACCCACCCGGGGGATGGTTTTTGAAGATGGGACCCCTGCAGGTATTTAGGTCATGATGGTGGGCTCTCATCGTGGGATTGGCGCCCTAATAAGAAGAGGTACCGGGGAGCTTGCTTTCTCCATGTGAGGACAGAGCAAGAGGACAGTAATCTCAAAAGAGGGCTGTCACCAGGAACCGATCATAATGGCATCCTTATCTTGAACTCCCAGCCTCTGGAATTGTGAGAAAGTACATTTTTGTTGTTTCAGCCACCCCATCTGTGGCATTTTGTTAGAGCAGCCTGAGCAGATTCTACTACAATATAAAAGGAATCTCTACTACAGTGACATAAACTCCCAAACTAGAAGACATATGCCCTCAAAACAAACAGACCAACTAGCAGAGTATTTAGAATATAAAATGTGTAGTCAGAGCTATAACCAGACATTTTCTCTTATCCTTAAGTAAAAATGGATTAAATTCCACTATTAAGTCTTAGATAAACTCATAAAGCAAAAACAATATAAATTGTATAGAAGAGATCAGATCCAGCCTGGCACAGTGGCACATGCCTGTCATCCTAGTGACTCGGGAGGCTGGGACAGGAAGATTCCAAGTTCAAGGCTGACTCTAGCAAATCAGTGAGACCCTCAGCAATTTCTGGGATGTAGCTTACAGTATCAAAACAAGAAATAGCAGGGCAACACAACATTGCCCTGTCTGTTGCCAGGCTTAGCCTCAACAATTGCTGAAAACACTGGAGACAGAGAAGCGGGCCATTGACCCATGGTGAAGTGCTTTTATTGCAACGGGGAGGGGTGGGGGGGGCGCTGAGGATATGCACTCGCGGGCACAGACACTGGGGGGCCTCGGGCAAGCTTCTGCTGTCTGAAAGCCAGGTCTTGACCATCCAGAGCCAGTCCCAGGGATCAAGGACCATGTTGCACAGCCTCCCTAATCCAAGACCAGGCAGAAAAAGAGGGAATTCATGGCAATGTCATTTGCCCTACAACTCACGTGGAGAAGGACTTCTTGAAACATGGCCTCTTAAGGAACAAATTTATATATATATATATATATATATATATATATATATATATATATATATATCACTAAGGATTGAATCCAGGGGTACTTTATCACTGAGCCACATCCCCAGCCCCTTTTATTTTTTGAGAGAGTCCCGCTAAGTTGCTTAAGGCCTTGCTAAATTGCTAAGGCTGGCTTTGAGCTCGCGATCCTCCTGCCTCAGCCTCCTGAGCCCCTGGGATTACAGGCGTGCACCACTGCACCAAGCCAAGTTAAATTTTGACAGGACTCCCCTCACTTTGAAATTGAGTTGTGTTTTTTTTTTTTTGTTTTGTTTTTCTTGCTGGGGATCCAACCCAGAGCTCCAGGTAGGCCAAGTACATGCTCTACTACTGAGCTCTGCCCCCAGCCTGGGCTGTGGGTTTTTTTTTTTTTTTTTTAAGAGAGAGTGAGAGAGGAGAGAGAGAGAGAGAGAGAGAGAGAGAGAGAATTTTTTAATATTTATTATTTTTTAGTTCTCAGCGGACACAACATCTTTGTTGGTATGTGGTGCTGAGGATCGAACCCGGGCCGCAGCATGAGCCACATCCCCAGCCCCTGGGCTGTGGTTTTAATGGATGCCGCAGATCCTTGAATGAGGACCCTCTTTATGGGAGCAAAGTCAGCCTATGACCATCTGGTAGAGGCAAAAAGAGCCTTGCAGGCCATGTGACTGTGCAAACCATCAGACATGGCCTTAAGCCTAGACTCAGTTCCATAGAGAGCACCCTGATTTGGTGTTCCCTTTGTCCCACAGTGTTTGGACAGGCACGCTGAAAGGGGTTCTGTTGGGCTGGATTGGCATCCTCCCTCCCCTCAGATTGGGGACCACCAGGGCTCTGCACCTGGCCGCCACTCTTTTTTCCAAGGAAGGACCTGGAGCAGGCAGTGCCCCCAGACTGTTGGGCACTGCCATGGCACTAGAAGGGTAGATCTCACCAGCACTACCAATGGTGGCATCTACAATCCCTCCCACGCTGGGGGCAAAGGCCTATGTAGCCTCCCTGGAAGACTCCCAGGACCGCTGAGGTCATGCAGAAGTGCTGGGGGCTAGGATCGGTTGACACCATAGAGCGTGTATATTAGCCCCAAAGTGTTTCTTCTCTTTCTTTTTTCTTCATTCATTTGTGCAAAGTTTGGGGTTAAACTGGGACCTTGTTCCTGCCAAGCAAGTGCCTGCCGAGCCACACCCCCGCCCTCCCATTGTGTTTCACTTTGTCTCTCCACTGTGAGCTTGGGCTGCCTCCTTCTGGGCTGGCTGTGTCATCCTGGTAGTGCGTGGCTGTCCCTGGAGAATGTCTACCTGGCCTGAGCCCAGCACACAAACCCATAGGCTGGGCTACTCACTGATGAGTGAGTGGAGTGGTCTTATGCCCTTGAGCAGCCAAGGAGGGACTCCACGGCAACAACTGGATCTTGTGCAAACCTGGGAAAGGGAACAGCCCATGGGAGCAGGCACCTCAGACACCTGTGACCTCACACACACAAATCTGCGTGATTGGGATGTGACACTGAGCAGCTGTGGATGCGATGTTTTTTTTCCCGATCATGTCCTGCAAGGCCAGGCACGGTGTGCACAGCTGTGGAGCTCGGGTGGCTGGGGCAGGAAGATCATGAATTCAAAGCCAGCCTCAGCAACTTTGCAATGCCCTAAGCAACTCAGAGAGACCCTGTCTGTAAATAAAATACAAACAGGGGCTGGGGATGTGGCTCAATCGGTAGCGCGCTCGCCTGGCATGCGTGCGGCCCGGGTTCGATCCTCAGCACCGCATACCAACAAAGATGTTGTGTCCGCCGAGAACTAAAAAAAAAATAAATATTAAAAATTCTCTCTCTCTCTCTCCTCTCTCTCACTCTCTCTTTAAAAAAAAATAAAATAAAATAAAAAAATAAATAAATAAAATACAAACAACGGCTGGGGATGTGACTCGGTGGTTAAATGCCCCTGGGTTTAATCCTAGGTACAAAAAAAAAAAAAAATGTCCTTCCGGGAGATAGCCACAAAGCCAGAACTTTTCTGAAGCGTATCATATCCACTGAACATGGTGGTGCACACCTGTGATCCTAGTGACTCGAGAGGCTGATGCAGGCAGATCAGGAGTTTGAGACCAGCCTCAGTAATTTTGCAGGTTCCCGTCTCGAAAAAGAAAAAGAAAAGAAAAAGACTGGGGAGTAGCTCAGTGGAGAAGTACCCTGGGTTTAACTCCCATTACTGCCTAAAAATAAAGAATGTCACATTAGGCCAATGGGGGGTCACACTAGCAAGTGGAATGACTTGGAGTGGCCCACTCTCCCCTGCCTGCAGAGGCATTGGGAATAACATATCCACACTAAAGAGACACCGAGAGACCTAGGCACCCTTCCAGCTGCCCAAGGCCAAGACCAGGGCACATTATGGGTTTGTCACACTGGGCTTGCAGGCCAGGGATGTGTTAGGTTGTCCCAACTGTAACCCACTGACTGTGTGGGCTACCTTGGGCCTGGCTTCCCCTTGGGTGGCTTGGATGGTGCTTCCCCAAGGGGCACCACAGGATCTCGGAGCCACCCCTGTGGCCCTCAGTGAGCCATCAAGGGGTGTGGGGGAGTAGGGCTGTCTTAGAGGGGTCACTCACAAAGTCCTTGGGCATCCAGAAGGCTCTATTGACATCACATAGAAGGCAGAAGCCTCTCGAATATTCGCCTCTGCAGCTTTGACCCAGTGGAGTGCAGTTTGGAGCCTTGAACACAGGAAAAGCCACCACAAAGGAGCTGGGCAGAGGTGACAGCCGAGCAAGAGACACCGAGACACCGGGGCCCTCTGAGGCCTACAGGGTGGGTGTATCCCAAAGAAGCGACAGTCAGTAGTCAGTCAACCCCTCCTTCATTTGTAGGAGCATTTACATCTCACTGATCACATGGGCCACGACGCCTGTGGCCTACAGTAAAATCATGGTTGGGGAGGGTCCTTGGTGGAAAGTTCTACTAGTATGCCTTGTAGGAATTGCGGCTCTGTTTTTATTTTAATTAATTTGTTTGGGTTTTTGGTGCTGGAAACAACCCAGTGCCTCGAGCGCGCTGCTCTCCTCCTCTGAGCTACGCACCCCAGCGTCCTTTGGGGTCTTATCACGTGCACGTGCTCACAGGGCTATGGCTTTCCTTGCAGTGTTCCATCAAGTTAGGGCTCCAGACTGCCGCAAGTCCGCCCTTTCCAGAGGTTCAGGAAACATCGTGGCTGGGGTGATGTTACTGTCTAGGGGTGCCGGGTTCCTTGTCTCTGATCAGCAAAGAATTGAAGAAAGGAGAGGCCGGGGATACAGCTCAGTTGGTGGAGTGCTTGCCTCGCATGCGCACAGCCAGGGGTTCAATCCCCAGCACCACAAATAAAATAAAAATTGAACAGGACATAGATACAGCAAGCAAGAAGTAGATTTATTGAAGAGTTAGAGGTACAGAGATAGGCTTCTCTGAAGAGGAGAGGCCCCAGAGCCCGGAATCCGTGGGGGGAGTTTGAGCCTGTTCTTTTTATGATTGCTGGAACTTCCTCCTTTCCTATCTCCGCCCCTGTCCACGTTCTCCTCACTGTTATTGATTGGTGCCCCCGTGTCCGTGTGTCTGGTTTGGTTTTTCTACTGGATTCCCCACTTAGGAGCACGAGTACAGAAATGTCAAGCAGGAAGCTGATGTCATCAGAAGACCCTCTGCATGCTCCTCTGTTCTGGCCCTGCCCCGACCTCCTCACTCGCCATCTTGGCCTGGCCGCCTAAGCCCTGATATGGCCACCTCAGTGGGAGTATGAGGTCATAAGAGCCAGTCAGAGGGGGGGACTGTGGGCCTTCCTCCAGTTTCCCTGTCCTCATTTTCTGTGTCCTAACCCAAAAAACGTGGAGCGCCTTGACAGCTCTGTGACCTGGTTGGCTGCATCTCTCCTGCAGGCCTGAGCCCTAGCCTGGGCCTTGGATTTCCCAGGCACTGGTAACAGGACTTCAGGTTGTTGTCTAAACACCAAAAAAACCCAACTGACCCTGAGCCCAGTGTCTTACACCCTCCTGGAACTCCCTCCCTCCCCTACCCCAGGAGACATGCATATGTAGGTAGGACGGACGCCCTTCTCATGCTGACCTCAGGGGGACACTCTGTAAGTTCCCCCAACACATACTCCCTCCAGCTGCCCTGGCCTGCAGGGCTTCCTGCTTTGCAACCGCAGCAGGCCCCATCTGGGGGCAGTCCCTTGTGGGAACTCTCCCATCCATGCAGTAACTATAGCTTTGGGTTCCATGGGGCAAAACAAATCATAAGGGGACAAATGTAGATTAAAAAAAGGTTCTAAATACTTTTTTAGTTCACCAATGCATTTGGCAGTTGTCTGGTGAAGTCTGTAGATTCCCTCTTAAAACAATACTTCAAAATGCATAAAGCAAATTACGTAGGATTAAAAAGGAAGCCAGTTGTATTGATAACTAGTTATAAAAATTCTTCTAAAAATTGTGATTCAGTTGAATGGTGTCCTGTTGCTGCTGTAACAAAAGAGTGTAAATGTAGTGGCTTAAACACACACGCGGCTGGGGATGTGGCTTGAGCGGTAGTGCGCTCGCCTGGCATGCATGCGGCCCGGGTTCGATCCTCAGCACCACATACAAACAAAGATGTTGTGTCTGCTGATAACTAAAAAATTCTCTCTCTCTCCCTCTCTCACTCTCCCTTTAAAAAAAAAAAAAAACTAAAACACACACACACACACAATTTACTGTTGGGGACACCAGAAAGTCCAAAGTCAGTTTTCCCAAGTTATGATCAAGGTGTTGGCAGCACTGTGTGAAGGCTGCAGCAAAGAACCTGTTTTTCATCCTCTCCAGCCTCTAGAAGCTGTATTCCTTAGCGGTGGTCCTTTCTTTTGTTGTCAAAGTCACAAGCATGACACCTTCAGGTATCCTTCATTCTCTGCTTGTGCTAGCAATTGTCCTCCTCTTATCTCTGACCCACCTGCTTCCCTTTATTATGATCAAATTGAGTCCACTTGGAGAATCCATCTCTCTAAATCACAACAGACCAGGATAGGAGAAAAGGATTTTTTTAAAAGCAAAAGTTAATTAATCATTTTTTAAAGGCATAGACAGAGGTTTATTTAGACAGTAGATAATACATTCAAGGGAGAATGTGGGTCATCTCAACAGGGAGAGACAGCCAGCAAAATTCAAAAAGGAATAGTCTACAGTCAGCATAAGGCTCTTCAAGTTGGTCCTCAGTTCTTTGCCATAACCCTGGGGACACACGTTTCCCTGCTTGACCTGACAAATTCTAGTGGCATTTAAACCACTCCAGATCTTAGAAAAAAAAAAGAAGTCCTAGATTCTATCAAGTGAATTTGGCATAATATTACAATCAAACTTTAACAGAGGAGCATTAGAAAGAGAAAACTTAAGATCAAATACATTTAAAATATTTTAGCAAAACTTTACCATGAAATTTTGGCAGATTAAATAGCATAATCAAGAGAGATTTATTCCAGAAATTAAAGGAAGATTTAATTTTAGGAACTCTTTCATTATAATCCATTGTATTAAAAGATCAAAAAAGAAAAAGGACATGATCACTTTCAGAGATGCTGAAAAGATATCTGATAAAATTAAACTTCCCTGAACATTTGCAGCTTTGCTCATACAAAAGAGAACTCCCTGAAATAAGGGGAGAACACTGAAAATCAGACAAGGAAGCACAGGAAATGGTTTCTTTTTTTTTTCTTTTGCACCCTCACCAGGTGAAACACTAGCTTTAGTGAATTAGGGGAGCTGTAGTCTTGGGCCAACGCAAGATTAGTCCATTTAAACCCAGAACTTTGAGGGGTGTTCCTCAGGGAAAGTTGGGACTAGAAAATGGCACCCACGAGGATGATGACGAGGAAGCTTATTTTTTTATAGTTTTCAGCGGACACAACATCTTTGTTTGTATGTGGTGCTGAGGATCGAACCCGGGCCACACTCATGCCAGGCGAGCGCGCTACCGCTTGAGCCACATCCCCAGCCCCCATGAGGAAGCTTCTTGACCCCTGCTTGGATAGAAGAGTTTCCACTGATATGACGCCCCAGGGCTGGGTCTCCTTTGGCAGGGGATTGGAACTTGGATGAACTTCATGGTCCCAAAACTTCCAACCTGAGAAATCAACATCAAAATTGCCCTGGACTTGCTGATATCCATGGAGTCCTTAGTGTAAATCAATGCAAACCTGCACTGAAGGGGTGTTCTCATAACCCACTGGGCTAGAAATCCATATGGAATGGTAAGAACACTCTAAAGTTGAGCTCACAGCCAAGTGTGGTGGTGCACGCCCGTAATTCCAACTACTTGGGAGGCTGAAGCAGGAGGATTACAAGTTCAAGGCTGACTTGAGCAACTTAGTGAGACCCTGTCTCAAAATTGAAAATAAAAAATTAGGGCTGGGGTTGTAGCTCAGTGGTAGAGCGCTTGCCTAGCATGTGTGAGGCACTGGGTTTGATTCTCAGCACCACATATAAATAAATCTGAGGAAAATACTCAGAATGTATCAGAGATAAATATAAGAAATGAAAAGGTAGGAGACATAGAAGACATGCATAGGAAAAAAGATCCATCACAACTGCCATAGTTTTTTTGACCTTTTCAGCACCATAGATTCCTTTTTAGAATTATTTACTTATTCATTCACTTAGTGGTCCTGAGGATTGAATCTAGGGGTGCTTTACCACTGGACTACATCTGTATTCCATTTTAAAATTTTTGAATTCTGAGTCAGGGTCTCAAGTTTGAGGCTGGCCTCAAACTTGTAATCCTCCTGCCTCAGCCTCTGGAGTTGCTGGGATTACAGGCAAGCAATACCATGCTTGGTGCGGAATTATATATATAGTTTAGGGGAGGCCTACTGGGGATTGAACTCAGGGACACTCAACCACTGAGCCACATCCCCAGCCCTATTTTGCATTTTATTTAGAGACAGGGTCTCACTGAGTTCCTTACCACCCTGCTGTTGCTGAGGATGGCTTTGAACCCACGATCCTCCTATCTCAGCCTCCCAAGCTGCTGGGATTACAAGTGTGCACCACTGCATCCAGCCAGAATTATATTTTTAAGATTTTTTTTCAGAATTACATTTTTTAAAGTATAAAATAAACATAAAAGTATGAAAAAACAATTATAGTGAAGTTCTATTATCAATATGCTTTAAAATCAACCTATTTGAAGTACAAATTACATATAAAATACATGCATTTTGAGTTTAGTCTGATGTTTTTTTTCTTTTTATATTTTTTAGTTGTCAGTAGACCTTATTTATTTATATGCGGTGCTAAGAATTGAACCTAGTGCCTCACACATGCTAGGCAAGCATCTACCACTGAGCCGCAACCCCATTTCATTGTCTGACGAGTTTTGATAACTGTATGTACTCATGTAATCACTACTAATCAAGGTTCCTAGACCCTTCTCATGCACCCCTGGAAAAGTCCTCACCAGGGAAATTTGTGATTTGCTTTATCACCATATATTAGGGATATTTGTAACATACTATTCATACAGGAAAAAGCAGGTGAGGCGAACTACCATGACTTCTTTGCATTAGTTTTGGACCCAACAACCTAATTTATCTTGTTGGTCCTTATTTTCTGATAGTGTTGAGTTTTCCAGATAATCATGCCACCTGCAAATAATGGTCACTTTACACTTTCCAATTGGTGCTCAAATTTCACTCTACCTTCTAACTGCCTTGACTTTTATCCTTGGGACAATATTAAACAGTAGTGACCATGGTCAATGTCTTTACTTTTTCTAATGGAAATAATTCTGTTTTCCATTAAAGCATGAAGCTTGCCTTGGGTTTGTAATGTGCATGTGTGCGTGTGTGTCATGTGTGTACATTTATATTTAAGGGGTTTTTCTTTTCTGTAAGCAAAGCTGCACATTAATAATTATCTGGTTGGACTCAAAAGTGCCACAGAACAGTTTTTATTTTGGAGCAAGACACAGAACAAACCATGACAGACCCAGATTGAAAAAATACCACACACTTGGGCGAGGAAATTCTTTCTGATAAAAAAAAAAAAAAAAAGCAAGTCAAGGCTCTGTTTTTATACCAGAGGATGGTAGGTAAGGCCAAAAGTTCTTCAAGAGTTGGAGTCCATTTCTCTACTGCTTGAAGTTGGCTGGCCTTGTTTCTTATTTAGGCCAATAAAATATGGCACATGGGACCCTGAGAAACTTCCACTGCTGCCCTCAGGAGATCTAGCTCATTCTGTCCCATCTTGGGGAACAGGTCTTCTTAGAGCTGCCATTGCATGAGGAAGCCCAAGCAGCTGCGTGCAGGAGGTACATATGCAGAAGTGCCAAGACTCCCGCTAGGAGGCAGCGTAATGCTTTAAGCCAAGTGAGTGGTTACTTTGGAACTTTTAGCCATCCAAGGGCTTGAGCCAATGCCACCTATAGCAAAAAATAACAGAAGCAGTGGGTGATCCTGAGTGTTAGATAGCTCAGGATCTCCTCCCCCTTGGTGGCCACTGACATCCTGGTTTTCTCCACAGTGTGTTGGAGAAGCAGAAGTGTGGCCTTTGGAGCCCACAGAACTGGGTTTTATTTTAAACTTTCCTCTTTCTGACTGAGTGAGCTGCCAGAATTTCCCAAGCAAATGGGAAATTTCCACCTCACTTTTTGTTGTTACTGCCCTAGAGTGGTGGGAGGTTCCACCCATTCAAGACTGTCCATCTCTTTCTCCCAGACAGCCCCTAGCAGTTACTGGTTCAAATGCTCAAGAAAGGCTTTTCTGCCTGCGTGGTCTGACTTCAAGCAGAAACTGCTGGTTTGCACAGCATGATCACGTCACACACGTGTGGCACTAAGACTCCAGTGGTTTGGGGAGGTGTAGACAGACTTGCAAGACTACACACTCTTCCAGCCCAGCCTCTCGCTCTCCCACTGGCCCAAAGGCCTTCACTGAACCCTAACATGTCTTCAAGGTGGTTGTCCCCTACAGCTTGGAAGAGCTGTCCCCAACCTGCCCACATTTCTCCGTGTTCTTTCCTCAACATACTTCTCAGCAATGTCCGCCTACCAAGCTGGGGAGCTCTCTTGGCCTTACTTACCCAGGAGGCCCATTGCTTCCTCCCAACCTGGGGCAGTGGCTAGCTGGGGACCCCGCCAGCCCCACGTGCTAGACCTCCAAGCAGATGCTTACTGTCCACCAGCCTCTCCAGCTTGCAGGGTGGGGAAGGAAAGCTCCCCTGCCCTCCTCCAGGCCCGCCCACTTATGTTCCTATGGCACTGTCACAGGCTGGTCACCTGTGTCAGTGTACATCAGCTGCCTGGAAATGGAACCTGAGCAATGATGCCAAAGTCCCTGCCAAGTCCCTTTGCCACAACACTTGCAAGACTCATGTCAGTGGGATCAAGAGGGAACCCAGACTGGAATCATCTGTGGTTGTTGATTGGCTCCTTCCTCTGGGTCTGGAAGAGTGGGTGGTAGGATGAAGCTGGTCAGGGAGAGAAGGGAAAAGTCCATGTTAATGAAGGGTAAACTGAGGACCAGACATGCTAGAAACCGTCCCCAAGTGATGGAACATATCAGCACCAGAAGCTGGAGACCCAAATTGGCATTTGACCTGAGGCCCAAGCAATCTTCCCTTCAGATGGGGCCACTGTGCATTGGAAGTCCCAGTCCCTGGGGTTGGTGAAGAGGCTGCCCCCATCTCACCTTGGCCCCCAACAGGCTGGGCAAGGTGAAACCCAAATCACTTGGTCTCCTTGGCACAGATCCAGGGTCTGGGAGAGCTGCAGTCTAGAGCCAGGAGCCGGCCTTCCTCCAGGACCCCGCAACTGAGATCTGGGTTGTCCCCACCCTCCTCTGGAAGTCTGGGAAGGGCGAGAGGGGAAAGCGGGAGACGCTCAGGACGTCAGGCCTCCTGGCTGGCATGGGCCCACCCAGCTGCGGGCCCAGTCCCTCCATGGACCCAGATACTGTGTAGGTCACTGCACAGAGGCAGGGGGCTGTCTGGAAAGGACACAAGGATGTCCCCTGTTGGTCAGCTGTGTGGCACTGGTGAACACCGAATGGCTCTGGCTGTAGACCTCCTGTCTGTGAGATGGCAGTGACGGTCCTGCTTGGGTGAACGCGCTGGGGGACCCACAGGAGGGGTGGGGAAAAAGGGACAAAACTGATGCCAGGGTCCTGGGCATGGGGGGTCTCCCTAGTGGCACCGCAGGCTGGGGCATGGGAAGACCCCCAACGGCAGAGGGGGAGGAAGCCCGCGGTCACTCACAGCTGGGTTGGCAAGGGGGCCCCATCGGTCCAGTGCCAGCCCTGGGGGCCTCGCCGGGCCCCCACCCAGGAGCGTTTGGTGATCTGGTGTCTGCTCAGGAAGTCCTGGGGAGGAAAGCACACTGTCACTCTTCTTTGGACGTGGGCGTGGCCTACCAGGGCGCTTCTGCAGAAGAGAGCCAGGTCAATCCCTTGCAGAGATTATGGTAATGATCGGAGCGGAACCGGGTGCCTGGGGTTGCTGGGTATGAGGGCCATCCCGTCGCAGCCCTCCAGGGGGTGAGAACCACAGCCACCACTCGGCAAGGAGCATGGGCACAAAACTGCTCAGAGAGGACCTGCGTCAGGATGGGAGGCCCTGAAGCACGTCCTGGTAACCGCAAAAGCCTGGCGGGGCTGAGGCTCTGGCTGGCGATTGACTAAGCAGGACCGGAGGCCGGGGAGCAGATTGCTGCAAGTACCTTGCACGGGTTCAAGGCAGTAGTGGTCACTTAACACAAAGGTGCGTACAAAGGCCAAGGAGCCACATGAGAAAAGCAGTATAGCTCATGAAATGAAAAAGCTGAGTCAGCTGGACACAGTGGCTCAGGCCTGTAATTCCAGGGTCTTTGGGAGGCTGAAGCAGGAGGATTGCAAATTAGAGGCCAGCCTCAGCAATTTAGCAAGATCATAATAAACAATAAAAAGGGCTGGGGATATAATTCAGTGGTAGGGCACCCTGGGTTCTATCCCCAGCCCTGAAAAATTTTCAGAAAGCAAAAAAAAAAAAAAAAAAAAGAATCAAAACTGTGGCATGACTATAACAATAAAAAAATGTGTGCATGACATAGTCACCCAAAGAATGACAAAAACCAAAATCAGTGTGTTAGCGTTACTAGAGATGAAGTTTTCTTTTTACCTTAAGTTTGTTGTCATATTAAACAGTGAATTAAAGCAAAAAAAAAAAAAAGATGTTTGTTCTAGAAAATGAATATGAGTTTTTCTAACTGAGAAAAAAAGTTCGTCCCAGGGTGAGGACTTGGGGGTGGGGGCAGTGATGATGGTACAGCCCACACCAGTTTTCCTTCTGGGACATGATTTGGTGCCATGTAACCCGAGCAGCAGTGCCATCCTGTACCTCAGATGGGTGACTCCACTTTGAAGAGTAAACCAAGAGTAAAAAGGGAGACAGAGAACTTATTCAAAGACAACACAGTGCTGTTTAGACCAAAGAGAAAAAAAAGAACGACTCAAGTGCCCAGAAATCAGGAAACAACTAGGCAGATTATGAGATATCAACATGATGGAAAATTACAGTGCTAAACTGATAACATGAGATCATGCTTAGTTGGTGGGGGGGGGGGTGGAAAGCAGGGGCCAAGGGTGTGGCTCAGTCACAGAGCACTTCCCTAGCATGCGGGGTGGCCCTGGTTTCCATCTCTAGCACTGTTAAAAAAACAAAGCAAAAAAACAGTAAGTAGCCAGGTGCCGTCGCACGCATCTGTCATCTCAGTGAGTCGGGAAGCTGAGGTAGAATTGCAAGTTCAAAGCCAGCCTCAGCAACTTGGCAAGACCCTGCCTCAAAATAAAAAAATAATAAGGGCTGAGGATGTTGCTCAGTGGTAAAGTGTTCCTGGGTTCAATCCCCAGTGCCCAAAGTAAGTCAATGAATGAATGAATAAATAAATCAGATCATACCAACAAATACATATCGCTGATGGCAAAGTCAAGAGGCATAAATTCACATTGACAGGGACTAGAGGTGGCCTAGTGTAACTTAATTTAAGCACCTGAGTTGTCCACAGTTGTACTCTGGATGCGCCTCACCTACCCTTCAGGTCTCAGGGTCAAGATGACTTCCTACAAGGACACCAGGCTGATCCCTCCAAGGTGACTGGGTGATCCTCCCTCCCACGGCCTCCTATAACCTTCACAGAATAGAGCTGCTGCTTTTTAAGGGCTTGCTCACTTGAGCTTGGTGAGAGCGGGGGACTTGTTGTACCCTGAGACCCAGCACACAGTAGGCCAGCTCAGCAAAACTGCCAACAATCAGTAGAGGCCACAGGTTCAGGCTGGACCACTATGGGCCCCGCAGGGGTCAGTGCAGAGCCATCTTCTGCCCCCTAGGGCCAGCACCAGCGGGTTATCAGCCAGGAGAGGAGCCAACAGCAGCTTCCAGGCTCTAACCTTGACCTTCAACCCCAAAGACCACGTGTGACCACGAGTGACCAAGAGCAATGAGTGGTCAGACCAGGTGAAACCCAGCAGCAGGCTCCTCCTCTGCTGGACTCCACGGGCTGGGCTGTGGGAGGGAACCCTGGGGAGGGTAAGAAGGGTACTGTGGTGTGAGTTGGGGCTAAGCAGTCCCAAAGCTTCTCCCTGCCTGGTCACAGACCTGCCACCTTCAGCCACCCACAGTGTCCCTCTGGGAAGGCACATCAGGGCTTGGCTGATGCCTGTCCCACGCTCAGACTGGGGCCATCACTGTGCGGAGAACTCTGGTACCAGGACACCCCATCCTCAAATGCAGTCCCGTGACGTGTAAGTCATGTGTCAAGGCATCCAGCTTTTCGGAGCAGCAAGGTCCTCCGTGAACCCGGGGAGGCTGCATTATGAGGCTGAACATGTAAATCTAATGGCACACAGTACATACTCATTAAATGCCCTTGCAGCCATGAAATCTAAATCTGTCCCTGTGGTGTGATGGGTAAAACCTTGTCCTCACTGCCAACAAATGTGACCTGGTTTGAAGTTTAGGGTCACCCATGTGGGATACGGGCTTGTTTTTTGTCCAAGTCCAGAGCCATCTGGTTCTCCTGCTCCTCCTCATTTTGCCTCCCGTTGACAGGAGCTGTCCCCGCCCACTCCACTCCAACTCTATTCCTTGCAGTTCGGAGTCCAGTTTTCATTGTTAGCAGAGGTTATGGTGCAGGAAAGGCATTGTCCGGAGTTAAAAATAAATTCCAGGAACCAGTGAGTGATTGATGGCTTAAAGAAGTGCACTCTCACGAAGGTCGGGCAGATCCCGGGCTTCCAAGGCCTTAGGCTGCAGCTTCTCCAAATTTTACCACGAATGTGGACAGAGGGGTAAAGTGGTAAAGGGCAGAATGGACTTGAAATCTGATGATTTACATCCTAAAATGAAGATGAATCATTTGCAATGCTATCTTATATTTCTTTTTTAAATTTTTGTAATGAAATATGCCACATAATAAGAAAGCTACCTTTTTTTTTTTTTTTTTTGTACCCGGGATTTAATTCAGGGGCACTCTAACACTGAGCCACATGCCAGCCCTATTTTGTATTTTATTTAAAAAGACAGGGTCTCACTGAGTTGCTTAGTTCACTGGCTTTGAACTCGTGATCCTCCTGTCTGGGCCTCCCAAATGCTGGGATTACAGGCATGTGCCACGGTGCCGGCTTGAAAGTTACCACTTTAACCCTGTGTGCGTGTGTGTGGTGCTGGAGATTGTACCCAGGGGCATGTGCATGCTACACACAGTCTACCACTGGGGCCCTCTCCTGGCCTCCATTTTAATCCTGTTTAAATGTACAGTCTAGTGGCATTAAGTGCAATCACATGACTGTGCAGCCATCCCCACCGTTCACCTCCAGAACTTTCTTACCTTCCTAAAGCGAAACTCTGTACCCATGAAACACCGAGTTTCTGTCTGCTTTCTCCCCTGCTCCTGGCAGCCACCACCCTTCACGTTCTGTCTTTATAGCTCACTACATAGTGTGCACAGAGAAGATTCAAATATTCCAGACTACTGAATTTTCTTAGTTTTTTTTTTTTTTTTGTACCAGGGATTGAACTCAGGGTCCCTCAACCACTGAGCCACATCCCAGCCCTATTTTATATTTTTATTTAGAGACAGGGTCTCACTGAGTTGCTTAGTGCCTCGCTGTTGCTGCGGCTGGCTTTGAACTCTAGATCCTCCTGCCTCAGCGTCCTAAGCTGTGGGGATTACAGGCGTGCACCACTGCGCCTGACTGAATTTCCTTAATTCTAAGATGAGTATCTATGCACGGTTTAATCTTTCTGAAAATCCAGACGTGGCTTCCATTCAGTGTCACTGTTAACGTGGCTCCTCCCTCCCCGCACCCTGCAAAACGCCTGCCGTCAAGCCACAGGGGAGTGAGCTGAATGGCACAGGCAGCACTGAATTTTCTCCTTTTTTCTAACTCTGGGGACAGTCAGTTCTTAGGGAAGATGAGCCGTTTAGCCTGCAGCTGTGGGGACCCCTGAGAGCCTGTTGTGTCCCATAAACAACTCAGCAAGACCCTGTCTCTGAACAAAATATCAAAAAGCGCTGAGGATGTGACTTGGTGGTTAAGTGCCCTGGTACCAAAAAAAAAAAAAAAAAAGATCCACAAGAAGACAAGATATTGCATCCATGAAACAGGAAGAGAACACCATAAAAACAGGAACATTTGAAGGACCATCCACTGACCAGCCATCCAGAAATAAATGCTGGGCTGGGGTGGTAGCTCAGTGGTAGAGCGCTTGCCTAGCATGTGTGAGGCACTGGGTTCGATTCTCAGCATTGCATATAAATAAATAAAAAAGATCCATCGACAACTAAAAAAAAATATTTAAAAAAGAAATAAATGCTTGTTGTTAGAAGTTGTTGAAATTGAAGAGTTTGGGGGTGATTTGTTACTGAGCCCTATTCTAGGTATACCTGACTAGTACACCTGTTAAATTGCACTTTATTTTCCATACCACCTCCCAGAGAGGACAGGTGCGTCTCTACCACCAGGCCTGGCT
This sequence comes from Urocitellus parryii, assembly GCF_045843805.1. NCBI lineage: Eukaryota > Metazoa > Chordata > Mammalia > Rodentia > Sciuridae > Urocitellus > Urocitellus parryii. The sequence goes on along the minus strand of NC_135533.1, from coordinate 14,678,910 downwards.
CCCGAGCACACTGGTAACTTTGGGACTGACAGGCAGGGTGGTTGGGGATATCCCAGCTCCTAGATGAAGCCCTTGGAGACCTGATGTTTGGTCCCCTGCAAACATTCCTATTCCTGTGGCTCTTGGTGACTTCTAGGATGTAGAAGGACCCCATCTAGAGATTCTTTCCAGTGCTAGGATTCTGGGATCTTGGATGACATGCACATTCCTCTTCTGGTCACCTGTCTCACCTGGGTGTGGCTCAGCAGGGGCAGGGTAGCATGGTGGGCCAAGCAGAACGCCTGGCTGGCCTCCCAGTCCTGTGCTTCTGAAGAGAGGTAGTAACAGTGCTCCCTGGACCATATCCAGTCCTGAGGGCATGGCCGGCACCTGGCTCCTGCAAGCACAGAGACCCTGGTGAGTCCTGGGGTAACTATAAAGAATTAAAATGTGTACACTGAGAAGACCTGGCCATGACCTTGACAGAGGGGAGAGTCTAGGGGCTGGAGCTGGTAAACCCTGGGCTGGCAAGGGGAGGTGAGCCAGGACCAAGAAGGCACACAGTCTCCCCAGATGGACTCAGCAGGGTACAAGCCGTGTCCAGTGAGAAGACAGAATATTTTTCTTATCTCTGCTCAACAAGCCCATGTCTTCATGCTACACCCCGCCCACCCCCCGTGGGACATCTCATCCTAATTATAAGGGCTGGAGGCCGCCCCGGTGGAGGAGCAGAGGGGAGCAGGGACACCGTACCTGCTCTAGAGGCCAAGGCCACAATGGTCACCGTGGAGACTGCCAGGAGCACAGCCATGACTGCCAGGGCCCAGCGCAGAGACTTCATGTACATGGGTAGCCCTGGGGGTGGGGACAGGCAGAAGGGAGATGTGACAAGAGACCACCCAGACAAGGCCCACCCAGAACCCTGCCAACTCCTTGCACCAGTGTCATGGCCTCCTGGGCCCAAATTCAAGCTAGGTCATTTGGGAGAAAGATGCAAAGCCCTACACCTAGTGGGCCTAACAGGTACCCAGGGCACACTGCCCGCTGAGAGGAACAAGGGCTCCGCTGGCTGGAGTTCACCCAAATCCTATGGTCTCAGCACATAGGGCCTGCGGCTCCAGGACAAGCGGATCAGAGGGCTGGGGCAGGGCTGCAGGAATGGAGGGCACACCAGGTGGGGAGAGCAGGCAACGGCGCGGAGCAGCAGAGGAACAGCATGCTTCCTAGTGCCAGGCCTCGCCCTGTTAAAGGAGTAACTGGGGAAGCCAGCGCAGGGAACTTGCAGAGTACAAGAAAAGAGGCATGATTGCAAACACTTCATCACAGCCCCGGATCTGGAGGTTCACACCCCAACTGAGCATTCCTGAATTTGATCTCTCTGAGGACACAGCTTGACATCAAGCAAGAAGAGCAGTCTCCTCTCCCAGAGCCTCTGCTGCAAGGGCCCCAGGAGTCACTCAAACCTCGGCAAGGAGGACCAGCAACCATCACACTTCCCAAAGCCTGGAAAGAGCGGAGGTAATTCTGCAGTGGTATTTTACCATTTTGAAAAGACTAACTGCATCAGAACAACACCACATGTGTATTAGCATGTTTCATTCCCACATGTACACATACCTACACAGAGATGGACACGTTTCCAAGATATTTAATAAATCATTATTCATCTTTACAGACAGAAGCACTTTGAAATCCCTATATGTTTTCATTTGCTTTGGAAAAAAATACCTGCTTCAAAAATCAGAAAAGGAAGTGTATTATGTTGATATGTGAAAATTTAACATCCACCTGCAACCTTGTTTCTTTTTTGTACTGGAGATTGAACCCAGGGAGGGCTTAACCACTGAGCTACACCCTCAGCCCTTTTATTTTGAGACAGGGTCACATTAAATTGCTGAGGATGGCTTTGAATCTGAGATCCTCCTACTACAGCCACTGGGATTATAGGTGTGTACCACTGCACCCAAGGGATTTTTTTCTCCCTTTTTTATGCTGGAAATTGAACCCAGAGCCTTAAGCATGCTAAATATGCACTCTACCACTGAGCCACACCTTTAGTCCTGCATTTAAAACAACAAAAAGCTACACATACAATTTGCTTCTTTATGGGATTTAACCCACATTTCCATCAATATATCAATGGATAAAAAAGACATGGTATGCCATATCATAGAATATTATTCAGCCCTAAAAAGAAATCAAGAACTTATACTTGCTACAACATGGATAAACCTTGAAAACATTAAGGGAAATAATCCAGATACCAAATAATACATACTATATGAGTCCATTGATATGTTCCAGACAGAAGGTTCAGATAAAAAGATTGGTGGCTGGTGTATGGGGTGATGGCTGAAGGGTACAGTTTTTTGGGGGATGATGAAAATGTTCTAAAATCGACAGTGGTGATAGTTGCACAATTTTGAGAATATACTACAAACTATTGAACTTCAGATTGGTGAATTTTATGGCATATGAATTATATCTCAATAAAGCTCTTACCTAAACAAGGAAGAATCTGGAAATGCTTGGTATAAAAGCTACATACAAAAAGGGAGTCTTAAAATAATAAAAGCAGAACTAAAAAGCTTGGAGAAGACAAGGAAAATAAATCTACCCATCACCTAGGTAATAATTATTGTGGCTGAACACTACATTTAGCTCTGACCTTTGTAGGAAACAAAGATGTAAAGAAATTCAGCCTCCCACACCAGGAAGGAGGACCTACTTTGTAGAGAATCAGATGTGACTGTGTTACTATTACTGTCCTTGATGGAGTCTGCCTGCAAACGGGATAGTCTGTCAAGGTATAGATAAGTAACAGCGGACATGCTTGAAAACGAGATGTTTGCTGTCCCTGGGAGAGTCTGCTCGCAAACGAGAGGCTTCTTCAAGGTTTAGATAGGTAACAACAGACATGCTTGAAAACGAGCTGTCTGCTGACCTTGGGAGAACTTGCCTGCAAACGGGATATTCTGCCAAGTGGGCTAGGAGGGCGCTGAGAAAATTTTTTTTATCTGTTCTAAACAAAGAGCAGAGCTCAGCATACTCCAGGCCGAGAGTAGATTAGCCATGAGAAGCGGGTCACTTCTGATTAGAAAGTAAAACTTCTATGTGCTATGTTTAATTAGCTGAAAGACCTGATTTATTGAAGTTGGAAGGCTGCCTTTTTTGTTCACAATACTATAAAAAGATTGCTTGTACACAATAAAGGACTTTTTTTCTGCTGCTGCTTTGCTTGCTCTGCTTCTTCTTCTTCTTTGTTTTCCCATGCTGACCTGCAAGTGAATTACTGCTACATACTTCATTCCAAGCTGCCCCCTGCAGAGCCAAAGGGTAGTCCCCACCCTCTTCAGAAAGAAACTCTTAATCACAAAGTAACAAAAATTACCCTCTTTGCAAAAAAAACTGAAAACACAGATGAAGATAAAAGCTCTTGAACTGTTTTTTTTCCCCCCCCCCCTCTAATCCTGGAACTTCTTGGTTTTAAATCTAATTGTTTGCTTCCAGCCAACACTTCCCGATGGCCAAGGGACATTCCTATGAGAGGATAGTAATAATATGACTGTAACCATGTGTGCCTCTTGCTCTCTGGCACCTTCCCCCAGGCCATTCTCTAGTTTCCAATTGATCTTGATTTCCTTGTCAATTCAGAACTAACACCTCTGCATCCTTTCCCACTGTTCCTACCTGCATCTCCTATGTTTTGACTACAACAAGCACTTCCACCTAGTAAAATACCTAGACTGGGGGATCCGGGTCTTATGGAACCTCAAGTTTATTCAGTTTGGGGCCATCTTCGTTGCTTTTCTTTTCTTCTTTTTTTGGTACTGGGGATTGAACCCAGGGGTGCTTGACCACTGAGCCATATCTCCAGCCCTTTTTATTTTTCATTTTGACACAGGGTCTTGCTAAGTTGCTAAGGCTGGTCTCGAACTTTCGATCCTCCTGTATCAGCCTCACAAGTCACTGGGATTACAGGTGTGAGCCACCAGGCCCAGCTGGGGGCCATCTTTAAAAAAATTATACAAACTTCCAAATACTAAGGGGCCCCAGGGGCTCATGGCAGTGAGATGCCTGCTTTTGTGTCATGGACGTTGGGTAAACTTCTGCCTCTCTCCACCTGGGGACATCAAGGTCTTCCTGTCTCGCTTTCCTCCAGGCACTGAAGACAGAGCAAGTTCTTGCTTCCTACCTCCATCACCACTGAGTTCCTGTGCTGCTCTCTTCTCTAGAAGACCCCTCATCCCTGCTGCCTCTGCTCCCGACAGTCCCTACCCCTCGAGGCTACTCCAGGCTGCCTGTGCTTTTGCTCTCTGAATGTTTTCCCTTTGCCTGGACGGGGACTCCTGAGAGGGGGCCTTCACGTCCTCCTCCAAACCTTGGTGTGCCAACCCACGACAGCCACTGAGATCAGACTCCCTCTCCTCTTTCTCCAGAGAGCTAGGGACTAAGAAGTTCCTCCATGGACTGAGGCTCGCAGCAGACCCCGGTGCCAGGAGTGGGGATCCAGGGTGTCTGCCACCTTCCCTGCCCCCGCGGCAGGGACATTTACAAGGAGGCAACCTTAAGCTGAGTGAAGAATGCTGCTGTTGGGAAGCGCAAGGACAATGAAAGTATGTGACAGGGACACCTAAGCTGGCCTCCGGATCATAGAAGGTGACTCCAAACCAAGAAGGAAGAATATTCTTCATCTGAAAAATCTAGCTCTTTTTTCGCTTTTTTTAAAAAAATATTTTTTTACATGTTGATGAACCTTTATTATATTCATTTATTTATAAGCAGTGCTGAGAATCCAGCCAGTGCCTCACACGTGTTAGGCAAGCGCTCTGCCACTGAGCCCTAGCCCCAGCCCTTTCTTCACTTTTAAGCTTTGCAAACTCTCCTCTCTCCTGCCTGATGCCTGCAGGCTGGGAGCCGCCAATCAGAACACTGTGTATGGTGCCTCTACTTACACCTGTACAGTTCTTTGGGGACACCTACCCATATAAGCGAGGGATGAGACCAAGTAGTGACATCCCCGACGCTCTCAAGGGTGACTCTTTCCTCTAAGTTCACGAGGAAATGAGCAGCAGCTGGGTTGGGGCATCATCATGCTGGCTTGGGTAAGTCACCTACGTTTTCCCTTCTTGTTGAGGTGACCAGCCTGGTCCCACAGGCAGAGACCACTCAGCAGAGCTCCTCATCCGAGAAGAATCCTGCACACCAAGCCTCAGTTCTTTAACTCCCCATTTCCCAGAAAACAAAACCAAAGCACCAAGGATGGCATCCACCTGGCAATAGGTTCTGCCTGGCATCTGAGCCTGCCACCCACTCTGCTTCATACCCTCTGGTGACGTCAAGTGATCACTGTTTCTGGTAACTTTCCCTAATCAGCCCCAGAACTGCCTCTTCCCTGAAGCCTCAGTGCACACTTGACACCACTGGCCACACTTTCCGTAAACTCCCCCTTTTCTCTGTGTCTCCTGATTTCCCTTCTACAGCCCCCCACGCCCCTGTCTCGGTGGCCAGCTCCTTTTCCTCTTCCTTTAAATGACACCTCTATTGGGAGGTCCCGAAGCCATTTTCTCATTTATTTCTCCAACAACACCTCTTCTGGTGTTCTCCACTGTGGATGGATACACAATCCATTACCCAGTTACCCAAGTCAGAAACAGGGCTGACATCTCCACTCACCCGGTAAGCTTACCTTCATCTGATCACGGGTCCAGCCCATGAATTCTGCCTCATGAGCTCTCCCTCTTGCCTCTGCCATAGATCAAGCCTCATCATCTCCAGTTGAACCACTGCTATTGCCTTCTAAGTGCCCCACCCAATCTCATCCCTGCCCCAGCCTTCCTCCACAACGCTATCAGAGCTCACTTTCTCTCTCTCTGTGTGTGTGTGTGTTGGGAGGGGTGTGGATAACTGGGTATGGAACCCAGGGCCTTGTACATCCCTAACCCTGTCAGAGCCCTTTTTCTAGAACAAAAAACAAGACCATGTCACCTTGCCTCACTGGCTCTTCCCTCTCAGGCTACCCTTCCTAGTCATGGCTTTTTTTTAAGAATCTGAAAGAAAGTATAGACTGATATCATTGTAGACACAATACTGTCTTCCCAAAGATGTCCATGTCCTAATCCCTGGAACCTGTGAATACTTAGGGTTACACGACAAAGGGAAATCAAGGTCGCTCATCAGCCAACCTTGAGAAAGGGAGATTGTGTTGGATCATCTGGGTGAGCCCAATGTGATCACAAGGGTCCTTATACACGAAGAGGGAGGCAGAAGAATGTGAGAGTCAGAGAGGTGGCAACCGGAGAAGGATTCGGCCTAACACTGCTGAATTTGAATACAGAGAGGGCCATGAGCTAAGGACAGGCTGGCCCCTAGAAACTGTAAAAAGCAAGGAAAGGAAATCTCCCCTGGAGCCCCCAGAAAGGAACATGGCCGCGCCACTGCCAGCATCTTGACTGCATCAGACTTCCCAGGTTCAAGTGTAAGCAAATAAGCATGTATCCTTTAAAGTCACTAAGTGTGTGGAAATGTGTTACAATAGTAACAGAAAACTAATAGTCCATCATGTAGAAAATGTGCTCAGACCAAAGGCTGCAAAAGTTCCGGAGTGAACCAAGTCTGGAACCCTCCTCATATTTGAGACCGGGGAACCCCTTGGGATTTGGTGCCTGACTCCACCTATCTTTCCATATCACATCTCCTGCCTCCTCCTACCTTTCCATATCACGTCTCTGGTGCTTCAGGCAGGTTGCCTGCTGGGCAGGGCTCTAACCCCTCCTGGCTTCTGTTCCTGCAGATCTGGCCCTAGAAGGAGCCCTTCCCATCTCAAGTCCTCAAGATAACTACTTCAGCAAGCTTGGCCCGGCCAAGTTCACCAACCACTCCCCGACCGGTTCCTTATCCAGGGTTGTTTACATCATTTCTGGGCTCTCCCCATTTTTGTGCCAAGCGCTCCACACCTCCATAAACAAAAACACACAGGCATATACACCCTAGCATATACTCGTGGTCTCCACTTAGTATGTGCTGAATGGATAAGTGGAGGCCCACGCTCCGCAATATAACGGAGAGGAAGGAGCCCGGACCTTGGAAAGGTCCGTCCATGGCAGGGTTGTGGGCTCTGATCCGGCTGGAGCCTGTGTTCCTGCCCTGGCCACCACCGCCACGTGATCCTGCATCACTTCCCCTCATTCGGAATTCTTTATACCTCTCCTGGAAGATGATGCGCACACTCAGAAGGAATGCGAAAGTTCTTTGTGGGTGGGGAGGGGTAGTGGTTTTATTCTTTTATCGCAAACACTTTGAATTACATTTAGGTAGACCAAAAGTTATTAACTCGAAGGCAGAGAGACCAGATGGGGTCGCGGCATCAGGACAGCCTTCGGGGGCACCAGTCCCTCCACTGCAGTGTTCTGGTGCGCGCGCGCCTCACCTACCCCGACCCGGCAGCGCCGACTCCTGGCGCCAGTGAGCACTTACCTATGAGTGTGATCGCCCGGGGTAGTTTTTTACCGTCCATCCCAGCACGCTGCAGCAGCGCCGCGTCCTCCTTTCCCAGTCCTTGCTCCTGGCAGCGGCAGCGACACGTTGGAGAGCCCGGGCGCCCTTCGGCCTGGCTGTCCTGGCGCTCCACGTGGTGGTCACGCTCGGTCTGGGTAGCAGCCAGCGGCGAGCAGCGGCCTAAGGTGACGCCCGGAGACGGAGCTCGCTGCAGGGTGCAAGAGCGGCGGGAGAAGGCCGGGGACTCCGGTACCGGCACCGTGAGGAAGCGCGTGGAGGGCGCGGGCGAGGGCGCGCGACTGCCGGTGGCCGCGCCCACGGGCTTCACGCGCACGTCCACCTGCAGTTCCATGGGCGCCCAAGGGCCGGGCGCTTGCTCACCAGGGGTGGACCAGGGCACCAACTCGCATCCAGTTGCTTCGCCCTCCCGGGGCTCTTCGGCCGAGGAGGGGCCAGGCGACGGCGGCTCGCGGCTGGCTGACCCCAGGCGGCGGAAGGCCCCGTAACCCAGGCTGAGTGGCGGTACCCTCAGGAGCCCGGGGCGAGGGGGAGGCAGCTTCTTCTCATCTGGAAGGTCCGGGCCCGCGCCCGCTGCCTCCTTCACGACCCGGGCCAGGCTCGGGCTGCTTTCGGGACTCTCAGGCTGTTGCGCCTCCGCGGGGACGTGCGGCTGAGCTGGCCCGGGGATCTGGCTTTCCAAGGGCTCCTTTGGGAAGCCAGCCTCGGCTTGGCCTCCTCCCGAGGCCTCCTGCGTACAGTCCATCCTGAACTCGAGCCACCGGGAGATGCAGAGCGGACCGCACCTGGGCCCAGGTAGAAACAGCTCTGGCCTCCGGGGTCGGGATTGGTCCAGTCGGGAGCTGAAGTTGTCGAGCCACGCCCCTCTCTAAGGACCTCGCTGTGATTGGCTGTGATTGAGTTGTGTGGGCCGCGCTCCTGCGGGACAGCACCCCGCCTTAGCAGTTTAGGTCACGGGCGAGAGCGGCAGGGCGGGGCCGCGGGGCAGAGTGGATCTTTCTCTGGAGAAAAGCAAAAGAAAGAGCCTGAGGCGTCTGGGAGGGAACCCTGCGCCCCGCCGGATCCCTCCACTTTCTTTGTCTCTTGCTCCACCCATTTCCCCCTCCCGCCCTCTGCCCCCGTTAGATTTTGAAAGTTACAGCTTGGGCGGGGAATGATTAGCCCATCTGGATCCTGAGAATTCTGAAAAATCCGTGAGTCCAAGGGAAAATGGGTGGCCTGCGGAAAAGTGGCAGAAAGCCACTCGTTGCCCCCACAATGTAGGGGAGGAAAGGGCACCACCCTGGAGTGCATTCCCTCAGGCTGCAGTGGGGACACAGCAGCTCTAGAGGCTTGGCCAAGCACGAACAGCACCCACCAGCTTGGTGGGGCAGATTGATCAGAATCAGGTTTTAAAAATACAGGCTTGGAGGCTGGGGATGTAGCTCAGTAATAGGGCACTTGTCTAGCCTCTGCGAGGCCCATGGTTTGATTCCCAGCACCACCAACAGAAACCAGAGTTTGGGCTTGGCGGCTTCCAGACCTACTGAATCATGCCTACTGATGAGACCTCTGGTATTTTTAACAAAAGTCCAAGTCTCAAGGTTAGCAGACAAAATACAGGCCACTCAGTTAAATTTGAATTTCAGATAAACAAGGGGTAGTTTTCAGTATAAATATGTTCCAAGTGTTGAGTCTCTGTTCTAGAGACTTTGAGGGAAGGGGATTAGAATTTAAGGGAGTAGTGTTAAAGTGCCCTGTGCACTTGGCTCAGGCCTTTAATCCCAGTGATTCAGGAGGCTGAGGCAGGAGGATCAGAATTCAAAGCCAGCTTCAGCAATTTAGCGAGGTCCTAAGCAATTTAGTGAGACCCTGTCTCTAAATAAAATATAAAAAGGGCTGGGGATGTGGCTCAGTTGGTTAAGGGCCCCCACCCCCCACGCGGCTCAGTTAAATTGCCAATACCTGGAAAACAATTGCTGGGCACGTAGCTTAGTGATACAGTCCCCGTACCAAAAAAAAAAAAAAGGGGGGGGGAGGAGTTAGAACTACTCTTCAGGGAAACTGGGGCTGAGATTTAGTGGTAGAGCGCTTGCCTAGCACGTGTGGGGCCCTGGGTTCGATCCTCAGCACCACATAAAAATAAATAAATAAAATAAAGATATGTGTCCAACTACAACTAAAAATATATTTCAAAAAAAAGCTACTCTTAAGGATGTAGGCTCCATGAGAAAAATAATGGAGAGAAGTCTAGCACAAGTGCCATATGAAAACATATTTAATTCCTTTAAATGCCAAGACTGTGTATTTGATGTGGATGTTACATATATGCATTTAAAAAAGTGTGGAATGCTTCATACCAAACTGATAAATAGTGGATTTTATTGTAGATTGTTTGGGGACTGGGGAGGGTAGGGGAGGAGACTAGAAACTCACTGATAATGTTTCCACTTTCTCCAAAATGAAAATATTTATGGATATTCTTAAGTTAAAATTTAGTTTTTAAGAAGATTGTATACTATAAGTTATTTATGGTTTATTATAAAAACAAAAACTAATCAAAACAAGGGGCTGGAGTTGTGACTCAGAGGTAGAGCGCTCACACTGGGTTGGATCCCCAGCACCACATAAAAATAAAATAAAGAGGGCTGGGGATGTGGCTCAAGCGGTAGGGCACTCGCCTGGCATGCGTGCGTCCGGGGTTCGATCCTCAGCACCACATACCAAACAAAGATGTTGTGTCTGCTGAAAACTGAAAAAATAAATATTAAAAATTAAAAATAAATAAAATAAAATAAAGATATTGTGTCCACCTATAACTAAAAAAAATATTTTAAAAAACCATATAAAGTCCATGCAACATAAAGAAAAGTTCTCTGTCCTTCCTTCTATTTCACCTTAGCAAAAACTACCGTCCAGTTTGAGAGTTAACCACTTGTTCATTTTGGGTGCCTTCCAGGGCTGACAGATAAACATCCCGACTGTGATTTTGTACTGAAATACCCTCTTGAGATGATGAGTATCAATTTGTAAAGTCAAGGACTTAGCTCCCAGGTATTCTGAGTCAGAGAAAGTCAGTGTGAAAAGTACAGTCTGTGTCCCTTTCTTGCATGCTCCCATGATCCCATGGAAGATGCCCCAAGACCTGATTCCCCTGGTCACAGCCAACCAGAACTCAGCTTCTGACTCAGAGGTCCCAAGGAGCATCTTAAATTCTGTCCTGAATTTGAACTGTGGGCAGTGCCTGTGGAGTGTCAGTCGTGGTCCTGAGCGGTCAGGAAGTGGCCATAAAGCTGGCAGCCATACTGAGTGGACTCAGTATGAGGCTCTGGCCAGTCCCTCTGCCTGTTTTCTGGATTGCATCCCGGCCTGCCCGCAGTTATGCCTCTATTTCACAAATATTTATTGAGCACCTATTCTGTGCCTGGCATGTGATAGACAGCCATTGCACCTTCTTGGGAGCTTGTGCCATGTCTTTCCTTTCCTTTCCCTTCCTCCTCTCCTCTGCTCTGCTCTCCTCTCCCTTCTCTTTTCCTTCCTTCCTTCCTTCCTTCCTTCCTTCCTTCCTTCCTTCCTTCCTTCCTTCCTTCCTTCCTTCCTTTTCAGCACTAGGGATTGAACCAGGACTGCTTTGCTACTGAGCTACCTCACCAGCCCTTTTTATTTTGAGACCGGGTCTTGTTGAATCACTAAGATTGGCCTCAAACTTACATCCTCTTGCCTCACCACACCCAACCATCACCATCTATACTGAGCATATAACCTGAGGCCTCAAGCATGCACACATGCTAGGAGAACACTACCACTGAGCTACATCCCAACTCCAAACAGGCTCAAATTTTAAATGCCTCCTGGGACCCAGTGTCCTCCTCCAGCTGAGACCCTACCTGTTTCTTCCTTGTTACAACCAACATTTTAAACAAGAGACTGTCCGCTTGTCCCCTTCTCTCTGTTTCCATCATGTCCCAAGCACACCTTAAACACCTCCTAGTCAAAATCCTCCTTGCAAAGAGCACCGCAAAATCTAGCAGAAGCTCTTTGATGCTTTCTGTGTAATTTCTCCTGTTTGAACCCCGGCTCATTTGTGGCTTTCTTAACACCACACTTTCCTGGTTTTGCTTCCATCCCCTTGGTTCTTCCTAAAGTTGGCTGCCAGAGGTTTCTCATTGACCCCGAGTCAGTGATTCCCAAGCCCAGAACTTTCAACTGAGTTAAGCTGTAACATTAATGGTGTGAGCTGAATGATGTCCTCCCCTGATTCCAGCAAATTCCTATATTGAAGTCCTCACTCCCTGTCCCTCAGAATGTGCCTTTACTTGCAAATAGGGTCATTGCAGATGTACTTAGTTGAAATGAGGTCATATTGGAGTAGAGTGGGCCCCAAATCCATGGCTGGTATTGACATAAAAAGAAGTGCTTTGCACATGGAGGAACTTGCACAGGGAAAATGCCAGGCAGACATGGAGGCAGAGATTGGGATGTGCCTCCATAAGCCAAGAAATGCCAAAGATTGTCAACAAACCATTAGAGCTAGGAGAGGGGCACGGAACAGATCCTCCCTTGGAGCCCTCAGAAAGAACTAGCTCTGCCACACCTTGGTCTTGAACTGTGAGAGACTAAGCTTCCACTCTTTAAGCCACCTGGGCTGTGGTACTGTGCTGTGGCAGCCCCAAGACACTAGTACAAGCTGCTTCTCCAGAGGTAACTTGTACCACCTCCAGAGGTCACCACCTCCCTGGGAGGGCTCTGGGGCCTGTCTGTACTAGGTGCCTCTGCCACACACCTTTCCCTGTGGCTCCCCCAGCTGGCCAATCAGATTCTCCTTCTCAGGGGTTTGGCACTTGATCTAAGAGCCCCAGAGCTGGGAGTGTCAGAACTCCCAAGGGAGCAGCTGTAGGGAGATGGTCTGCAAACTCCCGCTCAGATCCCCAGAGTCCCCTTGGTGTTAGTCCATCCTTTGGCTTATTTGTTCAATTCCAGGGGTTTCCTGAGAAGCCCAGTGTCCTTCCCCATTTATTGCTTCACATATTCATGACTCAATCTCGGGTGTCAGAAAACTAAGTCCCACCTCAGGCCTCTTTGGGTTCCTTTGGGGTGAGAGCCAGGCGTAGGCACTGTCCTCATGGGCCCTTTGGTAGCACAGCCGCAGCATCCCCCAGGTCAGAAGGCCTTTTACAGATGCTGTGATGGGACACCTGAGATAGGTGAGTTACCCAAATGTCTCAAGGGGTGGGGGTCCTATGCTAGTGACCCCCCAAATATCTGCTCAGTCCTTCCTTCCATTCTTCTTATTTTCCCTCACTTTAAAAATCCTGTTTTCTGCTCACGGCAGCAATACTCTTGGGATTTAAAACGTAAATACTACCTGGGGCTGGGGTTGTGGCTCAGTGGGAGATCACTTGCCTAGCATGTGTGAGGCCCTGGGTTTGAGTCTCAGCCCTACGTTTAAATAAAGCAAAGGTCCATTTACAACTAAAATAAATATTTCAAAAATGAAAATACTACAGAAATACGGCGTGTAGAAAATGAAGCACCTCAGTATTTCACACCCCAGAGATCTCCATTATTAGCATTTTAATATCTAGTCTACTGGATTTTTAGAAATGTAGACACTAGCCTATACTGTTATTTTATCTCTTTCTCTATATATCTCTATTTCCAAAACTTCACTCCTATTAAATGTATACCTATACATAATTTTTTAAAGCAGTCTCCTATTGGTGGACATTTGAGGTGTTTCCAGGCAGGCGACATGATTACAATGGTGCTAAATGTAATTATAATGTTATAGTTATACTCAATGACCATCTGTGTACACTATTTTTTAAAAAACTCATCTATGATGATACTTCAGAATAGGGTCATTGAAATGAAATTGCTAAAATAAGAAAGAAAGAAGTCAAATTATCCCTGTTTGCAGATGATATGATCCTATTTTAGGAAATCCAAAAAGTTCTACCAGAAGACTGAGAGTGCTAATAAACAAATTCAGCCAAGTAGCAGGTTACAAAGTCAATAGGCAAAAATCAATAGCTTTTTTTATCCACCAGTAATGACTCTGCTGAGAAAGAAATCAAGAAAACAATCCCATTCACAATAGCCTCAAAAAACCCCACAAATACCTAGGAATAAATCTAACCAAGAAGGTGAAAGACCTCTACAATGAAAACTACAGAACACGGAAGAAAGAAATCGAAAAAGACACAAGAAGAAAGAAAGACCTTCCACGTTCAAGGATAGGCAGAATCAGTATTGTTAAAATGGTCATTCTACCAAAAACAATATACACATTCAAAGGAATCCTCATCAAAATACCTGTGACCCTCCTCACAAAACTAGAAAAAAAGAATCCTAAAATTCATTTGAAAGAAAAAAAGAGCCAAACTAGCTAAAGAAATTCTAAGTCAAAAAAGCAACACTGGAGGCATCACAATATCTGACTTCAAATTAGAATATACAGTTAAAGTAACAAAAGTTGCAGGGTACAGACATAAAAACAGACACATAGACCAACAGAACAGAATAGAAGACACAGAGACAAACCCCCACAGACACAGTCATCTGAACCTTGATAAAGATGCCCAAAACATACACTGGAGAAAAAACAATCTTTTTAATAAAAAAGTGCTGGGAAAACTGGTTATCCATATGTAGAAGAATGAAACTAGACCTTATCTCTCAGCCTGAACAAAAGTCAACTCAAGATGGATCAGAGACCTAGGAATTAGATCAGAAGCTATGCAACTTCTAGAAGAAAACTTAGGGTCAACACTCCAAAGTGTAGGCACAGATATTGATTTTCTCAATAGGACTTCTAAAGCTCAGGAAGTAATGCCAAGAATTAATAAATGGGATGACTTCAAATTAAAAAGTTTATGCACAACAAAGGAAACAATTAAGAATGTAAAGACAGAACCTGCAAAATAGTAGAAAATATTTGCTAGCTACTCTTCTGACAGAGGATTAATACCTAGACTATATAAAGAACTCAAAAAGGGCTGGGGATGTGGCTCAAGCGGTAGCGAGCTCGCCTGGTATGTGCAGGGCGCTGGGTTTGATCCTCAGTACCACAGAAAAATAAGCACCACATAAAAATAAAATAAAGATGTTGTGCCCACCGAAAACTAAAAAAATAAATATTAAGAACTCAAAAAGCGGGGCTGGAGATGTGGCTCAAGCGGTAGCGTGCTCCCCTGGCATGCGTGCGGCCCGGGTTCGATCCTCAGCACCACATACAAACAAAGATGTTGTGTCCGCCAAAAACTAAAAAATAAATATTAAAAAAAAATTAAAAAAAAAAAAAAGAACTCAAAAAGCTTACAGCAAAAATCAAATAACCCAATTAAAAAATGGGCAAATGAACTAAATAAATGCTTCTCAAAAGAAGAAATACAAAAGACCAACAAATATGTGAAAAATTGTTCAATATTGTCAGCAATTAGGAAAATGCAAATCAAAATTACACTGAGATTTTTGTCTCTCTCCAGTTAGAATGCAAACAATAATAAATGTCATCAAGGATACAAATAATAACAAATGCTGGAAAGGATGTTAAGAGAAGGGAACATCTTTACACTATTGGTTCGAGTGTAAATCAATACAACCACTATGGAAATCAGTATGGAGATTCCTCAAAAGACTAGGTATGGAACCACCGTATGACCCAGCTATACCACTTCTTGGTATTGATCCTAAAGAATTAAAGTCCTCATACTGCAGTGGTACATGCATACCCCTGTTTACAGCAGCACAATTCACAGTAGCCGAATAACAGAACCAATCAAGGTGTCCTTCAATGGATGAATCAATACATAAAATGGGTATCTATACACAATGGAGTTTCTTAAATATATTTTTTAGTCGTAGGTTGACACAATACCTTTATTTTATTTATTTCTTTTTATGTGGTGCTGAGGATCAAACCAGGGCTTCCCATGCGCTAAGCAAGTGCTCTACCACGGAGCTACAGCCCCAGCCCCACAATGGAGTTTTATTCAGCCATAAAGAAGAACAAAGTTCTGTGATGTGCAGGGAAATGAATGGAACTTGAGGGTGGTATGTTAAGTGAAATGAGGCAAACTCAGAAAGGGTCCTATATTTTCTCTCATATGTGGAGGCCAGAGAAGAAAAAGGAAAAGGGGAGGTCGGGGTGGTCTCCTGAAAACTGAAGGGAGAGGCAGAGTGGAGGAAAGGGGGAGGGGGAGGGAGGCAGGAAGGGAAAGGGGGAACAGTGGGGGATGATACAGCCCAAGTTATATGGTATGGTGTCCATGTATGAATATATGACAACAAATCCAATCATTACGTATAATTACAGTGCACCAATAAAAATACGGAAAAAAAGGAAATGAAATTGCTGAGTAGTCAGAGCTGGATGGTAGATCTTCCGCAGGAGGCCGGGCAAGCAACGCATGAGAGGCCTGTTCTCCTCTTAGTCTCTACCTGACTGATGGGTGCAAATATTGAACGTCAACTTGCATTTCTTTAGTGCTGGGTGAGGCTGAGTGTCTTTTCATTTGTTAATAATGTTCCTGAGTAGTGTCTTGGATTAACTCATGACCCTGAGTTAAAGCGCCACTGAGATTCCCCCCCAGTGCCAGTTCCAGGTCACTGGCTGGTTCCAGGAAGTGGCCCAGAAAGAACCCGTGCCCCCTCTCCTGCCCCAGCCCCATGGAGTTCGATGGTCAAGGGAGGCAGACGGTATCTGACCTGTCTGAATGGTCAGACTGAAGAACCCCAAGAGGGTAAGTGAAACCCAGCTCCGTTCCCCAGAGAGGAGCAAACAGCCCACTCTTGGTTCTTGTCAGATGTCATCCCCTCCCTTGTGGCAACCTGGAGCCTGCTAGGTCCCCTGGCCACATGGATGAGGAGAAGTTGGGGATCTCTGCACAGCCAGCTCCCTGGCACAGCCCCTCCTCAGCCCACAGCCACCTGCTCAGAGTGTGGGGGGGTTCCCAAGTCAGTGTGACACTCCCACCCCCTCCCACCCACCCCACCCCAGGTGCCCTGTCTCTCATCCCTCGTCTTCATAGCACTCAGAACTGTCACCACCTTCACCTGTTTGTTGATCATTTAATGCTTATGTCTGGCCCTTTAGAAGCCCTTGCTGTGTCCCCAGATCAGCCATGCCCATCCCTGGTTCTGGGCTGATGTTGTTTATTAAATAAATAATGCCAAGCAGGGCATTGTGCAGGGGGCTTGATGTACCTTGCCCTACGTATTATTTTCTCCCCCAAATTATAAACATGAAGAAAAATGGAAAGAGTTTACTCCAGTCCCACAGATGCCATCCCCGGGTCCAGCATGGTACCTGCTCTTCCTCTCTGTCCCTGTGCAGACACACTTTCTGTCGTTGTTGGGCCCTTTGATTGTGAGGCCAAGACCTGACACCCCCTGGCCTTCTTTTTGGTACTGGTGATTGAACCCAGGAGCTGGGTCACTGAGCTACGTCCCCGACCATTTTTATTTTGTGTTTTGAGACCAGATCCTGCTAAGTCGCCCAGGCTGGCCTTGAGCTGGTCATCCTCCTCCTTAGCTTCCTAAGAGTCTTTCCTTTGCTGCTTTAGCATAATCTCCTAAGAGTACAAGCATTTTCCTTTGTTAGTACCAAAGAAACAGATGGTATCACCACACAAGATGATATTCTAGAGACTGATTTAATTTGCTCTCTCTCTCTCTCTCTCTCTCTCTCTCTTTTTCAAACCAGATCCCTATCAAGGGCCACACATTGACTTTTTTTTTTCCCCCATGTTGGGGATCAAACCTAGGGCATTATGCCTGGCTATCACTGAATTACATCCTCTCAAGGGTCACACATTGTATTCTGGTATATATCCATTTACTCTTTTTTTATGGGGGGGGGTACTGGGGACTGAACTCAGGGGCACTCAGCCACTGAGCCACATCCCCAGCATTATTTTGTATTTGATTTAGAGTTTCTTAGCACCTCACCATTGCTGAGGCTGACTTTGACCTCACGATCCTCCTGTCTCAGCATCTGCTGGGATTACAGGCGTTCCACACCGCATCCGGCGTCCATTTACTCTTTGTAATAACTCTAGGATGCAGGCCCTTGTTGTGATTTGAATGTGTCCCCCTGTATTAGTCAGCTTCCCATTGCTGTGCCCCAAATACTTGAACAATTTAGAGCCAGTGTGGTGGTGCACGCCTATACTCCCAGTGGCTTGGGAGGCTAAGGCAGGAGGATTGTGAGTTCAAAGCCAGCCTCAACAATTTAGCGAGGACCTAAGCAACTTAGCGAGACCCTGTCTCTAAATAAAACATAAAAGTCTTGGATATGTTGCTCAGTGGTTAAGCCCCCCTGGGCACTCCCCCCGCCAAAAAAAAGGAACACCTTAGAGGAAGAAAGGTTTATTTTGGCTCACAGTTTCAGAGGTTCATTCCACGCTCACCAGGCTCCATTACTCTGAGCATCATGGCAGAAGGTCATGGTGGAGGAAAGCTGCTCAGCTCATGGTGGCTGAGAGAGAAGGAGAGAGAGGAGAGAGGAAGGGAGGGAATGGGAGGGGAGGGGAGGGCAAGAGACTCTGCTCTCCAGGGACAAAATATAAATTTAAAAGGCGCAGCCCGCAGTGACCCACTTCCTCCAGCCATGCCCCACCTGCCTGTGGTCACCACTCAGGATAGCAGTGGATTCAAACGATCAACTCACTGAATGGAAAAATCTACCGATTCAGGTGACAGCTCTCATCATCGAATCATTTTACCTCTGAACATTTCTGAATTTACATAGGAGCTTGGCGGGGGGCACCTCATACCTATACCATAATACCTCTAAATTCACGTTTTGGTAAACTAATCCCCCAATTCCTATGTTCATGGTGTTCGGAGGTGAGATCTTTGGGAGGTGATTGGGTTGCCCTCAAGAATGCGTGAATCCACTCACGGACGTGGGTGATCATGGCAGCAGCTTTGCTGTAAAAGTGAGCTCTCGCTGGCATGCTCGCTCCGTCTTGCCTTGTGATGCCCTCTGCCACGCTACGATGCAGCAAGAAGGCCTTCACCAGATGCAAAACGCCAGCTTCTAGAACCCCAAGCCAAATAAACTTCTTTATAAACTACCAGTTGTCCAGTTTTTTGTCATAGCAACAAAGTGGACAAAGACGTCCTGAACATTTCCTCTTGTTACAGGTGAGGATAAAGATCCAGAGAGATTGAGGAACATGCCCAGCATCCCATGACTCCTAAGGGGGAAAGCCAACATGGCAGGGAACATCTTTGGCTTTGGAGCACATCGTTTGTCCGTTTCGTGGCTCTGCCTAGTCCTCTTGGTTCCCCAGGCATTTCATTCCCAATCTGACTTGTCTGGTCCAGAAGGTCACGAGCCAGGGCACAGTGGAGGTGCTGACCTAGTTACTCAGCCTACTGGGTCTCACTTTTAGATCCCTCCAGCCACACCCACCACAACCTTATCTGTTGTAACTCTCTGAGGCATGCACTCTCAATTGGGAGCCAAAAGGCAGTTCTTTTTTGGTAGAGGATCCACTTGAAGGTAGGCTGGGCCAAGAAGAGACAGAATGTGGCTTTCCATCCGGTGTGTAGGTGAGGCAGCACTGGGCCTGGGAGAAAGTTCCGGCTGAATGTACACAAACTCCCTGCAGGAGACTTGGAGAAGAGCCAGAATGTGGAAGGGAAAACTTCTCCCTGAGTCATCTGCATGTAGGAACAAAGGTCCTCCCTCCTTGGGAGCTCCACCTCCCAGAATTCTTAACCCGTCCCTTATAGGACAAACTGATGGGTGGAACCGACAGCTCTGACTCACTCTCTTGTGGATTATTGCCCCCAGATGTCACTGATCTCTCTGGATTTGAGGCTCAGCACTTGGAAGACCTGGATGGGGGCAAGTGGAAGGGCCAGGAGACCCGGGGGAAGGAAAGGAGTGCAGCTGGCCAGAGGAACATGGGCAGGTTGTGGAAGGCTCTCCCAGCAGGAGACCCGGTGCCAGAGTCTAAGACAGCAAAGGGAGGAGACAGATGTGGGGATTCAGGGATGCTCTTCCCCTCTGAGCTGAACTAGCCATGGTGGATGAGACTTTCTGGCCCAGGAGTCTTTAGGAAGAGAGTAGCTCCCAAATCCCATGGAGCCTGCCAAGATCTGACAGAAGGGCTATGAGTGCATCAGCCAGGGGTCACAACTCAAGGTGGAAATCCCGAGTCTAATCAGATAAGTCGAAGTTGGAGAATATGTATTTCAGGACAAAGGTGGTAACTAATTATAAAAGCAAGAAGCAGTCATTTGCAGGAATAAGAGGTGGTGGTGATGGTAGAGAAAAGAGTGGGCTCTAAGAGAAGATCTCTCAGATATAAGATTAGCAAGTTTTCCCAGCACTGGCCCAGAAGCAAACACCAGATATTCCAGTTCCCTGAGATGTGGGGGCCCCTGCCTGCCCACCCCACTGCTGCCAAGCTCCTGAAGCAATGTGGGAGGGAGCCCTTTCTTTGGGAGAGGTGGGCCCAACCGCCCGAGGAGCAAGTGCTGACAAGTCTCTTGGCTTTCCTGTCTCACCCCCATGCAGGGCTCTCCTGCCTGTCTTTGCTGGAGTCTCACTTTTCATCTCGGTCCTGCTGAGGTCTTCAGTTTGAATTTGAAGCTTGGCCCCAATGTCAGTCCCCTTGGTTCCTGCCCCACCCCCACCATCTGCCTTTCCCGTAGACATATTAACCCCCACAAGAGATACTTTCCGCTTCCTTCTCTTGAGAAAGCAGTTGAACTTTGGGGCCTAAAAACTGAAAGTGTGCCTAGTTCCTGGGGTGAGTTGATTTGTTTCTAAAAGCCTGGACTCATAAAATAATAATACAGGAGGTTTGGGGGAGGAAGATCCTGCACTCAGTCTCCAAAGTAGCCCAAGGGTAGAGGAGGCTGGGTGGGGGGGACAGGTGTAGGGACAAGGGCTGTCTGTGTCCACACTTGAAGGGGAAGGTCTTGAGCCCTAAAGAGAAGACCGCTCTTTGGGAGTGCACCTGCATCCGACAGAAGAAGCAAATGGGCCACCATGACACAAGAGTGAGCGGCCTCTTTCAGGTCACTGAGGAGCCCCGGGGTTCTTGTTTAATTCCCTGGACAGAGGGGTCCCTAGAAATGGGTTCATAGTGGAATCTTCATGTGCCTTCATCAGAATTGGATGAATATGACTTAGGGGAATAGAGAAAGGTGATATTTGTTGTACCTGAATGTCCAGAAGACCCTTAGGGCCCACTAGTGACCATTAGGAACTCTGTCCCTCTAAGGGAAAATGGCAGTGCAGACCTAGGAAAGGAAATTGACAGGACTCAGCTGATGAAGAGTTTGTCTCCAGAGCTATTCCCTAAGGTAAAGGGATGGATTCTAAGAAATCGAGGTGGACTTGCGGGATGACAGTCCCCAGACATAGTAGTAGCTGAACCTGGATATATCCCAGCTCTTACTCAAAAACGAAGTGGATGGCTACCAGATCACACAGGGACCAGAGTACAGTACGACTGTGCATACAGGTGGGGGAGGTACTGTCAGTGTGACCGCTCCTCCTCTATGTTCTATCAGGATAGCTGAAGGACCTGGTGGTGAGGCCACTCAATGAGACCTGGAAAACAGAAAGTTCTTCTAGACCCACCAGGCAGGACCCCCATCTGAGGGGCCAAGGGGAAGTGGATGGTATTCAAAGGCAGGTTTTTGACAACAGACTACATTTATTTAGGTATTTATTTTTAGCGCTGGGGATTGACCCCACAGTTGGCTGATTTTAAACCAGGTTATTTCTGCCCATGTGTTGGGTATCTCTTCTGTGCTGTCAGGAGCAGGGATATGGAGTCACTCAGGTCCAAAGGTGTCATTCAGAGCAGAGACAAATTGCATGCACTGGCTGGGTCCAGAAGCCTGGTCAAGGGTCCCTTTTCAGGAACCTGGACCTGGACCCCACAGGGAGACTAGACTGTGGGGGAAAGGGAGGGGTCTCCTGGCGAGACCTGATTACCCACTCGAGGCCAGACTGTGGAGACATCAGTGGGGACAAAGAGAATGAGTTCATTCCAAACCCAGAAGACTCTGGCTGCACCTGGTTCTAAAAGATTGGTTCTCCCTGGAAGTTGGGTTACTCCAGCAAGGCCAGATGCAGGACTAGAGAGCAGGGTTGGAGGATGCAGGTGGCCCGGGCTGCTCAGGAGAAAAGGTCAGACTCAGATTTGAGGCCTCAACAGCTCCCAAGATGCCTGGGGTTCATCTTCCCCGACTTCCTTGGGCTTTGGACTTGGCCCTCTCAGAACCGAACTGACCTGGCTGCCTCTGCCTGTCCCAGGCATGGACTCTCCTGCCTGCTCATGGCCTGGTCCATCTCAGTTCTGTCCTGGTTGTGTGCTGGCTTTCTGCCTCCTCCACCTGTTCTCAGTCTCCTCTGCCCACCTCCAGGACAGGTGGACACCTTCCTGAGACCTGTCCAGGTATTGAAAGGGCCTCAGACACTCAAGGACTTGCCTAAATGAAAGAGTGTCCATGACCTCTGTGACTCATCAGGGACACCCACATCAGCCATACTGGACTCCAGAGAGCCTCCACACCCTGCTCCCAAATCTATCAGTTAGTGAAGAATGGATGTCTGATGCGGAAGTTATGGAATGCCTTTGCTGTGAAGGAAATATATATTTTTTGACAACATTGAAAATCATTATTTATTTGACAGATAACTTCTGAATTAATATAAAGAAATGGCAATAACTTGTATATACATTTATTCAAAATATTTTCATTAAGCACCAAGTAGAACAGTTTCTGATCTTTTCAGCAAAAACACTTTTATCATTGAAAGACTGCCTCAAACTTAGTTTATTTGGGGGAGGGGTGAGGGGAGGGGAACACCAGGGATTAAACTCAGAGACACTCAACCCCTGAGCCACATCCCCAGCCCTATTTTGTATTTTATTTAGAGACAGGGTCTCACTGAGTTTCTTAGTGCCTGCTTTTGCTGAGGCTGGCTTTGAACTCTCAATCCTCCTGCCTCAGCCTCCCAAGTCACTGGATTACAGGTATGTGCCATCACGTTGGGCATTATTAGGTTTTTAATCAAGAAACCTAAAGCTGCCAATCAGAGTTTTTAATTAGCATGAAATGAGCAGGTTAAAACCCTTATGAGTAAAAAATAACTTTTAAGTTTTGACCTATACATTCCAACCAAGGGGAGATACGCTGGCCTCAGGCTAGTCATCCCAGGTCACAGGTCCACAAGCCAAGTATCATCCTCACAGCTCTCAAACAAAATGAGTAATAGGTCTACACAAAGTGCGTACAAAATACATGTTCCTGTATGTTCCAGGGGAGTAATGCCTGTTTCCCATGAGCATGCAGTGCAGCAAGCGGCACAGAAAAAGACACCATTCACTAAGCCACAAGACAGCAGAAGGAATAAAAGCCCTGTGCCTGGAATGGAGTGGAGGCTTTGAGGACCAGGTGGCATCCAGGCCACACCAGGACATGAGTGGATATCAAGGTGCATAGGGAGGGAGGGATCTGCAGGGTTGGAAAGGACAAAATGAACCAAGACCCAGCCACAGATCTACTGACTATTCAGAAGACAGAGGAGTGTTCGTTCTGGCTGAGGGATATAATCCAAGAGTCGCGTAAAACAGAGAAAAGAAAACCTCTTCTGACAAGAGGGCAGCATACCTTCCCCACAGAGGATCCACATGCTCTCCGTGGGGGTGAAGGAGCCAGGATCACTCTGCAGGTCGCCTCCCTGCCCAGGCTCTAGGCTCCTAGAATCAAATCCATTGAGCAAGAATCTTCTTTCATGTTAACTGCCTTTTCTCCAAAAAGTCAAACAAAAACACAAGCAAACAAAACAAAACTCAAAAGAAAAAGAATCAGATCAAGCTTTGACCCCTTGTCCATCACTTATGTCCCAGCTGTCACGCTAGGGAGACTGGTCTGCTGTCACTCACACTGGTTCATTACTGCGAGGCTTCCTGCATGTCGTGCTCCCAATACCTCTCCCTCAAGACAGCAAACACCGCACAACACATCCACTCACCCAAACCAAAGGCAGCATCAACTCAAGGATCTACTGAGATGTTACTATGCTAACCTGCATACTTGAACACTTTTTTCTGATTTATATTTACAGACTATCTGCACTCTGTACTGCTATGGTGTCGCAGTCTGGCTGGGCACAAAATAACCGAGCACTCCCGCGAACGCCACGCACGCAGCCTTCTCCCGGGACACACCACACACCAACCGGAAATCCCTCCCAGTAGTTTATGGTGGTTGATAACGTGTTGGGAAACCATGTAGTTCAGCACGTACACCCCTCTTGGTTTAAACCAATCAGTTCAAACAAATCCCCCTCTTGTAGTAACCAATCACCCCTACCCAACTTGTTCCTGCCAGTGAATGTGCTAATCATGTTTTAGAGTTGTTATTTGATTTTCCCGCAGTGTGTGATGATTTGCTAAGAGATGCTATGATGTATGTGGGGGTCCCTACCTTCTCCAAAGAATGTATAAAACTGCTGCAAACCCTGGGCTCGGGGCCTCTCAGTGTCACCAGTTGCTGTGTGTGTGTGTGCGGAGGACAGAGCTAGCTCGCAATAAACACCTCTTTGCTGCTCACATCGATCTTGGGTCTCTGGTGGTCTTTTGGGGGTCCCGAATTGGAGCATAACAGGGGGACTTCGGCTGCTTTTTGTGCTGCACACTGATGTCCTCCAGCACCTGCTGCCGATGCCTGGGCCGAGTCAAGTGCTTCTGCACCAGCGCATCTCTCCTCCGCAACTCCTGCCTTAGTTCTGAGACATCCTCTCAGATAACTTGCTCTGGTTTCTGGACAGATAACTGCAATCTTTTTTTTTTTTTTTTTTTTGGTAGAAAAAAAAACATTCTGTCTAACTTGGAATATTCAGAAACTTATGGATACACTGATCAACACCTGTTCGAATTTCTTCGTGATCCGTGTCATTGACATAATCCTGACTCACTCAGGAGAGAAGCAAAGCGAGCCTCGAAAGCCGACTCCTACTCGTCCACCAAGGTGCTGCTAGAAGCTCTTGGTGCGCCTGAAGAAGCAAAGCCTGGCCCTGGAGTCCTGGCGAGGGTTGTGGGGAGCCCCTGGTGGCTGCCCGGAGAACATACCCCCCAGCAGATTGGCCAGGTCTGGGGTGGCCTGAAGGAAATCTATTAAGAAATAGTCCAGGGCTGGGGCTGGGGCTCAGGGGTAGCACACATGCCTGGTATGTGTGAAGCGCTGGGTTTGATTCTCAGCACTGCGTATAAATAAATAAAATAAAGGTCTATCAACAGATACAAAAAAGAAAAAAGAAAGAAAGAAATAGTTTACACTAGGGGTTGGGAAGGAGCTCAGCGGTGAAGTACCTGCCTGGGGTGCACAAGGCCTTGGGTTCGATCCCCAGCCCTGCAACAGATGAACAGAATGGAACTGTTTGATAACATTTCCTAGTTTATTTCTATAAATATCAAAGTCTGGCTGCTGTTTTTATAATGTAGACTGATAACTTTTTTTCTACTGGAGATATTGTTCCTTGAATGTTGCCCAGATTATGTTGCCACACATGCTCCAGATACCTGTTTAGTTTTTCAGCATGCAAAGTTCTCCTTTGCTGCATTCGAAGTAGGCAGAGATATTTTAACGGTGGAGTGGTGGACAACGGGGAAAATGAGAGAGAGAGAGAGAGAGAGAGAGAGAGAGAGAGAGAGAGAGAGAGAGAGAGAGAGAAAGTGTGTGTGTGATGCCCTGGTTATTAACACTGTGACTCTGTCAGCCAAGTGGAAGTTGTCGGCCCTTACCCTCCTCTGGCTGAAGTGAACAAAATTCTCTGTTGAGGGAAAAATCTGATGGATGAGTCTACCAGCCCTAACAGTCTTGGGACCAAGTCCATGGAATCCATCTACATCCATCCTTCTCCACAAGGAAGTAGACGTTTTTATTAATGGGAACCCACTAGAGACTCAAAGCCCCAGGGAGACCACATCATATGCCATTCTGGGATCACAGGAGCCAAATTTCTGACCCACATACAAGACCTTGACTGGAATTTCAAGGCCCAGTTTGGGAGATTAACCAGTGTCAAGTTTAAAAGTTTCGCTCTTATTATTAATAATTCCAGTTATACGATAAGCTCTCTATATTTTAGGGGGCATTGAGTTTATCATTTTACCATAAAGGCTTGTTGGGAATGAGAGTTTAAGGTAACAATTCCTTAAGTAAGAACCAATCTTACTACTGGTTCACTTATAGATCCCTTTGAGATATCAGTGAAAATTGAGAACACTCTAGTAACCCAAACACACACTTCCCAGCTTTTTCAGTTTAGGGGTCCCCAGTTCCCTGAGGCATCCCCGTGAACAGCAGTACAAGGCCCCCAGCTCACGGGCAGAGGCTCTAACCAGCAGGCTCGGGGGTTCTGTTGCATTTTTACCCGGGAAGCTTTCACAGGCCCTTGGAGGTTATTTTCCACCTGTCTCATCAGAGCCCCAAACTGAAATTATGGATGACTTTTATCTGTGACCAGATTTGAACACCTTGACTCAGACAGCAGGTGTGCCAGGCTGGAGCTGGAGAATTAAATCCTGGGATTTTGAGCCAGGATGATGGCATTTCTGCAAGCAAGACACATGGACTAAGAGGGACGTCGAAGTGATCGTTCACTTTAAAGACAGCTTCATAATGATGATCGATCAAGCTTATTTCAAAAGCCAGAGGGACCCCCTCCATAGGGTTCTGACATGCTGCCCGGGTCTGCCAGCCTTCTATGGACCTGCGTTTCTCTTGCCAGTTAGGTAACTCAGGGTCTGTTGTGATATTGGAACCTCTCCCCTCTGTGGTCTGGGACACACTGGCAAGGGATTGTCTGACTGTTCATCTGTCTTAGAGATTTTACTGATTGCCTGGGGGTCAGACATGATCATAATTCCAAATGTGACACATAAGGGAAAGTTTCTTGTAGGTTTGACAAGTTGAACATTTTCCTCTAACTGCTCCAGTCACCATGGCAATAGGTAGATGATGAGGGTTTTAGTGCCATCTTATCTGGCTATCTTACTATTGAGAATTAAATTGTGCTGGGCATGGTGGCGCACACCTGTGATCCCAGTGGCGCAGGAGGCTGAGGCAGGAGGATTGCAAATTCAAAGCCAGCCTCAACAACCTAGCAAGGCCCTAAGCAACTCAGTGAGACCCTGTCTCTAAATAAAATACAAAAAAGGGCTGGGGATGTGGCTCAGTGGTTAAGCACCCCTGGGTTCAATCCTGGTACCAAAAAAAAAAAAAAAAAAAAAAGGAATTAAATTGTTTTTTAGTTGGGCTCTGTGGCACACACTTGTAATACATGCAACTCAGGAGGCTGAGGCAAGATAATGTCAAATTCAAGGTCAGTTTCAGGTTAGTGAGACAATAAAAATAAAAAGGGCTGGGGATGTGGCTCAGTGGTGAAGTACTCCTGGGTTTAATCCCCAGTACCATTAAAAAACAAAACAAAACAAAATAAAGAAAGAACAACGAGTTAAATTGTGTCTTTGCCCATCTCAAATGCAGTGTTGAAGCCCTAACTCCCAGTACCTCAGAACGTGACCTTGTTTGAAAATCAGATTGATGCAGTTGTAATTAGCTGAGGTGAGGTTATTAGGGTAAGGTGAGACTCTAACATAACTGGGCCCTTATGTAAAGGGGACATTTAGGCACAGACACATACAAGAATGCAGGTGAAGATGATGGCAGATATTGGGAGTATGCATCTATAAACCAACAAAGAGCAGAGATTGCCAGATGTCACCAGAAGCTGCTGGAACATTCTCCCTCATGGTTCTCAGAAGAAACAACCTAGCCAACACCTTGACCTCAGACTTCCAGCCTCCAGAACTGTGAGACAATGAGGCTCCACTGTTTGAGCCCCTTAGTTTGTGGTACTTACTGCGGTTGCCTGGGGGGAAGTAAATGGACTTATATTGTCCTCTGATAGGAAACATATCACCGTCCCAGTTAGAGCATCCAAATACACTAAACTATGCAGACCAGATGGAGAACCCTTATGCCTACGTTTGCCTCCCACCTTAATCTTTGTCGACTGGGACTGTAATGACCTTCCACTCCAGAGGTGGGCGTGCGTAGCTCAAGTATTTTTCAAGCAAGAGAAACAAGCCTGGCTGTTCAAACTTGGCCTTGAGAAACCAGGCTAGTGATGGCGGGAGGGTGGCAAATACACAGTGACTGTCTGAAAACTTTTACAATCGATACCAGGCTTCTGCAAGAATATTGACATTATTCCCCAGCAGTGTCCCTGATGGAAACCAAAAACTCTGGACAAGGCTTGCCCCTCGAGCTAGTAGACTGAACACCTCTATTCTCCCTGAGGTAGAACAGAGGCCAGTGAATCCTGAGCTGCGGCTCCATTCAGAAGCCTGTTCCAGGAGCACACTATACGCCCAGGGGCTGCAGATGAAAATTAGAAAAAGGGAACCCCCAGAGGCAGCCACACCTGCAGGGCTTGTACTGCTTAAGGAGAGCAGGTGGATGAGAGAATGGCACCCCTTACTCCCAGCAGGCGCAGCTCCTGCCAGGAGGCCCGGCTTGGTGGTCAGGTGAGCGCTGAATTCCACATCCCGGGTCAGGAGCCATTATGCAGTGGGCAACTTGTGCAGATACCCGTGGCAGCCCCAGGTGTCTCCTCGGTCCCCAGATTGCACCTGCTTCTATTAAGGTGCCTACTCCACATGGATGGGGGATTGGTTCTATGGCCCAAGAATGGCACCCAAGACCCCAAACTGTGGATAAGACGTGCTAATGGACCCCGAGTTCTAGGTCCACGGCATCCCAGCACTCAAGCCAGAGCTCTCCATGGGGCGTAGAGACAAGTTCATTCTCTCTCTCCTTGTATAGGAGCCCAGGGAAGAAAGGAGGTCATTGTCCTTCGAAAATGTAGAGTCTGTGGGAAGACACTCTTCCCTTCAGGGGGTCCGATGCTTTCCCTCCTGAAAGCCAGAAAATCCCTAGTAAAAATCAAGGAGGGTGCTTCTGAGGAAGGAGCCACCCTGGTCCCTGCCTGCATATTTGCTGAGTGCAGGGTGCCATTCCTCCTTGGGGGTGGGGGTGTGCCTGGGAGAAGAGGGAGCCCTCGGGGTGAGGCAGCTGTGGGGACCAGTTCCAGGGGCAATGAGTTCTGCCCTCCCTGGCCCCAGTCTGGAACAGCAGTGCAAACCTGAGGGCAGGAGCAGGACCTTCAGTCACTGGTGGAGTCCCTCTGGGACCCCTGTCGCCCCAATCTCTCAACAGATAGGAAATGTCCTCAGAACTACTGCCGGATGGCGCTCTGTTGAGCGTGACAGTCCCAGGGCGCAGTCCCTGCCACGCTCCACTCCAGTATTTGGACCTGACCAGCCTTGCTCTGGGAGCCGACCCGGCGGTGAGTGACCCAGCAGCGCACGGCCACCAATCATGTCCCACTCAGGGTCTAGAGCCAGGCACATCCCCATCCCAGGTCTTTCCCTCACAAGCCATAAGTTTCCAAGGCAGAGCGCCGCAAGTCTTCCCGTCAGAACGCAGTCGTGGTCCTCGTTGTCACTAGAGGGCGACCGTGTGCAAAGGGAAAGCTGCGCGCCACTGGGACCGCTCGGCCCGGCGGGGTGGCCAGGTCCCTCGAGGGCACGAGACCCACCGCTCAGCCCTCCAACACAGCGCCTGCCAGCTGCTCGGGGCATACCCCGACCCCAGGCCCTCCTCGGGCTCTCTCGGGGACCTGGGGACCCCGGGCCAGTTCCCCGGGGTGCCCAGAGCTGTGGCAGAGAAGTGGCGATTCCTGGGATTGGAACCTGTTTCACCCTCAGAGGGCCAATTTTAGAGGGACAGAGGACACTCCCTGGCAGGGTGGGGGTCCCCGGGGCTCAAGGTCACTGCCAAGGTGGCCCCACCCCGGGCAGCAGGAGCCAGGCCACCCAAAGGCAAAAGCAGAATGCCCTGAGTAATAATTAAAATATCATCATCATCATCATCACCACCACCACCATCATGATGGCTCTGCTGGTGTTTGGAAGCCTAACTGAATTCATTCTGCTCCGTAAACCTGCTTTGCACAAATTTCTTGGCATCTGTCCATGACTCCAGAGTCTAGGCGCCTTTGGCCAAATGGATGAAGATTGTTTCAAGGCGAAACCAGGGAAAATAAAATAATTAAAGGCTATATTCTTGCCCAATTCAAAATGGAAAAAAAAATTTTTTTTCAGTGCTGTGGGTTGAACCCAGGGGCACCCTATCAGAAGTTCTATCTCCAGTGTGGCCTCCCCTCCTCCTTTAAAATTTATTTTGAAACAGGGTCTTGCTAAATTGCTGAGGCTGGCCTCAAACTTTTAAGCCTCCTCCCGGAGTCTCTGGAATCACTTGGATTACAGGCATGCACCACAGCACATGGATGAAAATAGTTTTAGTTTGTAGAAGGCAGTACTTATCTTACAATTTTGGATACTTAATTGAATCACAGACTTTTTTGTTTTTGTTTTTGTACTGAGGATTGAACCCAGGGGTGCTCCACTACTGAGCCACATCCCCAGCTGTTTTTTATATTTTGTTTAGAGACAGGGCTTCACTGAGTTGCTTAGGGCCTAGCTAAGTTGCTGAGGCTGGCTGTGAACTCACAATCCTCCTGTTTCAGGCTTCTAGCTGCTGGGATTACAGGCGTGGGCCATGTACCCAGTGAATCATAGACTTTTTATGAGGAAAAAAAATTAAGCTCATATTTCACTGTCACATGTTAACTAATGTCTGGGCCTATTTGGAAAGTAGCAGCCTGGGCTGGGGATGTGGCTCAAGCGGTAGCGCGCTCGCCTGGCATGCGTGCGGCCCAGGTTCGATCCTCAGCACCACATACAAAGATGTTGTGTCCGCCGAGAACTAAAAAATAAATATTAAAAAAAAAAGAAAGAAAGTAGCAGCCTACACACAGTTAGTCGGCTTAGTCAGCTTTTTGTCACTATGGCAAAATACCTGAGACAATCAACTGAAAAGGAGGAAAGTGTTCCAGTGACTCAAGAAGGCAGGAAGATGTAACTTTGAGGCCAGCCCAGGCACCTTATTGAGACCCTGTCTGAAAAATAAAAACATTTAAAGGGCTGGGGTTGTAACTCAGTGGTATAGTGCATGTGGATTCAAGCCCAGTACAAAAAAAAAAAAAAAAAAAGGAAAGGGTTTATTTTGATTCATGGTTTCAGAGATTTCAGTCCATGGTTGGCTGCGTGGATTGCTTTTGGGAGTAAGGCAGAACATCATGGTGGGCCTGTGGGGTGGAGCAAAATTGCTCACCTCATGGCAGAGCAAAGAGAAAGACAGGGAAGAGCCAGGTCCCAATATCTCCTTCAAGGGCAGATCCCCAATGACCTAACTTCCTCCCATTAGGCTCCACCTCTTAAAGGTCCCACTACCTCCCAATAGTGCCCACACTGGGGACCAAGCCTTTAACACATGGGCCTTTGAGGGACTTTTCAGACCCAAACAATAGCAGTCCCTTACATTTAACCCACAATATTTGGATTACGTGTATATTATTGGGCTGGGGATGTGGCTCAAGCGGTAGTACGCTCGCCTGGCATGCGTGCGGCCCGGGTTCGATCCTCAGCGTCACATACAAACAAAGATGTTGTGTCCGCTGGGAACTAAAAAATAAATATTAAAAATTCTCTCTCTCTCTCTCTCTCTCTCTCTCTCTCTCTCTCTCTCTCTCTCTCTCTCTCTCTCTCCCCTCTATCTTAAAAAAATAGTGTATATTATTTCATTTCACCTTGAAACGATTCCATAAGGTAGCTGAGGAAACTGGTACTTAGAGTAGGACGAGAACTTGCTCAAGGTCATATGGAAAATGAATAGCCCAGCTAATGCTGAAATGAGCTTGTGCTAGTCTGTGCGAAGACTGTTTATGTACCAGGCACTGTGTAAGACTCAGGGGATCCAGAGCTCACTCAGGTGCTTGGTGGTCTCTTTCAGGTTGAAAGTCATCCAGAGAGGTGATGGAACCTGACCTCCCCATCTAAAACGACCTCCCCACAATCATTGCCTTTTCTGTTTACCTTCTGTTACAGTTTGGATGGGAGGTGTCCCACCTGTGAGACAATGCAAGAAAGTCTGGAGAAGAAATGATTGGGTTATAGCCTTAACCTAATCAGTAAATTAATCACCTGATGGGGATGAACTGAGCGGTAACTGGAGGCAGGTGGGTGTGGCTGGAGGAAGTGGTTCATTGGGGGCATGGCTATGGGGTACACTTTGTATCTGGAGAGTGGAGGCTCTCTCTCTCTGCTTGCTGATCACCATGTGAGCTTCTTTCCTCTGCTGTACTTTGCCGCCATGATGTTCAGCCTCACCTCCAGCCCTGAGGAGTGGAGCTGGCCTTTTATGGACTAAGATCTCTGAAACTAAACTGTGAGTCCTCAAATAATCTCTTCCTCCCCATACACTTGTGCTGGTTGGTCCTTTATCACAGCAGCAAAATAGCTGACCAAAACCCCTTCCACCTGATCTGTTTATTGCCTGCTCTCTCCTCCCACTATAGTATGAGCCCCAAGGGCAGATGCTCAAAAGTGTTTGTGAAATGCAGGAAGATGGCTGCAATTCTCTAACCTGGCCCTCTCTTCTGGGTTCATGGTCTCCCTCCCTTAATCTGCGTGGGCAGGGCAGCCTGGGGCTTCCAGTTTCCTGCTGGGGTTGCCTACTGTCACACACTGCTCCAGTGATGCTCCTGGCCTGGGCTCCTTCCCCAGCCACTCGCCTCTCCTGCTGGCTCCTCCCCCTGCCCCATGATATTGGAATCCAGGCTTCTGACCTGAATGAGGGAAAACGCCTCCTAATAATCACTGAAGCTCCAAAATGGTTCCTAGGATTGGAGGCAGAGCCCACAGCAGCTGCTTGGCCTCCAGGAGAGCTCAAGACCTTCTGCAATCTCCAAACATTCCAATATGGCAATGGTTCTAGAGACTGTTTTTTTAATATCTTCATTTCTATTTATTTATTTGTTTGTTTATTCATTTATTTATTATTATGTGGTGCTAAGGACTAGAGACAGTTTTGGTTGTTGCAACTGGGAGTGCGGTTTGCTACAGGCACCTAGTGGGTAGACACCAGAGATGCTGTTCGGCAGCCTACAGTGCACAGGACAGCCCCATAACAAAGAAGTATCTGTTCTGAAATAGCAAAAGGCTGAAAGCTGAGAAATCTTGAAAGGCAGGGATGTTGATTTGGCTTTTGAGTTACTTCTTTAAAAATCCAGGCCTGAGTCATCCTGTGCCGGTCCCACCTCTACTCGTGCTTTACGCTTTACTTCTTACCTCCTGACCACTTATCAAACGACTGTGCCAGTTCCTGTCACTTTAGAAGCATCTCTGGGGATTCAGGAATGCGGGGACTACAGTGAGAAGTGGAGCCTGCGAACTCACCATCCGCTATCTGAGCCTTTGGTGGCAGAACAAGGAACTCATCACTAAGCTTCACCCAGAGGCTTATTGTGTCATCCATTATTTAAGACGTTTAAACAGCAAATATTTGCTGGGTGAGTTTAAGAACAAGTGGGAAATTGACCCACAGCTTATTGTCTAAGCTGGACCCTCCTGGTCTGTGCGGGGACAGGTACAGACATCCGAAGGCCTCTTGGGGGCGCTGTTCTCTCAGAACAGCCACTGCCAGCTTCTGGCTCAGACCAACAGTGTCCACACACATGGCCGTCAAAGGTGTGTTCTTTCTGTAATCAATCCTGATGTTCCCATCAAAAGCCTTCACAAGTTCCTATTGGTCGGGGCAGGGATCACTAAGCCACGGATTTTCTCTGCAGATTCCCTGTTCTAATGAGAAAACAGTGAGAGGAACACTTCTGAGCAGGCAGCCCAGCGGCAAGAAGTGTGCCCTTAGGCAGTCTACCATGAATAATTGATCGCCTGTATTATTTACGCCTCTTGGTCTGCAGAAGGTTGGCTTCTACAGAGTTCTTCATCTCAAAATCAAGTTCAAGCATTTCAGAGAACATTTCAGAGAACCTCTCACTTCTAGCAATTTCTTCCACAGAAACACTTCCACAAGGGCACAAAAGTTGTGCCAGGATGTTCACCACAGCATTGGGTACCAGAGAAAATCAGAAACAATTCAAATGTCCTCCAACAGGAGAATAATGAAGTCATGCCTGTTGGGGTAACTCCTTACTGTGAAATTCCACGTAAGACATGTGACAGAGCTACCTGAAATGACGCGAGAAGGAAGTTGCAGAGTGTATTGAATAATCCCACTTTTGTAAAAATTTTTTTGTATTTATTTACGTATATTAAAAAGTGCTCAGAAGCCCCTAAGTAGCATTCTAAATTCTAAAGCAAAGGAATTTTTAAAATTTATGTGTTTACATGAAGACAACCTATTTATGTATTAGTTTCATAATAAGAAAATCTGTGTTTATTTCTGTTGTCTTAGAAAAACCCATCCTATTAGATTTGGGTTTGTCCTCCCTGATGTGAGTTGTTTACTGTCACTGGCGGGTTCCTGTTTCCCTCCAGGGAGAGGGCTAATGCATTGGCGGTGGCTTCTGGCAGGATCATTACTGAAGGCATTGTTCTCATCCCAAAGTCAATCTTTTGGTGAGGACTAGCTTTTCTTCTCCTTCTCCGTCTCTTTTGATACCAGAGATTGAACCCAGGGAGCACCTAACCCCTGAGCCTCATCCCCAGTCCTTATTTTGAGAGAGGATCATGCTAAGTTGCTTAGGGCCTCACTAAGTTGCTGAGGCTGGCTTTGAACTTGTGATCCTCCTGCTTCAGCTTCCCGAGCTGCTGGGATGACAGGCGTATGTCACCATGCCTGGCAAGGTCTAGCTTTTCTTGACTGCAGGGTTTGGAAATGCTAACCATAGGTTCCCTCTCATTCATACAGTGGGTCCCCAGGGCAGCTGCCCTTGTGTCAGTCAAGAACTTTTAAAGGAAAGAAGAATCCACCAGGAGACCCAGCTATGGTTGGAACTGGGGTTTCCTTCACCTCTGTATTCCCAGGGCCAAGCGAGGGGCATGGTGGGTAGTTGATGCTCAGCAATTGCTGAACAAATTTGTCAAAGGAAGAAGGAATCTTTGAGCCCTGCCGGCTTGGTTTTCATGAAACTTTGGGGAACGGGGTATCTGAGAAGGTGGCCTGAAGTTCCTGGTTGACAGATCAGAGCTGAACCAGCGGGGTAAAGTTGTAGGCAGGTGCCCTGAGACCCAACAGCACCTATGATGGCTTAGCCTGCAGGAGCAGTGCCATCCTGAAGCCAGCACAGTGCCAAGGAGTTCAGGGATTTGCAGACTGTTTCTGCCATGCAATAGCTAGGCATAAACATTAATCACCTCCCGTCAATAACGAACAGGGAGTGGTGTTAATGGCCAAGTGATATCAAGATCTTCTGAGACAGCTTTGGGACTAGGCCAAGAAGGATCTAAGTGGGTTTATAGCTGCTCTGAGGTCCTTCAAGGACCCCAATCCAGGCCCACCCAGAAGTTGGCCCTCTCTGTTTCCAGAAAAGGAAAAAAATCCTCAAGTTCCCGTTTCCCACGGAAGTTGTCTCTTGTCCCACACAATCATGATGGGCGACTTCTTTGGGTCTGCAGACACAGCTCTGGACCCCTGGGCCTTGCTACCACAGGCCCTTTGCCCCCCGTCAAAATCTCTTCCAGGTCACAGATGCTGGGCACCTAATGGTCTTCTCCATCTTCTGTGAGGCAGAAATTCTAACCTAGATATTTTCAATGTAGCTTTTAAGTGCGTTTTGGTTAGTTAATTTCATGAAAATGCACAGGTACGCTGTCAAACATTTAGAAGAATAGAAAACAAAAATAAATGAGCCTTCATTCCACCCCAGGTCTCCAAGCCTGTAGGAGCACATGACCAAACACACATGCACATGTCTCTTGGTAGAAGCAAACTGGGCACACGCAGTACACACGCTTCTGCGCCCTCTTTTCTTCTAACTTATTTTATCTTGAGGATTGTTCCCAGTCCGTACATACACAGGTGCCTTGTTTTCAAAACCAGTTGTACTATCCCACTGTGTACAGATAACTGCTTACTGAGGATGTTTCCACTTGAGACTTTATGATGTTGGGAAAGTAGACCTGTACAATAATTGTGTTTCCGCTGTCAGTAGAATATTGAATACATTTTGTGAGCCGGCTGCAGTGGTGTGTGCCTGCAATTCTAGCAACTGCAG
This sequence comes from Urocitellus parryii, assembly GCF_045843805.1. Classification (NCBI taxonomy): domain Eukaryota; kingdom Metazoa; phylum Chordata; class Mammalia; order Rodentia; family Sciuridae; genus Urocitellus; species Urocitellus parryii. The sequence goes on along the minus strand of NC_135533.1, from coordinate 14,643,248 downwards.
AGGCTGAGACAGGAGGATCGCAAGTTCAAGGCCAGCCTCAGTGAGGTAGGAGACCCTGTCTCTACTGGGTGGAGCCTGACAATGGAGCCAGCACAGAGGACCAGGCAGCCTGTGGAGGGAGCTGGTGCTCCTGAGGAGAGCTGGAATCTGGCTGGGGCAGGCCGAGCCTCCCTCTCCAGCTCTCCACCAGGAACCCTCAGTTACAGGAGTCAAGATGATTCTTCTGAGCTAATGTGGGCGGGGCTTCTGTTGCTTACTCTGGAAAGCATCCAAAGAACAGAAGGTGGCATCAAGGACGGGGGCCAGGGCTGGGGCTGTGGCTCAGATGTAGAGCACTTGCCTAGTCTGTGTGAGGCCCTGGGTTTGATCCTCAGCACTACATAAAAATAAATAAATAAATAAAATAAAGGTATTGTGTCCATCTACAATGAAAGAAAGAAAGAAAGAAAGAAAGAAAGAAAGAAAGAAAGAAAGAAAGAAAGAAAGAAAGAAAGAAAGAAAAACAGAATGGGGCCCAGGCCCAGTGGTGCACACCTGTAATCCCAGCAGTTCAGGAGGCTGAGGCAGGAGAATCTCGGATTCAAAGCCAGCCTCAGCAAAAGTGAGGCACTAAGCAACTCAGTGAGACCCTGTCTCTAAATAAAATACAAAATAGGGCTGGGGATGTGACTCAGTGATCGAGTGCCCTGAGTTCAATTTCCAGTAACCTGCCCCCCCCACACCAAAAAAAGAATGGGGGATTGCTATTGGCCTGAAAATATAGAATTAGCTGAGTCAAGGCAAGATGAAGACCTTCTACTCTTGACTGGCAAGTGGGTGGTTCCTGCATGACACATGGTGCTGAGAGAACTGATTAAATTGCTGCATCTCAGGCAAGATGTTTACCTAATGGGGACTTACCTTCTTGCCATTTTACAGTAAAAGTCCAACACAAAAGAAACAAACCTAAATGGCATTCTGACACATGCTACAGTATACATGAACCCCGAGGACATGATCATCAGTGAATTAAGGTGGTCACAGAAGGACAGAGGCTCTATCCCTCCATTTACATACAGGTAGAATGTAGAGTAGTCAGCTTCCTTGAGACAGAAAGTAGAAAGGTGGATGCCAGGGCTGGGAGCTAGGGACATGCTTAATGGGTGCAGAGCTTCACTTTTGCAAGGTGAGAGTTCGGGAGACGGGTGGTAGTGCTGGTCGTACAGGGAATGTGCTCAACACCACTGAACAGTGCACTTAGAAAGGGCTGGGGTGGTGAATTTCATGCCAGGTGGATTCTACCAAAGTTTACAAAAGGCCCGCACAGAAGGAAGAACTCAGCTTTGTTAAGAGAGGCCCTTTCTGTCTTTGGCCTGCAATCCAATGTGACTGAACCCCGGGGGAGGCCATGTCAGGAAAGCTGAGTTATCTGCAGCAACCTGAAGTTACTGTGAGCAAAGGGGGGAGGCAGAGGGCAGAGCAAGCAATAAGGCCGGCGGCATGGTGGCACACATGCCAGCTAACCCTGGCAACTGGAGGCTGAAGCAGGAGGAACCCAAGTTCAAGGCCAGTCTCAAGTTAGAGAGGCCCTGTCTCTAAATAAAAAATAAAAAGGGCTGGGGATGTGGCTCAGTGGTTAAGCGCCCATGGATTAAATCAAATCCCCAGTATCAAAAGAGGGGGAGGCAAAGTTGGAGGCTTGGGGAATAAGTGACTAGCATTTTGTTATGCCGTGTTCTACATATTAGTGAGAATCCATCGACTTCTTTCAACACCCCGTGGAGCAGGTGCTGTTTTAAAGTTGAGGAATGAAGGCATGGGGGGAGTTAAAAAGATAAACCGTGATGAAGCCAGTGACAAGGTTAGCAGGTGTCAGTGCTATGGGTGTGACCTGGGCCATCGGGGTCACACTGACGTCTCCCATCCAGTGCTGGGTGCTCTGTGATGGCTGATCCTGTCTGCTTCTTCTAAGTGCTTCTCACCCGTGCCCTGGAGACCACTATGGGGACGTACCGGGGTTGGACAGAGCGCTGAAGCCTATTGCAAAAAATGGGAATTTCCAGGATGGGTTGTAGAATCCAAGACCGTCCCCTTGCCCAGACCTTGTCACTGTTGCATGGTGTTGACCAGAAGCAAGTACCCTGGAAGCTCCTGAAAGCCTAAGGGAAATGGGTTGTCAGAGAAAGTGGCATCTGGTCTACAAAGGCTGGGGCCCCAGGGGAAGCGGGGTGTCTGGGGTGGTGCCTCTGACACCAGGTGCAGATGGGAGTGCTCCTTGACGGTGCTCCTCCCCCTCCGGAGGCCTCTCCTCACTCCCACATCCTTTGACTCCCAGGGACGCTCCTCCTTGTGGAGGACAACCTCTGGAGCTGCTGAGGGAAAGCTTTGACCTTGCAAAATTATCTGCTGCTTCAAATCCTCGCCATGTGCTCACGGCCAGGAACCCACAGAACCCAGGCTCGTTTCCTGGGCCACAATAAAACAGGTGACCTCATAGCTGGCTCTGGATCCGGAGACCTCCTGGGCTAGTCTTTCGGCTGTCCCCCACTTTCCACCCTGGACCGTCTTTTCGTGTGCACTACTTAGGTCGCACGTGGAGGCCGTGGGTCAGGGTTCAGCAAAGCCTGAGGATGGTGCGTCATCACCTGGCCTGGGAGGAGGGTGCAGGAACGAGCTGGGGAGAGTCACATCACAGGCAGTCTGTGGCAGAGAAGGACAGAACAGAGGCACGGTCCTCATTCGAGGGAGATTTGTTCCGGCCCATGAGCCACAGTCTGGAAAGTCTCCGGGGACGAGGGCTTGTCCCAGTGGAGAGGCTTTTCCCGACCAAAGGATGCATTTCCTGTTCCCTAAAGAGAACAGTGTCTGCCTCAACCCAGGAAAGGAGGACTTTGAAGACCCCATGGCCCCAGGTGGAGTGGTGAAGTCAAACAATGCTTCTTTGATTATTTTTGAGAAATTATTTTTTTGCTACTGGGATTGAGCCCAGGGTCTCACCTGTACTAGGCAAACACCGTACCACGGAGCTACATCCCCAACCCTTTTTATTTTATTTTGAGACAGAGACTCCCTAAGTTGCCCGGGCTGACCTTGAACTTGAGATCCATCTTCCTCAGCTTCCTAAGTTACTAGGAGCACAGGCCTGCATTATCATGCCTGGCTCTAAAAAGTTTTTTTTTTTTTTAAATTATAAATTGACAGATGATAGTCATATATATTCATGGGGTACAAAGAGATGTTATGAGATAAATATAAACATACATACACAATGTGAAATGATCAAGCTAATTAACATGTCCATCCACTCAAATGCTTATTTTTTTTTGTGGTGAAACTTATGCTGTTAGTAATTTTGAAATATGCAATACATTATTATTGACTATAATCACAGCCAGATTCTGTGGCATGTGCCTGTAATCTCAGAAACTTGGGAGGCTGAGGCAGGAGGATTGCAAGTCTGAGACCAGCCTGGGCAACTTAGAGACCCTGTTTTGAAATAAAAAAATAAAAAGGACTGGGGATGTAGCTAAGTAGTACAGGGCCCCTGGGTTCAAGTCCCAATACCAAAACCAAAAAAATAAAAAAACCCCAAATCAAACAGGCCATAGTCACTATGCTACGCAATAGATCTCAAAATATTTCCTTCTCTTCTAAGTGAAACTTTGTGCCCTGTGACCAACAGCTCTCTATTCTCCCAACCGCGGAGGATATGATTTTAACAACCCCAAACAGACCCTGTACAGGAGAGTGCACCCACACAACCAAGTCACGAAACATCTTCTGCTGCTCATGCTTCGTATTCTTCTTGTCTAGGTTTTGCCAGATTTGCTTGGTTAACTTATGGACCTGGGGGAATTTCTCATTGTGTGTTGTTGTTGTGACTGGTCTGTTCCTGCCCCCGACCTCCTTGGCATTCCACGGACGTGTGGAGAAGGCAGGGGTGGTCTGGGGGCAGATCCTAGGGGGCTTCGCTGGCTTCTGATGTGTGCCCACCCTGGAGGAAGAGGACGTGGCTCCTCCAGTCCAGGGCACCTGCAGGGCCCTGCAGTCTATGTACAGCTAGGTCCTCACCATGTGCAGGTGTTCCTCCCCATGTCCTCCCTGGTCCCACCCTCCTCCTCACCACGACCCCCTGCAACTTGCGCTCACATAATCAACAGTGAGGACGGCAGTTCTTCTCCAGAGAGGAGAAAGTGAGGCCCTTCCTGATTAGGGTGGATCTGTCTTCAGGGTCTGCATGACCATTTTCCCTAGAGGGCTTGTGACATTTGTACGATATAAGGTCCCTGACACCTTGACATTGAATATACTGCTTAAATCAGAAATTGTGAACAGGAAGCCCCGGGCTGGGTCGATCCTGCAGGTATTTTTTTTTCTTTATGCAGTGTTTTATATTCAAAATACTAATCGTTCATTGGCATTAAAAATTGTGACATAGCATCTCAGCTTCCCAGATCATTTGGAAACTGGGAAGGGCTTGGTGCCAGAGGAGCAGGGTACCCATTTGGTAAGGGCCCTTTGGCCTGAGTGGAGGGTCCTCTATAGCCCCAGCTGGTGGGCTGTATTCCCTCCCGTGGATCCAGTCCTTTCCATCCTTGGAGATTTGGATTTGGCAAATCTGTGGCCTCCAGGGTCCAGTAAACACCCACATTCCAGAAATGCCCAGGGCCCACGAGGAAAGACAAAGGATCAGGTTTCACCAGCAAACTCTGGCAGGCAGCAGGATAATCTACCGAAATAAAAGTTTTATTTGTCTGTTTATTTATTATTAGCAATTTCACAGGCTGTGTACCTCCTTGCTTAAAATAATTTAAAATTTAATTTAAAAATTTTTTTTTTCAGGACAAAGAAATTGAACCCAGGGCCTTGTGCATGCTAGACAAGTGTTCTGCCACTGAGAAGTGTTCTGTCCCCTGCCCTTCTCATTTTATGTTGAGATAGGGTCTCAAAAAGTTGCTGAGGCTGGCCTCAAACTTGTGATCCTCCTGCCTCAGCCTCCCCAGTAGCCAGGAGTACGGGCCCATGCCCAGCTCACCTAAAAGGTTTTGGTGGTCCAGCCTGAGAATGAGCCGGGTCATTACTAAAAATCTAAAGCTGCCAAAGGAATTATGGGGGAGTCCTAGAGAGGGAGGGGAAGGGAGAGAGTCTTAGAGGAGAGGCGAGTGGGAAGGGTCGGGAGGTCTGGGGGCTCCTCAAGTAGCGAGGCCCACCCACCACTCTGTGACAGTTTCTTGGAGGCGGCCAGTGGCAGGGTGGCCAGGAGAGCAAGGACTCTGGTTCTACCACCAGCAAAACCCCGTGTCTTGTGAAAGCTGGGAATCAGGAACAGTTGAGCTTCAAGGGACAACTGATGACAGCCGGGACATGGCTGGCCTTCCCTCATAGCCTTGGGGGTTCAGAAGCAACTTGGAAGAATGACAGCTCTTGACACTGGCTGAGAAGGAAGGAAATGAAGGACTGAGAGAGGCAATGACCTGGATGACCCGGAGCCATCCGAGAATCCGGTCAGAGACCACAGGTTTGTAGGAGACCATTGACAGGAAATTCTAGAAGATGGAAAGCAGAGTGTGTGGCCAGGGCCTGGGGGAAGGCAGGGGACAGCGACTGCATATGAGGCTTCCTTTCTTTCTTTCTTTTCTTTAAAGAGAGAGAGAGAGAGAGAGAGAGAGAGAGTTTTAATATTTATTTCTTAGTTTTCAGCGGACACAACATCTTTGTTGGTATGTGGTGCTGAGGATCGAACCCGGCCGCACGCATGCCAGGCAAGCGCGCTATCGCTTGAGCCACATCCCCAGCCTCATGAGGCTTCCTTTCAAGACTGCAAGAATGTTCCAGAATCAGTGATGGTGGTGGCACACCACTGGGAATGTATTAAGGACACTGACTTATAGATTTGAAAATGATAAATTGCATAGTACGTCAATTCTAGCTCAATGAGAAAACATTTTTAAGAAGTTGAGAGGGAGGGCTGGGGATGTGGCTCAAACGATCCCCTGCCAACAAGCAGCTGCCCCTGCCGGTCCTGGGGGGGCATCCCTAGCCTCCACCGTCCTGGAGGGGGATGTTAAGCCCCGTGCCTCCCAGGGCCTGGAGGCAGGAGGCCGGGTGGTGTCCTCAGCCCTGCCGCGTCTGTTACTGTGAACATCTCTTCCAGGACGCAGCAGTCCCTTCATGGGTCTCTGATTAAGGCACCCTCAGGGTCCCTGTTTGGGTTTCCTCAGACCCTGACATAAGGACTTGGGTGCAAGCAGTTTTGGGGAAGGAGCCCCAGGAAGCCTCTGGAGGGGAGCAGGGCAGCCCATGGGGGGGTTCATGGGGACTCTGGGGATTTAGTCCCTGCCTTTGATGGATGCTGGATGCCTCTGAGGTCAGCCCACTGTGTTGCTCTGCTAATTTGCTTTGCTAATTTGCCCCAGGGATTCCTTTTGATCTCAACTCTTTATTGCCAGAGCCTCTTCACTGAGCCACCTGCAGCCCAGCCACCTGGCATCGGTGACGGAGGTGAATTTTGCTAAAATGATGATCATGACCTTTCCCTGGTCAATATCTTCACTGTCTCCTTGTGCCTATATGACGAAGTTTGAAACCTTATCCTGGTGTTCAAAGAGGTACTGCCCTAAGAGCATTCCCTGCCACACACAGATGACCAACTGGTTGGGGAACAAGTAATGACAACAGAGAGAAAAAGTGGGTGGGTGGGGACACACTGCCTGCCTGCGCATGTGATCTAATGAACTCATGCCTTATTGAGGCTAGTAGTTGCTTCAGCTACACCACACTCTTCAGATTTCCATGAAGAAAGAAGTGGTCAGTGGGAAGTAAGTGGAAGTCATTGGGGTTTCCAGAAAAAGCTCTTTAAGGGAGACTGATTCAACAAGAATATATGCCCTTTCCCCATGGATCCTTTCCTTTTCCTACAATCTGGTACACAAGTCTGATGGCTGGAACTACAGTGTTCATATTGTGACCATGAGGAAATCTTGAAGATGGATGCTACATACTTTGGACACTATGTAAATAGCAGAGAGAAGGAGCCTGCATCCCTGATGACCTTAGAGCTCTCAATCTAGCCCTGGGCTGACCACCTCCAGCCTTCTTTTACGTGTCTTTCTAGTTTAGGTCACTGCTACTGAGGTTTCTTTCATAGCCTACTGAACCAAATCTAAATGAATGCAGTGTCTTGAGAATGTGCCATCCGAAGAATATGCAGAATCAGGCCACAGGGAGGGTTAGAGGACCAAGAAGGAAGGGTGTTCTAGGCAGAGGGGAGAGAATATTCCAAGGTCTGGAGGAAGGGGAAGTAGTTGGCTGTGTCTGGAGCCAGCAGAGCAGGGTGGGAGGAGACAGGCCTGACACTGGAGCAGGACTTCTTCGACCATGATACACTTGCAGTCTTGAACAAGGTGGGCTTAACCCTGAGGGAAGGAGGTCTGAAGGAACAGCGAGGTTCGCATTTTAGGGAGCTCCTGTTGTGCTGAGAGGCCGGGGCTGGATGGGAGGGAGCAAGAGTGGAGTTTGGGATTCCAGGTAAGAGGCAGCTGCTCTGAGCAGACAAGAGTCAGGACTGTCTTTGCTTTGGCTCCTAGCTGCAGGGGGCGGGGGAGGGGGAGTAGGCTTGGTGAACAATACAGACCGAGGTAAACTTGGGATTCGGGGGGGGGGGGGGGGGGGGGTAAGAGTTTCAGGGTCACGGGCTGAGGCCGAGACTGAGGTGACCTAGGTCTGCCCAGAAAAGAGCAGAGGCCACGGCAGGCCATGGAGGTGACCTTGACCTGGGAGTCAGTCATGGAGGACCTTAAGAAACGCCCTTGACTACTTTAGTTCCAATTCCACCTACATTGGGGATGTTGTCAGCTACTTATGTGAAAGTCTCTCAGCTTAGTAGGTGCTCAATAAATGATAACGGAGCCTACGGTATTGCTCCCCGCTGTCGCCTCACCCTGACTGTTGGTGCTCAGGGGACCCAAGTTTCTCTCATTCATCAGGAATCTGGGGGTCACGTCACAGCGCCCCCTCTGCTTGGCATTCAGGGCGGCCCAGAAGAAAGCCCTCATCTTCCCTGTGGCCCACGACACTGTCCCGGAAAGTTCATTCCCGTTTTTAGATGACAATCAAGAGGCGGGGAGGTGGAGCTAGGTGACAACCCGGTCTCCTGGCCGGGGACAGCGCGCCGGCTCTGCTCTGCGGCATCCGGCCTCCTGCCCAGGGAGCGGGTGGCGGGGCTGGGGACGCGGCTGTCCCGGCTCGCGGCGCCTCCTCCCTGCGGCCACCTGGTCCCACCGCGGCTCCCGCGCCCCCTCGCTCCTCCCCCGCCGGCTCTGCGCAGGCTGCGGCGGGGCCAGGGAGGCGCGGCGCGGCGCGCACGGCGGCGGCGGCTGGGAGCCCGCTCAGCCCTCGCCCCGCCGAGCCGGCCTGGGGGGCCCGCAGCGTGCGCGGAGCGCCGAGTGCGCGTGCGGCTGCGGCCCGCACCCCGGGGCACGAGCGCGGGCGCGGCGCGGCATGGAGCCCGCCCCGGAGCCGGTCCGCGAGCCCCCGGCGAGGACCCGGCCGCCGCCGCCCGCCGCGCGCCCCGCGCCCGCCCCCGCCGCCCCCAGGCCGCGCTCGCCCGCCGAAGCCGAGGGCCGCGGCCCCGAGGCGCTGCTGCGCCGCTCGGGCTCGGGCTACGAGGGCAGCACCAGCTGGAAGGCGGCCTTGGAGGGTAAGCGCAGCCCTCCACCCGGACCCGGACCCTGCAGTCACCTTGGCACCGCGGAGGGGAGGGCCGGGAGCGCAGCCTGGATTCCCGCGGGTGACAGGAGTCCCCGGGACTCGTTCCTGGCAGGGCAGGTAGGGGCGGAGGAGCGGGAGGGGGCCGCTGGGGACCGGCTCCGTCCACAGCCTGGCCCCCGCGCCCCTGCCAATTCACTCCTTGACCTTGGGAGCGAGCCTTGTGCTCTGAGCCTTCTTCCCTCCCGCGCGGGGAGGTCGCTTACTGTCCAGCACGCTCCTGACCGGCCTCTTGGGACGGTGGCCTGGCTCTGTAGTAGTGAAGCTGTCGTGGGCAGAGCCAGAAGCCCTGGGGGCTGGGAGGGGGCGCTGGTGGTAGTGGGGCCCTGGGAGGAAGGGTCTCTAGAGACGCTTCATTTCAAGGTCGCAGGTCCCACCCCCCCTTCCAGTTAGAGGGGCTCAGGGAGTGACCCCTGGCTGGCCAGAGGGTAGTAACCAAGTGGGACATAGACGTCAAGTTCATGAGTTCTTTTAGGAAACTTGTGTTGGCTGCCACTGGAGATGCTGCAGTTGGCAGGAGAGGGGTCTGGCCCTCCAGATCCCTCTCGGGGTGCTCCTGACACCCCTGGTCCAAGGGCCAAGGAGGAACTGGGCAGCATGAACCAGGAAGGGTGAATCGGAAAAGGAGGGCTCCCTGGCCTAGGTGACCTCTTAGAGGGTCTGGAGAGGACAGGGAAGGGGGCACTGGCTTTAAGGAGTGACAAATTCAGGGGCTGGTGGCAGGAGCTAGCCCCAGAACTTGGACCCTGGCCAGTGAGGCGACGACCCGAAGGGCCAGGTGGGAAGGGCTGCTAGGCCTTGCCAAGGAGTTTGGCCTTGGTTCTGAAGCAGTGGCTGAGGGGTTGCCCTGGTGGGTTTCCTCTTGGAAGACTGCAGGTGGCCCTGAGGGTGGGACCCAGCCAGGTTTGAGGTGAGCAGGGAGGGGCTGTGGTGAGGAGGGACAGAGCCAGCACTGTGCACAGGCAGGTTGTGGGGCTGCTGAGCCAGGAGGGCATGTGGAAGGCTGTGGGCAGGGCCTGGGGACTCTCTGTGGAGGGCTGTGCAGACCTGGAGGGGAAGCCCATGGTGGTTAGGGACAAAGGAGCAATGTGCCCAAGTGGGAGGGCCAGTACAGGGGCGCACTGGACTGGGAAGGGCTGGGTAGAACGAAGGTACCACTCTTTGACGTGGGTCTCCTGGTTGTTGGATTGGCCCTGTGACCCAGGCCTCCCTCCCACCCAAGGTGTTTCTTTTGTACTGGGATTGAACCCAGGGGTGCTTAGTCACCGAGCACATCCCCAGCCCTGTCTTGTATTTTCTTAGAGACAGGGTCTCACTGAGTTGCTTAGTGCCTTGCTAAGTTGCTGAGGCTGGCTTTGAACTTGTGGTCCTCCTGCCTCAGCCTCCCTGGCTGCTGGGATCGCAGGTGTGCACCACTGTGCCCGACAGGGTTTTCTTGAAGTTGCTTCTTCCCTTTGCCGTATTTCTTGGTTCAGCCTCTTGTAAGCATCTCTGAAGTTTCCACCTGCCTAGCCTTAACCCCAACCCCCATTGTGTGTGGCAATTTCAGGGGTGGTGTGGCCTCTTTTAGCGCCTCCTGCTGGCTAGTTCCCATTGCACTTCCCACCCTGACCCTGATGCTGGCCCCTTGTGCTTCCTACTGCCCACTCTGCTGGCTGACCCCGGCAGGTCACTGAAGGAGAGACGGCACCCTGGGCAGAGGTTATCTCTGGGCTGGGGTCCCGCCCACTCCTGTGCTTGGCATCTACCATTGGTGCAGCCTTCTCTCGGCTGTCCTGGCCCATTTCCCTACTGGCCTTGCTCTGTGACTCATGCCTGTGTCCCCTGACCTCCCCGGGTACACCCTGGAGCAGTCCCATCCTTGGGAGCCGGGGTACTTGGGTGTTCCGCATCTCATCCTATTGCCTCTCTCTACAGGACTTCTAGGGTCTGGAATCTGAGAACCTGCCAGGGACCCCTCTCTGCTGGTCCCCTGAAGGTCTCCTGGGTGTTTCTTGGGTGCTCCCCTTCTCCTGTCAGAAGGGGTGGCTGGCGGGGTAGGGCTGTCCTCTCCAGGGGTCGGTCATGTTGGCCGAGCGCTGGCCTTTCCACTGTTTTCTACTGTTCCTCATCCTGTCTGCAATGTCGGGGCACCGTTCTGCACATCCTGCCCTCACAGAGACCCTGGACAGGGCAGAGACGGAGTGGTGAGGTACAAAGAGCCCTCTGTCCAGAAATCTAGAGCCAGGCACTTCCATCACCACGGGCTGGCAGGCTTTTGGTTTTCAAACTTATTTGAGCCTTGGCTTCCTTATTTGCTGAGTGTGGTTCTGTCACGATGAACCCTGTCCCCAGCTCCCTGGATGTGGCACCCTGTAGCCTCAATAGGAGAACCCAGGGAATGTGGGTGACCTGCTGTCATTTGAAATCCTTTGACACTAGTCTGCCAACTTTGAGTCTGCTGGAGTTCACGTAGGGACACATTATGGTTGGGATGTGGGACCCAGGGGTTTTGTAGACTGTGCTCAGCTAAATGTATGTTTGGAGAGAAATGGGAGACTCTTTCTTTGTTTTGTTTTGTTTTTGGTACTAGGAATTGAACCCAAGGGTGCTCTACCACTGAGCTATATCCCCAGCCCCTTTTATTTTTTTGAAACAGAGTCTTGCTAAGTTGCTGGGGCTGGCCTCAAACTTGTGATCCTCCTGCCTCAGCCTCCTGTGTCACTGGGATTATAGGCGTGTGCCACTGCACCTGGCTAAGGGGAGACTTCTTGTTTGGCCAGGCTGAGCCCCCAGAGGCACCTGTGCTCTGCAATTACTGTGGGCCAAGTGTTTATCAGGTACCTGTGTGCTGGACCCTGTGCTGGGGCTTCGAAATAATCACCACATTTAATCCTTCCCTCTGCCCTTGAGGGGTGTTGGTGGGCACTGCCTCTGTTTTATAGGTGGGGACATGGAGACTGAGAGTCTAAGTGTCCCGCCCAAGGACAGACCTTGGTACTAACACAGGAGACTCCCGTGGGGTTTGCCTCTGACGTAGTAGCTCTTACCCTGTCCTGTGAGACCGAGGACTCAGGCGCGGAGAGGCTAATTGGAGATAATCAAATTGCGCTTGCTGGGCACATGGCGCTGTTCCCCTTGCTCCTCAGACAAACCTGCCACTTCAGGGCATGCTGCTTTTCCTCCTCAAGGATTAAGTGAATTATCATAGAGCTGCTTCGGCCAGAAAGCCAAGGCGGGAGCCCTGGTCTCGAAGACCCCATAGACGAACTCTCAGTTTTACAAGTAGAAGAGTGCCCTGGGTCCAGGCTGCTCTCCCCGTGGACACAGCCCTCGCCTTGCACCCCAGCTCAAGCGAGACGCTGGACAAGGTGACCCAGAGCTCCTGCCTGGATTCTGGAAACACCGGGAGGGGTGGAGATATTTCTGGCATTGGGGGCAAAGTGGCCTGGGGTGAGGGAGAGGGGACACAGTGATTCTGCATAACTCAGGCTATGGATTTTCCAGTGCGCACCAATTCTGAATTTTTAATGTTAAAAGTTTCTTGATTAGGCCTAAACCCACAACTTCCTGGTCAAAACCACATACATACATTTAGCAAAACCTCTTAAAAAATTACCAAGCTCCATATTTGATGGTTTTAATAAGCAAGATTTTTCTGGCCAGGCTGCACCCTGGTGGCTTAGAGACATCAGCCTTGGGCCTTTTTTGAGATGCGGGTGTGAGGATGATGGGAGCTTGGTCTGGGTAGAGGAGCCAGATTTCTTCAGCGGTTCCTTCTAATATTAGGCTAAATCCTACACAGTCGGAAACCTGAACAGACCCGTGAGCTCCAGCTCAGTGCATAGTGCTCTAGTGCAGAGTAGGAATGATTTCTGAATTAGACATTGAATCGAGTTCCCACCAGAAGAGAGACGTTGAAGTCCCAAGCCCCACACTTGGAGTGTGACCTTGTATGGAAATATAGTCCTGGCAGATGCATTAGTTAAGGTCAGACTGGAGTTGGGTGGGCCCTAATCCAACATGACCTGTGTCCTTAGAGAAGTCAGAGACACACAGGGGGAGCCCATGTGACCTCAAAGGCAGAGGCTGTAGGGACGCAGCTGCAGACCAAGGAGTCTGAGGACTCTGGGCAAACCACCAGGAGCTAGGATGAGGCAAGGGAGGATTCCCTACAGATTTCAGAGGGAGCACGGCCACAGTGACACCCCAACTTTTAGCTTATGGCCCCCAGAACTATGAGAGTGTGCACTGATGTTTTGAAGCCCCAGACTGTATATTTTGCTAAGGCAGCTCCAGAAAACCAATACCATGAGAAAACCCACACAGTGTGTCCAGCCACACTGGTGTCCTTGGGGAGAGCGGGCAGTGAACAGTGTGTTGGGGCTGCTGTGTGTCTTCCCTGCTCACAGTGCAGTGGTGTAGAGCTAGCCCCCTACAGGAGTGAAGAGGCCCCCCAGTCCTGGCGCGGTGGAGACGCACACTCGGCTGGATTTAAGGCTGACCTGGGGTCTTGTCATTCAGTGTAGCTACATCCCCTCGTGTTTTCTGAGTCCCAGTGGTGTTGCTCTGGAACATGCAAGATAATGACCAAGTCCTATTTTAGGGAATTCAAGGAGGACTTGGACTTGGACTTGGACTTGGTAAGGATGTGATCCTGAGCTGGGGAAACTGCTCAGTTGGGAGAGGGCTTGCCTCACACACACAAGGCCTGGGTTCAATCCCCAGCACCACACACAAAAAAGGATTCCGTCCTTACCCCAAAGAAGCCCAGGACTGATCATCACATTGTAGGGATGGCAATGGCTCACAGTGACCTAGAGTGTACCAAGCCGGGCACAGCACTAAGCATTGTACAGTTGTCCTTTGGTATCCACAGGGAGTTGGTTCTATGAAGCCCGTGGGATGCCCAAATCCAAGTCCCTTTTATGAAATGGTGCAGTATTTGCACAGAACCTGAAGACCTCGTCCTGTGGGTTTTAAGTCGTCTCTAGATTGTGTAAGATAGTTGCGCTATACGGTTAGGGAGTGATGACAAGAAACTAAGGCCTGTCCATAGTCAGTACAGAGGTGATTTTTTCCTGAATGAGTATTCAGTCTGTAGTTGGTTGAATCCACAGAGGCAGAGCCTGGGGAGCTGACTGCTCACTGACTTTATGTGTGATCCCAAGAGGCAGGCGCCCTCGTGACCTCATTCTAAAGATGGAAAGAAGCAAAATAGAGGCTGAGTAACTTTGCCATGCGCACACATCCAGAGAGGAACACAGCGGATCTGAACCCGGGCAAGGCGGTGTCGGATGCCGCGTTCTCACCCTCAGTGTGCAGGGGCTCCAGTCCCCACGTCAGAGAAAGAGGGGAGATGAAGGATGACCCAGGGTGCTCACCACCATGACATCCTGCAGCCCCAAGGCACGCAGCCTGTGCCACTCATCACCGAGGAGAGGACAGCGAGGCAGAGACTAAAGAGCCTTGTCCTCCAGGGCAGGTGGGGCCTCTGCCAGAGCCCCCACCTCACTCCTGCTGGAGGCCGGTGGAGAGCCTTGGAGGAGCCCCAGGCCTTGCCCGCCCATCCAGATGGCAGCTGAACACCTTACTCCTGCTCCTTCCCCCTAGAAGCCCTTAATACAACAGCAAAGGGACATTTAAAGGCCACACTCAGCAAGGACAGGAGAGAAGACCAGGGCAACAAAACTGGGAGCTTGGGGGCAGATGGGTGTGACTAATGCCAGCCCACTTGAGAAGGCCCAGAAAGCAGGGGACCCCCTGAGTCCCATGTGAGGGCCCCAGGGCTCAGGTAAGGGCTGTGGAGGCAGATGGGGCTGAGAACAGGACTGGTGGACCACGGCTTTGAGGAGGAGTTCAGTCCCATTCACACGGCCTCTCCCCAGCCCTGGTAGGAAGCCAAGGTAGAATCTCTCAAGAAAGAGGCCCTCTAGACAGAACCGCCACACTGAGAACAGCGGGTGCTGGGGACAGCCTCCCGCCTCCTTGGGAGGAGCCTTAGCCAAGCCTACACCCTCCAGGAGAGAAAACAGGAGGCGTCTGCAGGAACTCTGACCCACTCAAGAGGAAAATTCCCAGGAGCTTGGCAGTCATCCCTGAGGGTCAGCCCAGCCAGATCCCTGGTCAGCCCAGCCAGATCCCTCTGCCAGTCTCACAGTTACCAAGATCCCTCTGCCGGGCCCACAGTTACCAAGACCCTGCAGGGACTCTGAGGCTTCAGGGAACTCTAGTCTTTCTGTCTTGATCATGGATAAATAGCCAAGGATCTCAGCCATTGTAGGAAATTACAAATGAGCAAGGAATTATCAATTTGGAAGAAACAGAGATTGAACCCTCCCCCCAAATATCAGTAATAGCTTCAGACAAGAGATAAGTGAAACTCCTGCATCATTAAAATAGAAAACTAGGATGTCTTCAGAGGGGATAGTCACAGAACAGCACCAACAGAACAAAAAATCCTTGGAAATCAAACAATCACCAATATGAAAAGTTCAGTAGAAGAGTAGGAAGACCGAGTTGAGAAGGTCTTCCAGGAAATAGACCGAAAGGTAAAGAGATAGAGAATAAGGGTGGGGGAAAAGGAGACATTGGAGAGCCAGTCCAAGAGATCCAACACTTGAATAATATGATCTCCAGGAAGGAATGAAAAGTGGAGGAGAGGAAATCATCAATGATATAATTAAAGAAAATTTCCTGGGACTGCAGGACTCAACCCAGATTTAAAGAGCCCTTTGACCAAACAGAATAAACTTCTGACACATCCTTCAACACATCTACAACTAAAAATATTTTTAAAAATGCATGTCTAAAGCCTAAAAGGGTTTCTTTGTTAACTACAAAAACTACATAAAAATGGTAAGCGATAACAATAACAGAAAAAGAGAACCTAGTGAATCAGGGAGAGTGCAGATGGTGGCAGGGTTCCCCATACAGGGGAGGAGGAGGACCTCAGGGGCAGGGACGCCACTTCAGACTCTGAGGGCCTGGGGGTTTTGTGAGGAGCCTGTTTGGCCGAGATCTGGGTCAGGGGAGCGAAGCAGCAGAAGATTCAAGTTTGGGAAGCTCTGGCTGCGGCAGGAGGGTGGGCAGTGGGGAGCCCTGCAGGGTGTTTGAGCGGGGGAATGGTGGGTGGGACTGGGTCAGTGGCCCTCAGTCTGGGGGCATCAGAATCACCTGGTGCTGCTCACGGCCCAGGCTGCTGACGTTGCCCTCCGATTCTGTCAGGCCCCGGGCCTGCTGGGGGCTTGGTAATGGGGCGAGTGGTGGGTCTTGACTCCTTTCTCTCCTCCTCAGACACCACCACGCGGCTCCTGCTGGGGGCCATCGCGGTCCTTCTGTTTGCCATCCTGGTGGTGATGAGCATCCTGGGTAAGCACGCCTGTCAGAGCGCTCATGTGATTCGGCTGATAGGCTCCACACAGGTAGAGAGGGTCCTGATGCCAGGAATTCTGGGGTGAGGGGACAAAGTAGGTCAACCGTACAGTGTTGGCTGGTGTGGCTTCAGCCTAGCTAAGACGGCACGCGTGGGCTGCGCGTGTGCTCTTTACTCAGCCAGGCGTGGGAAGTAGAGATGTTACTTAGGTATTATTGTATCAATGCTCCGAGAACTCTGAGCAAATGTGGGGTAGTTTAGGAGGCAGTGATCCTGGAGGAGATGGCTTGTGATATATATCAGGGACTTTATATGTCACATTCATTCAATAACATTTGATGAGTCTTGTTTCATGTTAGACCCTCGACTAGGTGCTAGGAAAAGAGAGAGAGAGAGAGAGAGAGAGAGAGAAAGAAAGAAAGAGAGAGAGAGAGAGAGAGAGATGAGCATGACAGTCTGACATCTGTCCAGGGCTAAGTGCAGTAGTGAGAGCTCTACTGTCCGTAGCTTTCCAGAGCAGGAAACGGGCTGGACCACGAAGAATTAATAGGAATTTCCTAGAGTCCAAGAGGCAGAGAATGTTTGGGAGGGAAAAAGTTTCCTTCTACTCTGTTATGTTCAGTACCTGGGGACATGCAACAACAGATTAACAGGAGGAAAGATAAGCTTTTTTGTAATATCTCCATGCCCGGGAGTTCAAGGAATGAAACTTCAAGTAGTGGTTAGACTCAGAGGCTTATATATCCTTTTCACAGAATAAAGGAATTTGAACTTAAAGGGATGATAAATTATGGCGAAGTGGAAATTATGGGAGAACTAATAGAAAATGAAGGCTATTTTTGTAAGGTCTCTGTGTGTAGACTCATCTCGGTATTTGATGATAGGAGTTGTACTTTTCTCCCTGGCTTGGGATGGGAGGTGTATGTGTGTGGTTTTTTTTTTTTTTTGTGTGTGTGTGTGTGTGTGTGTGTGTGAGAGAGAGAGAGAGAGAGAGAGAGAGAGAGAGAGAGAGAGAGAGAGAGAGAGAGAGAGAGAAAGGGTGGGAGAGAGAGAAGTGAGAGAGAACCTCACAAGGGAAATGTATGCCCTGCTTTTAGGCAGTGGAGTGCAGAGAACTCTTTCTGTACCTGTTAATCTGTAGTTACCTCCAGTACAGAATAATTCTTAAACTCAAGTGTTTTAGGGTGGTACATACTGGACCCCATCAAGGGAAGAGAACATTCTAAGGGGGAGAAGCCTAAGAAACATGGAGTGTCCTGCAGGACTGAAAAGGTCAAAGAAATAAAAAAAAGAGTGGGTGAGGTTCTGGGAGTAGGGAATTTGGCTACTCTATTTTTAATTTTTATTTAAACATTTTTTTTAGTTGTAGTTGGACACAATATTTTTATTTTACTTATTTATTTTTATGTATTGCCCAGGATTGAACCCAGTGCCTCACATGTGCTAGGCGAGCACTCTGCTGAGCCCCAGCCCCAGCCCTGAATTTGGCTACTCTTGAGGGTTTGAAGTCAAAGTATGTTGTGGCTTCTGTAGGGTATGCAGGAGTGATTTCCGTGCTCCTGTCTTTAATTTTTGGGAAGTGCTGTAAGACCAGGGATAGACTCCTTAAAACGGGGAAAGGTCCACCAACGGTTTGCAACCCTGCCAGATCCTCCCCTATGTATTGCACAATAGGAGAAGGGTCGAGAGCATTAGGAATAGATACAGTGGTCACCAGCACCAGCTTGGATTTACCTAGAATAATTACTGCAAATTAAACCACTTTCCTTTTTATCCTATTGCTGGGTGGGGGGTCAGGACACTGTGTGGCCATCACATAGGATGATTTCCATGAAGCACCAGAGTCTCTCAGCAGATTCTGTGGGGATTGGTTGAAAGACAGCACCTCAGGCCCTCGCTCCTAAGTGGACTTGCATCTCACTGAACAGGCACACCCAGGGAGGGCCACCAATTAGGCAGTGTCCACATGGCTGTGGGCCCCTGGGGGTAAAATATTAAGATTAAAATTCACCTTTACGAACTCAAATGATGAATGTAATAAATGGGGAAGAAGTAAATATAAGTTTTTGGATTTGGATTTTAAAGGTGATATACACGTTTTGAACACTGGGAGGCCTGACTTGGAAACAGGTGCTCCCCAAACAATCTAAGGACGTGGCTTTCATTCCTTTTAGCAAGGAGGCCCTCTGCTAGTTTGATGGAGACACTGAGCTTCCTTCCCAGAAAAGTGCTCATCTGCAGGGTCCACTCACTGAGGCCTCTGCAGACGCAGGGCATGGCAACTGGAAACTGAGGAGGCCACTGTACTCCTGTGTCCTGGTGGCAGGTTTCAGTGGTGATGTGAGGACACTGCAGTACAGGCGGGGTGAGGAGCTGTCCTGCTGGGAGGAGAGGGCATCTATGAGAGCCAGGCACAGGGGAGGAGGATGTCCCCCTTCAAGCAGGAGAAGATGGAATGGTCTCTTTTGGTCACCCCAGAGGGCAGAGCCTGGATTTGTAGGTCCTAGGTTTAGGTCACAGGAAGGCAGGCCTAGGCTCAGTATTTAAAAAGAACTTTCTAGTAGGTCAGGGTTGGACACAACTGCTTTGCTAGATAATGAGGGGCTGAGGGGTTAAGGAAAGTGGGGTTAAGGAAACCATCCTGCAGATGGTCCTATGCTGGCTGCAGAGAGAGGAGAGGCGCTTCTGGGTCTTTTCCCAGTCTGAGTTTCTGGGATTCTATGCCTCTGGGAACTGGGAGAGAGGAGAGCCTACCCAGGGGCTAAGCTGATGTCACCACCCCCAGGGTAATGCACTGGCCACCTTCCCCAGATCCTCTTATTCTTTGAGCCAATGACCTGTCACCTCCAGGCACTGTGACATCCAGGGTGTCTCTGAAGGGTTCCAAAATCAAGGTGGAGGGGTGGGCAGTGAAGTGGGCTTCCTGGGGGTCAGGTGGTGGCCAGGTGTGATGGCATGTGCCAACCCACCCTCTGCCCTGCAGCTTCCAAGGGCTGTATCAAGTGCGAGGCACCCTGCCCTGAGGACTGGCTGCTCTATGGAAGAAAGTGCTACTTCTTCTCGGAGGAGCCGAGGGACTGGAACACGGGCAGACAGTACTGCCACACCCACGAGGCCGCGCTGGCCGTCATTCAGAGCCAGAAGGAGCTGGTGAGTGCTGTGGAGTCAAAGGGAGGGACCCCCAGGGCCCCAACCTGGCTGTAAGGGGAGACCAACACCCAAGCACACAGTGTCCCCTGACTGTCCGTCCCCAGGCCACCCAGACACTGCACAGCCACAGGGATGCAGGCGAGAATCACTGGGATCTGAACAGGTCCCACCCCCACTGTCAAGGCCACTTACTTACTGGTATCATAAAGCACAAGAATCACAATGACAGACACTTGGGAAATGTAAAAACGCACCGCCAATCTACTGCTCCAAGTCAGGACAAGCTCTTACTTAACACCCCGAACAGCTTCATCAATAGGAACGAGGAAGAAGCAGAACCCGCGAACTTCTTGGTGGCCTGGGGTTCCTGGCTCCTCGGGCACTGCGGGCACGCGCCCTGCAGCCGGGAGCTCCCCAACCCTGGCTGACGCCCCCGCAGGACCCGTACAGGAGCCAGGGTTTCTCGGCCCAGGTTTGTCGCAGGGCGAGCCCCAGCCGGGAGATTGCACCTGAAGCCCAGCTTTCCCTCTCCTTTTGCAGGAATTTATGTTCAAGTTCACGCGGAGGGAGCCCTGGATTGGCCTGCGCAGAGTTGGCGATGAATTCCACTGGGTCAACGGGGACCCCTTTGACCCCGACACGTGAGCTGGGACTTCATCTTCTAGAAGACCAGGGAGCTTAGCGGGGACGCCCTAAGCCCCAGACCCCACTTTGTGAGAAAGTCACAGGGTTTCCTGGGAGCTAGAGATACAGTCCCGTGAAAATCGCTTCCCTTCTCCTTCCCTGCGGTCCAGCCTCGTCTGGTGGCCCTGTCCACACGGCCATCAGAGCTTCGCTGCGTCTGGCCAGCCTCACTGTCTGTGTCCCGCCCTTGACACGTCCCTTCCATATGCTCCGCCCACCCTGTTCAGCCACGGAGGGGGGGAGGGAGGGGAGGCGTGCCCTGTAAGTTAGTCACATGACCGCACCCTGGGGTGGAAGGCGGAATCCCAGTTCTGGGCCACAGCGTGCTGCACATGCGCTCACTGTGCAAGAAAGGGGATCTGACGGCAGTTATTGGTCTCAGGCTCAGGCCTTCCCATGGTGGCATCATGTGCAGCCGTGGTCCGACTGGTGTGGCCCACGTAGTGTGGACCTAGGGGTGTGGTGCCACGCACGCTGGCTGATGTGGGGTGATAGTGGCAGCTGGCGTGGTAACAGGGTGGTGATAGTGTAGATACGTGGGGGGCCAGTCTGGGCTCAGGGACACGTGGGGAGGACATGGAGGGTAACGGGAACCTGGGCTCCTAGTCTAGATTCTGCAGTCTGCACAGCTGCTAACCTGATGATGATGGCGTCCGAGGGTCCCAGGGCAGGAGCTGATGCAGAAGGGTAGACAGGCCCTCAGACCCTCCTGGGAGCCAGAACTGGTGATGAGCCATCCTCCCCCGGAGCTGGCTTAGGGCACAGCAGTTCCGGCATCCTTCAAGGGTGCAGGGCTTGGGGGCAGCCTTCCCCTTCGCTCCCTCTTGCCCCCTGTGCTTTTCAGCGTCACCCGGTCTTGGTCCTCAGTGCCTCTTCATTTCTCCTCCGTACCCCGCCCTTAACTCAGAGCTTGGGAGACCCCTAAAGGCTGGGGACACAGAAGGGCTGAGTACCAGGCAAGGACCTCACCCTCTGGGCTCTTCTGATGTCCTCTCTTGTGGGAGCCCAGATGCCAGGGATCAGAAATCTGGGTGGACAAGTGAGGTTTTCTTGACATGCACAGGTCCACTCATGGCCTCAGTAGATTCCTGTGTTATAGTTCAGCAGTCTGATATTACTGGGGTTGTCCTGATCTGCCCCTGACCTGTGAGGAGAGTTTAATTCATCCTGTCTCTGCTGAGTCTAGCCCACGGCAAGACACCAGGCACCTTCGGGGACCCAAGATGAGAGCTGCACAGCACCTGCTGTGCAGAAGCTGGAAGCTCAGGCATTAGTGGTGATAGACACAATCCCCTGAGGCTGTGAGGAGTGGTGCTCTGGGGTGCAGGCAGGGAGGGTGGAGGGTGGTCCTGAGCTGGGGACTTTGGAGCACAGGACATGGAGCTGACCCTGAAGGACGTGGAAGCAAGATGGGGAAGGGCAGTGTGAGGCCAGCAGTGCCCGGGAAGCCTTGGGTGGCCAGAGCCCAGGGTGGCCAGACAGTGGGAGGCCAGGTTTGACAGGTGGTCTGGGCTGGCTGTCCTGGAAGATGCTCCCAGTGATGGAGTGGGCAGGTGGGCTGCGGGGCCTCCCTGCCACCGGAGACGGGCTAGGCGGGTCCATTGTGAGTGCTCGTTTCTTCTCTGGCCACAGGTTTACCATCTCTGGCCCAGGGGAGTGTGTCTTCGTGGAGCCCACCAGGCTGGTGTCCACCGAGTGTCTGATGACCCGGCCCTGGGTGTGCAGCAAGATGGCCTATACTTGAGGACGGTCAGGACAGAGGCAGCCCCTCTACCCAGGGCCAGGGGAGGCGACGGCTCCAAGACCTGCCTCGAGTGGGAGCCACCTGCCTCCTCCCAGTGGCCGCAGTGGAGAGGGTAGTCTCTGCCTTCCACCCCTCAGGCTCCACCCTCTCAGGCCCCTGGATCTGGTTTCCATTGTTCCCAGGCAGGTCCTGTGGCTCAGCAGTTAAACCCGGTATGCTAAGTAGAGTAGCCACCTCTCCACCTTACACACGCACACATGCACATGCACACGCGCACAACACAGCCCCTTCTCAGTGGCCTGTCCTTAGTCCTGTCACAAGCCCTTCACTGGCCCCATCTGGAACATTCCCTCCTTGCTGCAGCCCTGGTGCTCTGGGGAAGGCTGGGGGCTGGCACAGACAGTGGCCCCTCCCTGGTGGCTTCTCTCCAGGTAGCTGGGGGAGGAGGCAGGCGAGTCCTTCCTGTCACCTTGGCCAGCCCAGGGCCCTGAGGCTCCCTGCACCTGCCCTCTTTGCCTCCCCGGGGTCCTCAGGCTGGGCCCCTGCTGTGCCGTGGTGCTGTTGTATGGTCACTAATGGAATAAAGAGATGACTGATGTCCAGAGGGGTCCGCTGCCATTTGTTCTAGGGTCATAGCTTAGGGTGGGGGAAGCAGAGGGGTACAGTCGGCTGGGGCTACCACAGAGATGTACTTGCTCTAGTGTGGCAGGCGGTGGTGTGTAGGAGCGAGGATGGAAACCGCATATGCACACAGACACACTGTGCTCAGTCTTGTCCAGGCTGCATGTCACACACTGTATGACCTCAGGGCCTCGTTTGATTTGGGAGGCTGTGAAGTCATTCTTAGCTGTGTGAGGAGTGTGCTCCATTCTGGCTTCCTCATTACTATTCAGTGCAATGTGACAAATGTTTACGAACCTCCCATATGCCAGAGGATCCACGGCCTCATCCCCCAAGGGAGCAGAGAAAACAACTCAGAAAGCACTAGAGTGTTCTAGAACACTATAAAGGGGCAGTTTATTCTGCCTTGGGAGAGGACAGTGAGGTGAATGGGAGGATTAGGTGATGGTCACTGAGGGCTGAGTTAGAGCTTGCCTGAGGCCTCTGGCCTCTTCCTGGATACCCTCTTGGTCTACCTGGGAGGAAGCAGGCCTGTGGAGGCTCTGAGGGTCCCCCTGTACCCCACATCAGAGGCCTTGGCTCAAGCCACAGTGCAACCTGGGCTCCCTGGCCATCTGTGGGAGCCCTCAGCTGCCTGCCTGGGAGCTCGTGCTGGCCTTTGGGTCCTGGCCCATTTTCAGAAAATAGCTCTGAGGGAACCAGGTCCTGCTGTGCTCTGCTCAGTCCTTTCACTGACAAAGCTGCCATCTTGGTTTTGCTGACTTTTCTACATACTTTCCAGGCATTTTGTCAAACAGGTGTGGTTTGTGGCTTCATGCTTATCTTTGCTGGGGAGCCAGGAATTTGGGGGATCCCTTCTCCTCCATGAGTGGGGAAGCATGTTGCAGGGCTGGAGTTTGAGGAACTGGTGGGGTCTCACTGCCACCTGTGCTCAGTCTTGTCCAGGGTGTGTTCGCCCTGTGTCCCACCCTCCAAGACAATAGGGCTCAAGGCCCTCAGAACCCTGCTTTACTCAGGTCCCTCATGAGTTCTTGCAGAAATGCACCTCAGGCAAGGAGATGCTGCCTGGGGTTAATCTGCTGCCTGGCAGGGCCCCAGACAAGGAGCTGCAGAATGGTGGACCCACGGGCCTTCAGAGCCCTGCCTTCATTCTGCCTGTGGGCTGGGGATGGGGTGGGCAATGTCATAACAGGGAACATTCACATCTTATTTCTTCTTAAACATCCAAATCCTGCTTCTGGAGACTTCAAGGCCCCCTGGCAGGTAAGTTCTTCTAACTTTGGATTTATCCAGGGACCACACAACCATCCTAAGTCAGTTGGCAAATCAAGTACCCTGGCCCAGGGTCGCCAGTGTTTTAGGACCTTCCTTATCTCCTCCGCTGAGGAAGGAAATGCAAGATAAAAACAAAGCACAGCCAACTCCAGAAAGGTTGGGAATCCTTTCAATGGCTAGAAACCAGCCAGGCCACCAACCCACCTACAGGGCTCAAGATTTCTGTGCTGTGCTCTTGGCAACCAGAGGGGGCAGCACTGAGAGCAGACCCCAGAGCTTGTGTCTCTTTTTAGAAGCGCCCATAGGACTGTCCCTCCACAGCCTTGCTTCTCATGCCCTCAGCTGATCTTCCCAGAGCTGGGGACAGTGCTCCCCAGGCAAGTTCAAACCCAAATCTCAGCCAGTGCTCGGTGTAAGCCCTGGGGCAGACAGGGCCTCTGTGGAGCCAGTCATGCACCAGGCGCTCCTCAGACATGATTTGGGAGGACTCTGAAGGACTCATGGGCATTGTTGGTGCTGTCCTGTGGGCCAGACAGTCTGAGTCGTCTTCAGAACCCTCCAGGTCAGCGTCAGCAGCTATTCTAACCCCTGAGGAAAAGACCAGAGGGTTTAGGGGCTTGCTCCACAGTACACAGCCAGGAGCTGCAGCCAGGACTTGAACCCAACCCCATCCCCACAGGGTCCGTGGGAAGCTAAGGTGTAGCAGGCATGCTCCCTGCCCATGGGCAGCTCTGAGGAGGGAGGAGGGGGAGGGGACTGAGCAGGGGCCGCCCTGGGAAAGGACACCGAGTGCCCACAGGCAATGCTCTTCCTGCCGCCTTTGTCCTCTGCACAGGACTGCCACATGAATGGCCACAGGAGTTGGGGATGTGAAGAATGACTCTGGTTCTCTGCCAGGCCCAGCTCCAGCTTCCTGGGGACACCTTCTCTAGCAATAGCCGTCGCCAGAAGCGGAAACCTTCTAAACTCTCTTTTGAACGTTTAAAACAAATTTCCTGTCTACCTTCCACCTCTATCCCCAGACCAGGGCAGGACAATTGCAAAAGTGACTCCCGTTTAGAAGCCACTGCCTTATAGCCATCCTGGAGTCCTCCCGGGGGCTGGAGTGAAGGAAGTCCCCTGACATGGAGAGGTGGGTGGAGAAACTTCCTGAGAGTCTGTGCTCACCTCTCTTGGTTGGGGGAGGAATTCCATGGCTCCTCCTTTTACTATACCCTCTGGCTTCGGCCACCCTCAGAGAAGTTCTTCCCTGTTCTTTTAGCCTCTTGGCCAGTGGTGGCCGCCTTTTGTCAGTCGTTGTTATAGACTACTACCTGTCTGAGATTTGTGTGATGGCTTTTGGAACAGTAGAGGATTGTTATACTAGTTTGTATAATTATTACAAATATAATTATGGTACTAGTTTGCAATACAAGTTGCAATTTGCAACACAATACTATGGCAATACAATTTCCTCAAAAGTGTAAAATAGTTCAGATCCACTTGCACTCCAAAGTTATTTTCTAGACCAAATTCTCAAGGTTGCCTAATTGCTATTTTTCCTGACCTTGGGTCTTCCTCTCAGCTGATGGCAACTGTCTTGAAGGTCTCAGAGACTATGTGAAGGCAGCCACGTCCCCAGTCTCATCTCTGCTATGGCCAAACTAATTTGTTCAACTGAGTTTTCTTGCTTAAGCCACTTGGTCAATTTTATTTTAAACTGGTTGTACTTTGCCTTTTCAGCCTCCTACATTTTGAATTCCGTTTTCTTTTATTCTGACCACAAAGGACCCATTCTTTCTGAAGTTCACCTCTTTCTTGTGAGGTCCTGCTACAGGAGTGGCATCGCCCACCCAAGGCTGCATTCTTTTTTTTTTTTTTTTTTTTAAGAGAGAGAGAGAGAGAAAGAGAGAGAGAGAATTTTTAATATTTACTTTTTAGTTCTCGGCGGACACAACATCTTTGTTTGTATGTGGTGCTGAGGATCGAACCCGGGCCACACGCATGCCAGGCGAGCGCGCTACCGCTTGAGCCACATCCCCAGCCCGAGGCTGCATTCTTCCCCTAACAGCTTCTCAGAGTGACAGGGTCTGCTTTCTAGCTTTTCCATGTTCATCCCAGGTTTCACCAAAGCCTGACATGGGCCATCATCTTCCCAGCCCCTGAAACCAGTTTCTTTCTAAATAATTTTCTGTTCAACTGCTAAGCTATGCCATGGAGTTTATTTTAGACTTTTGCTATAGAAGTACTTCACTTTCAGGAAGCAATTTCCATATTAGGGTAGTCTAATTGCCATAATAAACAAGCATAAAAATTCAGCAGCTTAAACATAATAAAAAGGTTATATTCTTACTCTTTCTGGTTTTGTGCACTGTGGTTTTTGTGGGGCATAATGTCATTTGGGGACCTAGGCTTCTTCTGTCCCATGGCCCCACCATTCTTTGGGGGGTCTCAGAATTCTTTCCTAGATCTTCCACATCTGACCAAAAATTGAGGGAAGAGAGTAAGGATAATTGTTCGTGAGTTTTTTAGGAGCCGGCCCTGCCATATTTATTTGCAAAGAAAGCTAGGATATATATATATATATATATATATATATATATATATATATATATATATATATATCTCGATCTGTGTGCTAAGGAAGGAGAGGTGACAGGTTTGAGTTTGGGAAATATTTAGCCAGTCTCACTACATGCCCTATTATTCCCATTTTATAGGTAAGATCGCTGAGGTCTGGGAGGGTTAGCAATTTCCCATTAATAAGCAACAGAGCCAGGAAATGAATTCAAATACAGTTGACCCCAAAGCTGTGTTCTGAATCACCAGGCCACCCAGGTCATCTTCTTTCATGCCTCACTCGCCTGAGACAGCTTTACACCTGTGACAATCCATGCACTGTTTCCCATCTGTTGTGACTTCTATCTGTCAGTGGTTGATCAGTTCTCTTACAAGCAGCCATAGTCTGTGGACTAGTCTGCCCATGGATAGAGCCTGAGGGCCACAGCAAGAGCTCAGGACACCACTGAAACGGAACATTAGAACACGTGGAAGTAAATGAAGTGGTTTCTTTACAAGGGCACCATAGTCTAGCATTGTGTTAGAAGTGGGGTCAGATGTGAAGGGTTTTGATAGAAGGGACTGGATGCCATCAATAGAAGAATTCATGTGAAGGCATTTAAGACATGGCATGAGGGCTGGGTTGTGGCTCAGTGGTAGAGCGCTTGCCTAGCATGTGTGAGGCCCTGGGTTCGAACCTCAGCACCACATACAAATAAATAAATAAAATAAAGGTATTGTGTCAACTACAACTAAAAAAAATTATTAAAAAAAAGGGTATTGTGAAACAAACAAACAACTACCCCCACCGAAGAAGAAGAAGAAGAAGAAGAAGAAGAAGAAGAAGAAGAAGAAGAAAAAGAAAGAAAGAAACAGCATGGGATGGCCTCCTGATCCTGGGAGAGGCAGGGCTGCTACTATCCATCTCTTCCTTACAGAGTGAGGATAAGGATTGTTGCTGGTCAGTGGAATCTTCTCATCCTCAAGTAGTGTCAGACAGTATAAAGGACACCATGTGTCACTGTGACCAAAATACCAGACAATATCAACTTAGGGGAGGAAAGGTTTATTTTGGGCTCACAGTCTTGGAGGTTCAGTCCGTGGGTGGCAGACTCTGTTGCTGTGGGCCCAATGAGAGGCGGAATATCAGCAGCAGGGCAGGGCAGAGGGGAGCTGCTCAGCTCATGGCAGCCAGGAAGTAGGGGCGGGGGCAGGGAGAGAAAAGAGCTAGGGACAAGATATCCTCCCCACCCAATTAATAATGAGCAAATGAATCAGACACTTCTCAAAAGAAGAAATGCAAATGGCCAATAAATATATTAAAAAAATGTTCAATATCATCAGCAATTAGGGAAATGCAAAACTTCATTAAGATTTCATCTCACACCAGTCAGAACGGCAGTCATCAAGAATACACATAATAATAAATGTTGGAGAAAATGTGGAGCAAGAGGAACACTGTTGACACTGTTGATGGGATTGTAAATTAGTACGATCACTATGGAAATCACTATGGAGCTCCCCTAAAAGACTAGGCCTGGAACCAGCATGTGACCCAGATATACCACTTCTTGGTATTTGTCCTGAAGAATTAAAGTCGTCTTGCTACAGCGATACGCGTATGCCCATGTTCATAGTAGCGCAATTCACAACAGCTAAACTATGGAACCAGCCTAGGTGTCCATCAACTGATGAACAGACAAAGAAAATGTACAGTATAAAGGACATCTTGTGTCACTGTGACCAAAATACCAGACAATATCAACTTAGGGGAGGAAAGGTTTATTTTGGGCTCAGTCTTGGAGGACTGTGAGCTCATACACACAATGGAGTTGTATTCAGCCGTGAAAAAATGGAATTATGCCATTTGTGGGAAAATGGATAGAACTAAAGGCCATCATGTTGAGCCAAATAAAGTCAAACTCAGAAGCTCAGGGGTCATATGTGTTCTCTCATATGCAGAAACTAGAGAGGAAACAGGAAAAGAAGGGGAGGGGTTCTCAGGAAAATCAAAGGGAGATCATTAGAGGAAAAGGACCAGGGAGTGAGAGGCTGGGAGGGGGGGGGGTGCTGGGGAGTGATATTGACCAAATTATATTGTTATATTATATTCATGTGTGAATATGGAACAACAAATCCTATCACTATGTGCCACTATAATGCATCTATAATATCATGTGGGGGAAAAAATCATGTGGGGGGGAAAAGACAGCATCCCCCAGGGCTCATCCCTAATGACCTACTTCCTCCAGCCATGCCCACCTGCCTACAGTTACCACCCAGTAGTCCATTCGATTATCAATCCATCAAACAGATTAATCCACTGTTTAGGTTACAGCTCTCATAATCGGATCATTTCATCTCTGAACATTCCTGCATTGCCAAGCACAATCTTCTTGGGGGACATCCCCTATCCAAGCCCTAACATTGCAGAGGATGTAAGTTTCCTAGGAGGAACATACTTGCAGCAGGACCCATGTTGGCTGTAAAGTGTGAGAGGAGGGTGAGAGTAAGACCTGAGGCTCCTTTTCTGACAACTGGCGAAAGGGAAGAGCCGGAAATGGAAGTTGAGAGATTCTGAGAGGCCAAAGCCTTCGTTACTTGTCCACGTTGGTCTGCTTTATACTATTTGATATTTGTTAAGCTCTTCCATTCTGGTATAGGGTTAGGAAACAATGTAGAAGCCTGACTCACCCCCCAAAAATACTCCTCACACCTGGCTGTTTGGAACAGACCAGGACTCCAGCTCTGCCACCCAGCAACCTGCCCTAAAAGCCAGGGGCTTGTGATGCAGGAGCATCTCCCTCTGAAGCCAAAGACACCCCCCCCCCCGCCCCGCACTGTGACAAGATGGCCTCTAAGTGAGAGTCCATTCCATTTAACTGTTGGGCTGGCCTTTCTCTGGCTCTCCTGGGCTCAACTGGGAAATGAGCCTGTTATGGAAATTGGAGTTCTGCTTCCTGCTCATCATGGTCCAAGTGAGCCCCTCACCACTTTTATTACCCCAATATTGAGCAGGTTTGAGGAAAATACTTGAAGCAGTAAGCTGTCTTTTCACTTTGGATCTAAATCACCTCCCAGGGACACTGGTGGCGAGCTGCTTATTCACCGCTATAACTGACCCTTTGACATGTTCTCATGTGGGCTAGGCATACATCCCTTCTGGCCTACAGGGTTGGTTTCCCTCCCCCACTCCTATAGATAGGATCCCCGGCTATGCATTTAATTAAAATGCTTGGTAGAAGAGTTCTGAAGTTCTGTTGAGATCTTTCTGTGAGTTTTTACATAATTTGAATTAATCCAAGTATTGGTCATACTTCGGGTTGTGTTGGGTGGTCTTGCTGGGATCCTGGGAGACACTGAAATTTCAGAGTGGCAAGGTGGGTCGGTGGGGAATGAGGGCAGGCTGCGCAGTTTGCTCATTCATCCAAATTCTATTGGCCACCCACTCTGTGCTTGGCATTGTAACAGGTGCCTGGAAACCGTGATGAAAGACAAACCCTGACCTGCAAGGCTCTTGTGGTTTTGTGGGGACAGAAAATATCAACTACGCACAGGGTTGGGGAATCCAGACGAGCAGCACTGCTGCCGCCGAGCGCTCTAGTGCAAGCTTCCCTGAGATGACTTGGGCTGCTTCTCAAGGACATTATGGAGACACGTGGAGCTCCAGGAGAGGGAGGGGATGCTTGAAAGAGAATGAGATCTGGGGAGTGAGCGGAAGATGCAGTGGAACCCAGGGTCCTTCTGCCCCAGAAACTCAAGGGGAAAGATGCGGAGGCTGCCCATCCACCAGGGGCAGGAGGGCTGGGCATGCTCCGGCTTACCCTGGAGGGGAGCAGGTGTGAGCAGAGCCAGCAGAGGTCCTGGAGATGCTGGCTTCTGGGTAGCCAAGGAGCTGATGGCATGGGAGGCCTGGGAGGCTGCAGGCCACGGGTGTGCAGGCTGGTGTCTGTTCAGCAGCTCTCGGGAGCAGGGAAGGTAG
The DNA here is from genome assembly GCF_045843805.1 of Urocitellus parryii. Lineage (NCBI taxonomy): Eukaryota > Metazoa > Chordata > Mammalia > Rodentia > Sciuridae > Urocitellus > Urocitellus parryii. The sequence continues at coordinate 14,613,155 of NC_135533.1, read as the reverse complement.
ATGGCTGAGTGGATCCACGGAGGTGAGCGGGGCTGAAGCAAGAGGGTCCCGGTGGGAGGATGGGCAGAGTTGGGGACTAAGGAGTTAAGCAAAGGAGCCTAAAGGTGCAATTTCCCGGTAATGGAAGCCAGAACCAGAGTTGGGGCGGGATGAGAAACTGGAACCCTGCGTGTGGCTGGTGGAAGTGTGAGAAAGCACAGCCACGGTCGAGAACAGTGTGACGGTTCCTCCAGAGGTTCACTCAGGATCACCATGTGACCCAGTGACTGCATTCTGTGTGTGCATCCAAAAGCAAAAAGCAGAAATGTGAAAGTGCTTGTCCACCAAGGGCCTCATCATTTACTTGGTTTGAAAGCAAACCAAGTGCTTATCAGCAGACTGACAAGCAAAATGTAGTCGTTCACACAATGAAGGATCATTATTATTTGAGGCCTTAAAAAAGGAAGGAAATTCCGATACACGCTGTAACAGGAATGAACCTTAACACCATTGTGCTGAGTTACATAAACAAGACTCGAAAGGACAAAGATCACAGGATCCCACGTATATGGAACATCTGGAATAGGCAAACTTACTGGACTCAGGGTAGAAGGGTGGTGCCAGGGTTGGGGGAGGGGCTGGGGACTTACGTTTAATGGGTACAGAGCCTCTGTTTGGGATGATGAGATCAAGTTCTGGGGTTGGATAGTGGCCACAATGGGACAACAGTGGGAATGTAGTCAATGCCACTAACTGTACACATAAAAATGGCCAAAATGATAAATTTTATGTTAGGTGCATTATGTCAAAATTAAAACTGAAAAAAGATCACCGGGAGGATGGAGCCGTGGTTAGGAGGCTGACCTCCTGGGCCTCCCTGGCCTCCTGAGCTGCAGCAGTAGGGGTAGGCCTGGAGGGGCTGTGGGGCACCCAGCTCCGCTGGGGAACTGCAGGGCCCTGCTCACGCTGCTGACACCGAGGCCCAGTGTGGAGAAGGCAGGGCGGGGACGCAGCTCCCAGATCTTGGAGGAAAGCCGGCAAGCTAAGCAGGACAGCCCTGGGCCTCGGGGATGGATCGTGGGTGCAGATGGGGCTGGACGGCACCCAGGAGGCAATGGGGAGCTAAGCCACTCTCACTCTGCCACACAGGCCTTGGTAGGACATGACCTGGAGGCCCCTCTCTCCAGTCACACCGTCATCTCTGTAAAGTTGGGAGGTGGTGGTGGGCTCTGGACATTTTCAGAGGTATTTAATAATTTCTAAAGGGCTAAATAACTTCAGAAAGATGTTACTTGCAACAACTTTTTTGGACTGTAGCTGGTGTGGATAAATAAGCGCGCCAGGCGAGCGTACAGTGATTCCAAACAGTTTAATGTAATTCCAAGACAAAGTGTGATTACATTTCTACACATATACAATATGCATATGTGAGTTTACAAATTTTAATTAATAACTCGTTTCACTTCAGATACCGAAAAAATGATCAAAAAAGAAACTGTGAGTAACAAGCTATAACATAGTTCACCACAACGGGACCCCCCCCTTCTCACCCTACAGTTAGTAATATTACAATTAAAATAACTATATTCTTCTATAATTTTTTTCTGTTAAAATCATCTCATAAATTTACAATGCTATTATTAGTTTCCAAGACTAATATAAATTCACTCCATTTTTCTACAACGAAAATGATTATTAATTTAGAAGCACACGACATCATGATGAAAAACACAAGCATTTTAGTAGCAAGGACTCGATCAGTTAAGAATTAGTTTTCTTGTAAAACATTCTAAAGCCAAGTAAAATATCCATTCTTATACCTATAATATGAGACTAAGGAATAGGTTACATATAGGTCTACAACACATTGGGTTGTCTTTAAAAAAAAAAAGTAGACGTTTATAAATAAAAAAGAAAAGAGGGACAATTCACAGAGGAAAAGAGGTACACGAGAAAATACCGTTGCACGCAATAATTTCCACACAGATTAACATGGATTAACACTTTTTATTACAGAAACCGTACAGTGAAGGAACACAACGGACCAGGGTTTATGGGGTAATTGAGATTGAGCTGAGATGACCTGGTAGAGAATGGTCTAGGTGAGATGACCTTGGGGAGGGAGCCACGTTCCTTGGACTGGGGACTGCGTGTCGCCAGGTCTCCTCTTCCCTGTTATCTGGGGAGTGTGTCTTTCTATCCAGTGTCCTGAAGTCATGGGCGGTGGAAAGGTAAACATTTCTAGGGATCTCTTCTCTTCCATCTTAATGGATACCGTTTTTGGAAACATGATATAATATCAGGCTGCAGCTCAATACATGTGGTCAAAGCAAAACGGGATGGAAAATTCCAGTCCTTCTGATCTGTTGCCCCCTCACCCGTCTATGCCCTTGATGCTGGGGACCCTGAGAGAGCACCAGCACCCTTGGGGTCCCTGGCCCCACTGTGGCGAGGTGGAGAATAGGGCCGTGCAGGAGCAGGGACACTGTGCGCTCCTTGGACACTCCATGGCTGCCCCATCCAACCTCTCAAGGGCCCCTCTCTCCTCTTCTGTAAAGCTGTACTTTCCCTGTCAGGAGCTTGGTTTGATATATATACACAAACACACAGATCAACGTCTCTATCTACACAGGGCTCCTACTCAACTAGTGCTGCCGCCCCAGGGATGCCTTTCTTGTCCACTTCATTTGGTTAAAAAAATGCACACGCAGAGGTGAAGAGATGCTGTGGGTCCCAGAGAGGACTGCGCCCTGGGAGACCCATGGGAGAAAGAAAGCTTTTAAGAGTAGTGACACCGAAGTGAGGGACTGTGGAGGGTGGGAAGCCCACAGATTTGAAGGCAGAGCAAATAGGGACATCTGCTTTGAAGGGTGGGGTCGGGGGGGATGCTTTATGCTCCAAAACTACAGAAGATGGCACAGTCTAATCCCTTTCCACATCCCAAGTTCTTCCTTCTAACCTGAGCCCGCCTCACGAGACAGCAAGAGGAAGTCCTCTGCCCTCAGCGGCAAGCAGCAGAAGGGAGGCAGGACCGCTCTTGAGGACAAGTGGGCCCTTCTTGCTGACTCTTGACTTCTGGAGTCCTGGGTGGAGGGGCACAGGGTTGTGGTGACAGCAGGGCAGAGGCAGAGGTGGCCACAGGGACAGTGACCCAAAACAAGGAAGCAGGGGGAGGGAGGCGCCAGGAGAGGTTTGTTTGGAAACTGGGTGAAAGGAAACTAGAGAGAGCAATGGCTGAGCCCTTTTTCAGATACAATGCACTTTTCAAATTAAAAAAATAAAAAAAGAAAAGTGAATTTCTATATCTTTAGTTTTAAAAAATGAGGGTAAGCCCCAAAGACAATAACACAAAATTCATGTGGCCAGTTAGTGCAAAGGAACATGCACCCACAGGACCGTGGGAGGATGGCTGAGAGGAGTGAGATGAGAATATCCTCCACTGACAATCTAACAAAGCCACAAGGAACACAGCCTGTCAGCGGGGCTCACCTGGAAAAGCCAACGCGTGGTGTGAAGAGTTCCCTGGTCCCAGGTACTCTGCAGTTCTCAAGGTCTCTGCTGCTGGAGGAAGGGTCACAATGGGTCCTCCACAGTTTGGTGGTGGCACAATGAAAACCAAACTAGGCTCTCAGCGGAACTGGCAGCTCCCCAGGCTGCTCCTGCCTGACTGTGGGGCCTGCTCCTGTGTCTGAAGCCTCTCTCATGACCTTCCACATCCCTTCCCTACAGACTGGGTGTCAGGGGAAGGCCCTGGGCTGCCCCTCGATCCCAGCTCCTTCGGCTGAGCAGTGCGTGCAGTCTCTGAGTGGAACCCCAAGTCCCTCCCACCAGGCCCAGCTTCACATCTCAGCTTGACACTAGGCAACATGTACACCTGTCCTTTTTACAGGGATTTTGTTTTAAAAGAGAAAATGAGTAAAAGACAGCAGTTGTATGGAAGTCCCAGCCAGAGAACAGGGCCACAGGGACACACGGTTCTCCCTTGCAAAACACTGACAGGGATACCAGCAGGGCCCCAGAGTGAATAGTGGTACCCTCAGGGCCACCTAAATCCCAGTGTCTTCTACTGCCTAGTGAGTGGAAGTGAGTGGATCTATAATAAGTTAAATATTCAATCAAGACAAAAATCAAGGAACCAGGAATCAGTTCTCACTGCCTCCTCCAAGGTGTCAAGGACAAGGCCTTGAAGACAAATGCTGGCCCAACAAGGCGCGAGACTGCATCTGCCCAGGTCGGGACACGCCCCTCCCACTCCAGCTGGACTTCCTTTCACATTCTCTCAAGTTCACTTGGAAACCAACAATATGGAGGAAAACGCACGTACTGGGGGACAGAACAGAACGGGCAAAACACCTGCCTTTGGAGACATGGCCTCCAACCCAAGGAGGCAAACCATCGCGGGGGTTTGAAGAAGTCAGTTAGAAACAGAAATTGTCTTTAAAAAGTACCAGTTTAAATGTAAACTATAAAACACTTTAAAATGTAGCCAGAGATATGCTTAAGTATCCACAGTCAATTATTCAGTTTACTCATTTAAAATGAGATTCTCTTGATATCCCAGAAAGCTAACAGCATTTTACAGTAGCTAAAAACATACATGCTCCATGTGCGTTTGAACATCATATTTGATTATAACACAAAGAATGATCTCTTCCTTGGTTTCATTCTTGTTGTAAAGATGAACTATTTTCAGAATTCACTTAAGCAACGATGACCAGGGTGTGCGCTAATCATTATTTTCAGCCCACACAGAATTCATAGCTTTTTAAATCCCAAGATCAAGCTGGCTACATGATTTCAAAAAAGGCTAAACCCAGGATGAATGCCCACGTTTGAGGTAATTATTGCCATTAGGTCACAGTTTGTGTAAGATAATGTATCTAGAATCTTCTAAAAGAATCTTTAGGTGTTCTGTCAGAATTCCAGAATACCTGTTGACACAACCAGGAATTCCGATTCTGACCAGTTGGGTTTGCTTCCAATGGAGTTAAAATTCTAAAAAGATTCTAGAACTTGTGTAAACTACCTAAGAATTTAGGCAAACAAGCCTGGAGCCAGTCAACCAAGAAGTTTCTAAAGGAAACGAGAAATGAGAAACCCACCCCCAAACAGCTGAGCAGACACTTCATAGCATGTGATGACGGTTTGTTGGAAAATTAAAAATCTAGTCCCAAATCATATCGAATTCTTTCCACCTTTCAACCAAAGTGGAAATGGATCTGTATTACTGTCAATCTCACACTGGGGCCAGAGATGCTTCTTTAATTCCTGAAAGTTGTCTCACTTTTCTCAGTTTACACACTGTTGTTTTCTATTTCTTTGAGAGGGGTGTCTCTCTTGGAAGAAAATTTGTTCCTCTTTCTAGAAGTCATCTTGTCTTTCTTCCTTTTTTTTTTTTCTTTTTTCTTTTTTTACAGAAAGAAAAACGTTCCTGGATACCAGACCCACACATGGTATTTACAAATTTGGTGTGAACCCTGCATCTGGTTCTGCCCAGAGCTGAAGAGTGGATCTGTTACAGAGATCAGAGCTGTCATGATATTTATTAAGTGCAGTAAAAAATAGCATTTTGAAAAAAATATATACCTTTAGTATTGCCTTTCTAGAATTAACTATAAGCAAGAAAAATTATTTTTTTTAAAGAAGAAAAGAACACTTTTTTCCCCCTTCACTCTCATAAGAGTTAGCAGCATTACTAAAGCTAGTTGGTACACTGGAAAGAAATCTAAAAGGAATTCTAGGAATCAAAAGAAACTCCCCAGAGATTTTTCTAAAAAGTCAAAGTTATTCTGCCCCTCTGCCTGCATCCAGTTCGGGACGCCCTCTTTTCACCTGCTCAGCTCCACAGAGCAGGCAGGGCACAGGGTGACATTTCCTCAAGGCCTCTCTTTGCAACATACACATAGGAGACAGCTGGGTCTGGTGGCTGAGCTCAGTTCTGGAACCAGGCAGACCCTGGCTCCCCTCTCACCAGCTGGGTGGTCCCAGGAAGGTTAAGAGTTCTGCAAGCCCAACACGTCCTCTGTAAAGGGACGGATATTGCCAATCTCGTAGGGTTAGTGTGAAATGAAATAAGACCATCGGGCAATTCCTAGCACAGTGTTTGGCACAAAGGAAATGGGCATATCATTAAAAGGTACATCAGAAATATGAGGCCACACAATTGCTGTTCATGAAAAAGGTGAAACAAAATCACATCTCGAAGAGCCCACTAACGATTAATAGACTAGAAACTTGGGGATTCTGGACCACCATTGCTTTCTTTCTTTAACACGTGCCACTTTCTCAGAGTGTCAGCTTCCTTATCTGTCAGTGGGTGGGGAGGGGGAAACTACCCTTTTCTCAAGGGGATGGCTGTGATGGCTCCACAACATGATGCTCGCCAGTCCTCCTGTGAGGGATATTGCTAGTCTGGACACTGAGGCTGTGGGTCTGCGAGGAGGAACTCGTAAAGGCATCAGGAAGCCCGCTCTGTGCTGGGGTCTGCGGCAGGGGCCACGTCTCTGTAAACTGAGTCTGAAGGGAAGACCAGCATGGAGCTAGCTCTCTCTCTTGAATTTCTGAAAGCTGCCCTATCACCAGAAACCTCTACTTGATTGGGTCATTACACTGAGCAGCAGGGCCAAAAGCCTTGAAGCGATTTCTTTTGCATATAAATTCCACTGAGCCGGCTTCTCTTCTCTAGTGACCTGCTGAGATTTGACTGTCTGTTGAGATAAGGAGTGAGTCCTGAGGCAGGGGAGTGGGAAGGAGCGGCCAAGCCCAGTGGAGTCCAGCACGCCCTAAGCCTCGAGGCCGCAGAACTGCCCAGCAGCTCCAAGCTCCGTGCCCAGGTCGATGCAAGAGCTCCGGTTTCCCAGTAGCAGCAATGTGGAGGGTCACTACTCTACTCCTCTTTTTAAAAGATGAGTGCAGTTTTGAAATAAATGCAATTAAAACAAAGAAGTCAGGATAGAGAGAAAAACAGTTACAAACAGAACTGCTTCACTCCTGATGGCATTATTGCCCAGAAAGGAAAGAGAGGAACGCCACTGTGTCCATCTCTGGAGGTGCCTTTGAGAAGGGTTCTTTGGCAGTGGAAAGGACGGCTTCACCTTCCTTTCCAATTTGGTAAGGACAATTTGGCCTGCTCAAATTTGAGGCTTCCCCTTTGGGGATCTGTAAAATATAAGAAAAGACACAAAGGGGGAAGGGAGCCTGCAAGTCCCTGGACTGGAATGTGTTGAAAAAGCGGCTCCTGCCAGGCTGGGCCTGCGGAAGGAACCCTCGCCTCTCGGTTGAGTTCTCTCTGCTGGTTGAGGATACTGAGCTATTTTCTTCTTTCCATTTTCTGTCCTTCAGCTGCTTGGCAGGCCAGCAGGAGCAAATGCCCTACGAGTGCCACCCTGCCCTCAGTCAATGAGAAGCTGGCGGGAGAGCTGGGGAGGGGCGGGGACCCACGTCATTCTCCCGACCATGAACCTTCAGTAATACTTCCTTAAGCCTCCTCATCTCCTCGCTCCAGTTTCCAATAATGTCTGCTCCGCTCACTCACATGCACACACGCACACAACCCAAACCCTCCACCACAAGCCTGTTGGAAGCTTGGGAGTGTCTGCAACTCCCAGGATCTAGTCCAGGGAAGTCATTCTGTCACTTGTGCTGATCTCCCCTCCCTGACCTTCCATCTGGAACCATGGCATCTGGGCAGGTGTGAGTCCCCCAGCTGAAGAGGACAAAGCCCAGCTGGCTTCCACAGCCACAACAATCAGCTACCAGGAGGGTGAGAAATGCGACCGTCCAGGAGACAATGGCACCCGCTTCACCCTGCTTCCTCTGAGTCACCCTGACCACCTGCTCCGCCTCGCGGTCCAAACTGACATCCACTGGACTTGCACACCATTGGCCTGCTCACCCTTTCTCTTGGGAACATCCCAAATATCACCAGAGGCACTAAGCACAAGGACATGGGCGCCACCGCCTGGATGGGTGAGAACCCTGGGGGAGCACACTGACCTGAGGTTCATGAGGTTCCAATGAAACGCTTCTCTGTGACCTGTCCTTCTCGATCCTCCCTTCACTCTGAGCTGAGTTTCTTCACTGAGGAAGGATGGAGCCAATCCAAGGCTTGGTGAGGCCATAGGGGATTTGTGGTCTACCTGAGGACAAGGAGAACATCTCCCCACTTGAAAGCTTGGTCCCAGGGATGGCACCCTTTTATGAGACTCTCTGCCAAGGGGGTTTAGTGCTGGAGTACCAGGGGTGTGGGGTTTGGGCACGGAAGCTAATGGTCACGCTGGAGTCTCCTTGTGTGGCTTCCAATGCAACAGCTTTGTGCTTGAGACAAAGGATGCTGGGTGAGGACTAGGTGGACATGAATATCTGCTGAGTGTCAGAGGGGCTGTCCACTGCCCAACAGCTTACTTCCCTTCAGGGAAACTGGCCACTTTAGCTTTAGCAGTTCCTGGGCTTGGTGGGCAGTGTGTGGGCACCCATCACTCACAGCCCAGGACACTGAGGGCACAGGAAGAGCCCAGGAAAGGCTGCGAGGTCCTGCCGTGCTCCCCCACTTGTAAAGAATATTGTGGGGGACATGTGGCAATGTCTGAGTGGCTTCACTCGGGGTTCTCTGGCTTCTTCCTCATTCTGCCACCTTTATTTGGCTTGAGAGAACTATGTGCTGGGAGGATGTATCCAGGGGGAAGGGGCAGACCAAAGAAGTGGGGGAGGTGGTTATTGAGGCAAAGTAAGACAGAGGCTGGGGGGGAGGGGGAACTGCCTCTGCACTGAAGGATGCAAGCCACGCTTTGGGGGGGCTGATGGGAAGGGTGAATGTTTTGGAAAGGGGCTGGGTGAGCTCTGGGAAGAGGAGCTTTTTTGCTTAAATAACAGATATGAGGCAGGCTAAGAGTGTAGTTAGCACATTGGGGATGAACAGGAGAGCGTAGAAAGTGGGGGGAGAAGCTAAGGGTTCCAGGGTCAGTGCACCCAGAGTCCCTGAGCCCAGAAGCTGCCTCCTCAGGTGGCCTCCCAGGCTACTGGAAATCAGAAAAATACACCAATGGCGATCATGCTGTCCAGGGCCTCAGCTGGGTTTTGCAGAGGAAAAGGCCTTGACTCTTCACACTTTGCTCTGTGGTAGGTCTTCCTCAGTGGCTCTTTGTGGAAGAAATGATAGAAACAATCTTCCTAATTCCAGGGCTTTTTTTTTTTTTTTTTGTCTGACAAAATCGGACATCTGTATGTCCCTCCAGTCTTCTCCTATACTCACAGATACAGTAAATTTAAATATTAAAGAGAAAACACAAAGAAACTTGGAATAAATGTGCATTTAAAACCCTGACTAAAACAGCAATACGATGATAATGAACATAATTACAATGGCAATAACAAAAATAATCAGCACAATAATATCGACTTCATGAGCAGCATGGAACTTTCATTCCTGATCTGGAAGGAGAAAAGGAAAGAAAACATCAGGTGAAAGAGTGAGAAGCTTCAATTTAAGCAGACAAAAGGAAACGGAAAGAACATTGGAAGTCGTCTTTCCCCCTAAAAGATGAGATCTAGAAAGGGCTGGAACTGCACTGTGCCAGGAGTCCAGAGCTCTGCTCAGACAGGCAGACTGAGGCTCATTTTCAGCCAAGACTAGACGCCTTGTAACTGTAGGAGAGGATCTGGTGGGACTGTGTGGCCATTTTGCTGCTGAAAGTCCAAACAGAAAGGTTTTCCAGGGTGGCGCGGCTCCAGTTCCGGCATCCTCTGAAGGCCTGCGCCCTCGCACTCTCAGCTGGCCTCTTCCTGCTGTCTCGGGACAGGCGCCTCCCCACCTCCAGCTGAAGCCGCACTGATCTGGGCCCCAGGGAGCATCTCCTGCAGATCCACTGCAGGCCTGCCTCAGGCGGGTCCTTGTGGCACCACTGAGTGTGCCTGGCCTTGCACAGGTGCTGTGTCCTTCCTTCGGGCCCAAGGCCGGCACTTCATCCTCTCCAGTCCGGGGACCTATTTCTTTGTAAGAATTTATGTTCGGGGAGGGGAAGTTTCCGGAGTTCCTTCACAGCTAAGAGCTAAGTACCGACTTCATTACTGAGTGAGGGCGGATATCACTACGAAAACCCCTTTCACAGTAGATCGCTAGGGCCTGCAGAGTGAGGCAGCAAAGGCAAGGAGAAGGCCGAGGCTCTGACCCAGAAGATCTCTTTGCACCTGGAACTTGGCTGAGGTGTCAGGTAAGGACTCTGCGTCAGGATCAAACAATCAGAGCCACCCGTCAAGCCCCGTTCTTGACCAGAGGGCTTCTGAGTGTCTACCTGCTTCAGAGTTGTTCCCTAAGAGCAGAGAGGACTCCCTTCCCATCCCTACCTGCCGTATCCAAAGCCTGAGAAAACTTCCAGGATGGAGCCAATGTACATAGAGGGTGCAGGCCAGATTTCTTTGGAGACTTAATCATCTGTGAGAGTGTTTTCTCAAGTGCAGCATAGGACCCCTGGTCACCCTCATCAGCATCCCTCCAACCTCTGCCCACCAGACTCCTCAAATGCCAAGACCAAAATCATGTCTTGAGCAGATCTGGGTAATCCAAGGAAAGAATTCAACAACAAACGGGTTGGTGGTTGTCTATAGAGCTGGGGATCTGGCCAAATGGGCAGAGCAAAACAGCGCCCAGGGAGCTGGTGGAGAGGGAAGCGTGGGGCGGGGCTGCGGACGCCAGGCTTCCTGTGGGATGGAGGGACCGGGGTGCAGCTGGGGTGTGTGTAGCCTCCTCGAGTCCCTGCAGACGGTCGTAGGAAGGTGGTGGTGGGCCTGGAGGCTGCTGCTCTGCAAAGTGGACATTCCTAAAATCCCTGGTATCAGTGCCAGAGCTGGTCTGATGGGCAGAACTGGGCAGGGTGAAGGTGAAGGGTGGGGAGTCTCTGGGTGTCTGCTCCCAAAGTAAAACTCAACACAAAGCATTTGGGTCATCAGATGTGCCCTCCCACCACAGAGCCCCGTCACTCTCAAGTCCACGGATTCTCCTTGAAGCCCTGCCAGCAAACAGCCCAAGAAGGACAATGGGCATGGGGAAAAACAACAACAGAAAGAACCAAAAAGGAAAGACCCGAGTGAATGTTCCAACAGCGCAACAGAAGAGCTGAGGTGGCCTGGATCAGCCCGGCTGGCTTCCTGGGGTGCCAGCGGGAGCCTCCCTACACCGAGTCTGTCTGTCGTTCCGTAAGGCACTAGGAGGGAATGATGCAAAAGCAAGACTGCGAGGGCTGTGACGCGGTGCCGAGGGACACAGGGAGGGTGGCCTCCGCGCTCACACCCATGCGCTGGCCACACACGCTCGCTCACCGGGACCACTGCATTGGTTACACGCCTAAGTTATACCACTTTGTTTTGTGCAATTACACAGGAATAGTCTATTGGTATCGCTGGAGTTGAACACAAGGTACACAGCAAGGGCGCAGGGCTACATTCCACCAGGGTACCTTGACGGCGCCAGCCTGCGCTACGTGATGGGGTGGACTCAAAGGAAAATAGATCTTCAGAAAGGAAAAAAAATCTCAAGTTTGTCACACACATCGTTAATGACATCTGAGGAATAACATTGCTTAGGGATTTATCCAGAGTGCTCAGAAGAGAAAACCCGCCCCTCCCAGGGGGTTTCTGGTCAGCCTGGCAGAGCCCATCATTTCTGATAAACAAGCCAGGGCTGGGCTTCGCCAGCCCCCCAACCCCCAAATCAGCCTCTCAGGCCATGGCCTGACTATGGAGAGGTGTTAACCCTTTAGCATTCTGGAAAAATCCCTAATTCTTATGTTTAATTAATTAAAAATCTATTGGATTTCCATATCAGGTGTCCCTGACAGCAAATTCTTCAATGTTATTCGCTGCCATATGAAAATAATCTTTTGAAAAGTTCATAGATAAAGTTCTTCAAAAACTGGGGCCCCTCGCTTCTGGAATCTTCCCGTGGCTCTCTTCTTCTCCTTTCCAGTTTGGTGCAGAATGGGTTTGTGAGCTGTTTTTTAAATTTTTTTTTTAAATTTTTTTTTGTTACTGATGTTTTCTTTTTTTTTCTTTTTCTTTTTTTAAAATAAAAAGCATAGATTTCCCTCTCCTTAATCCCTTCCTTTTAAAATGTTCTCTGCTCTAAGTCCTCCCACTTCCCAGTTCAAGTTTCATTGGTGTCCCGTCCCTGTCCCCTGCCCCCCTCCCCTGCCCCTTTTGCATTGTTTGTGTGCGGCACCTCAGTATAAAAAGCCGGCTCCCCAGGGTCCCAGGAGCAGCCTCCCTCCCTCCCCTCCCCAGGCCCGTGGTTATATGTAAGGGTACTGGTTGACCTTGGCAGGGCTCAGTGGGTATCCAGTGTAGACGGTGGAGGCTGGCGAGGCGCTGATGTAGGTCTGGTGGGCAAACTGGGCTGGATACTGACTTGGGTGGATGGTGGGCGAGGGCAGGACCCGGGGGCCCATGCTCACGGGGACCTGGTGGACGATGCTGGCCGGGTAGGCAGTGTGCTGCACGGTGTGGCGAGCTGAGCCTTGGGAGGCCACCAGGTGGGCCACGGTGCCAGTGGAGCCCAGGGCTGCAGGCGCTGTGTAGGTGTAGAGGTGAGGCTGGGTGGGGAGGTGGGCGGCGGCAGCAGCAGCCAGGTGGGGGTGGACAGTGCCGTGGCTGGGGCTGTTGTGTGGGAAGGTGTACGGAGCCTGAGCCATGGTGGGAGCGATGTAGGCCTGCTGCCGTCGATGGCTCCCGGTGCGGTCTGCGGCCATGTGCTGCTGGGCCTGAGAAGAAGCAGTGAGAGGGGCTGCGTCAGGGGAGGAGGGGGAGGCCAGTGGGGAGGAGGGGGGTGAGGAGAAGGGGCGGCAGGAGGGACAACAGATGCTTCCCTTTGTGTGGTGACAGTGAAAATAAGTTTGGACTGAGAAAGGGACATCTGGCCTGCTGTGCGCAGGCTGGGATGACACAGAGCAAGCCAGGACAAAGGCAGTGGGATGTGAGGTGTCAAGAGATCCTGTTTTGAGGGGGACTACTTTCTTACCCACTGTGAAATCTCAGACTCTTAAGACAACTCTGTTTGAAATTCTATTAGTCCAACCAAATAGCCCTCTTTCCCCTCGAGAACCTAAGCCGCCGAGACACGTGAGATCCTAGGCCATTCTTTTCCTTGTTCTGTGGAACAGGTGTGAGGTTTCCTTCCCTGCAGTAAGGAGAAGCCGCGGAGGTCACTCAGGAAACCTCCTGCCACCACTAGGGGAACCACAGGCCCAAGAGGTGGCGAGGGCTGCCTCCATGACCCTCTCTGCAGCTGAAGAGTGGGCAGCTGAGGCGATGGGCCCGAGTGGGGCTTACCTGACTGAGATTGAGGGGCTGCTGCTGCTGGAAATGGGGGCCTGGCCGCTGCTGCCGGTAGGCGATGGCTCCCGACGAGCTCCCTGAAGAATGACCGCTGGTAGAGGTCACATTGCTGGAGGACTTGGACTTGTAGGAGGACGAGTGGTGACTGGTGTTGACTGTGATAGGAGGAGGAACAGGTCATAGGTCAGTGGCGGCTCCTTGGTTGACAGGAAGATGCTCCCACTTCAGGTTACAGTGGCCTTCCCAGGAGGACACGTCCCTGAGACTGGCTGTGCAAAAATCAGCCTCAGCCCCCACACTCAGTCTTGACTTTGGAGTGGCAGCTGGGCTCCGGCTTGCTCCGTTGGTTAAGTTAAGATGAATTCACTCCGGGACTAGCCCAGGAGTTGAACATGGTCAAGTAGTTTCCTCCCCTGATAAGGGGGCTGTAGATGCAGGAATTCTACCTTGCCAGCAGGGGGCGCCAAACCCCGGGAATCCTGATTCTGGCCCAACAACTTAAGGTGGGTGGAGAATCTGAATTCTAACAAGCCTCCAGGTGCTGCCACTGCTGGCAGGCGCTCCCACACTCCAGGGGCTCAGGGGCTCTAGGAATGGTGGGCTGTCACCTAGGTAGGATAGTTCTGGCTGGGCAGCCAGAGGGAGCCAAGGAGCCTCTCCAAAGACCAGCTGTCTTAATCAGCCAACAAATAAGTTTGAGCTCCTGCTTGGGCTGGGCACTGTGACTATTAGTCACCCAGAATGGATGAGGTGACAGCAGGAATAAGGAGAGGCATCACAGATCATAGAGATGGAAAGGGCCAATATGAGCAGGCCAGCCAGAAAGGCATCTGCAGCCTGGGGTGGGGCTGGGGCGATCTGACTTCCCTGCTGGTTGGGACAGGTGCTGATCCTCAGTCTAAGGACAGATATTGGCTCACATTGTTCTATGTTTGAGCACTTCATGCCTGTGACTTGTACTTAGTGACTCAATTTTCTTTGTTAAGTTTTTTGGAATATGACTTTTACTATCTTCACTTTCTATAGAGGACAAGTGTATTTCTGTGATTTATATTTTCTGCAAACCTTGCTGTACTCAGAATTACTATCTGGTAACACTGGAAAGAATAAGAAGGGTGTAAGAGAAAAGAGAAGCAGAGATCTGGACAGGTCTTCAGTGTGCTGTGGGGCTGGTGGGGAGCTGAGACAGACACAAAGTGACAGAAGGAATCAGATAACTGAGTCTCAAAAGACAGGGCCACATGCCCTAGAGGAAAAAAAAACTAGAATGAAATGAATAGTACAAGACATTTCCATGAAATAACTCATTTTTGTCAGTTTTGGTGATGAGCAATATGTGAACACCAGCTCCCAGCAGGCGGCTTGGTAAAGCACAGGGAAGGACTGCCACTCGCTGGACCTGGCGGAGCGCAGATCTAGTGTCACTGCTGGCGTGCTCCTCAGTGTGTCTCTAGAAACCAACGAGAAGCCCTGTCTACCACAGATGCATGAACATCAAGATGAAATAATTGACAGGTAACATGGAAAGGGCCCTTGGTACAGGGGATCCAGTCAGCTACCCAAACACTGTCTCCTTCACCTGACTCCCCAGCATGAAAACTGCCCATTTTGGGGAAGGTGCCCAAAGTTGGTGTTCAAGAGAACCATGAGGGAAGAAGTGGCAAGACTGTAAAAAATCAGTTCTCCATCTCAGGCTGTGTGGCAACAAGAATCCAGGAAATTTTATGTTGGGGCCTGAGCATCTTAGGCCAAAACAGAGGCCTATCACTGTCTCAACCAGGTATCCCGTTGCAACTGGTATAAAACTGGTGAATCTGGTCATTCCTGGGAGAGAGGGTGTTAAATATTAATGAACCACACATAATAAAGATCAGGCATTTGAATGAATTAGATTGGGCCAATTCTGTGACAAACCCCCTGGGTGACGAAATCAAAGTCAAAGAGAGAAGCTTGAAGCTGGGGCCAAACCAAGTATGCGGATCAACTGTTGATGAAAGGACAAGAGTACTTTCAAAGGGCTTCGCTTCAGTAGAAGGGCAAAGGGAACTGGAAACCCAGGGACAGGGCACACACTGAAGGCAGAGAGGAGCCTCCTGCCACTCAACACAGATCCAGAGTGAAAGGAGAGCCGCCTCAGTAGAGTGGAAGGTGGTGGGTCCTGAATAGAGGCCCCCAATCCAACTATGTATTGGCACCCAGGGCCCCTCCTACCCACCCACTGCTTCAGAGTCCCTCGGGTGGGTGCCTGGGAATTGGCATGTTGAACTTCCCAGCCATCCAGAGCCAGCCTGGCCCCACAGAACAGACCTGCATTTGGGAATCAGGTCCTGAGACCCAACACTGTGCCCAATCCAAACCCAATTAGACCCTCAAAGGCCCTCCCCAAAATTGCAGGGGAAGAAGGGGTTTTTGTGGTCCTAAACATAGAAGGCTGTGAGTGCTGGCCATCAGGAGGGCTTGCTTCTCTTCTTCCCTCAGCCAGGTGACTGTCTACCCCCTTCCCTCTCTGCAGCAGATTGCAGGCTGGGCTTGCTGCTGGGCCCAGCTCTGGATCACGCTCTGCTCCTATTCCTACTTCCTGGACATCTTGTGGTTATTACATCTGAGGGGGAAACAATGAGCCGGAGGGATTTACAGCCTGAGTCTGCAAGTGACAAGGTTACTGAGCCTGGTGTGTGCCTGCTACCATCATTG
The DNA here is from genome assembly GCF_045843805.1 of Urocitellus parryii. Classification (NCBI taxonomy): domain Eukaryota; kingdom Metazoa; phylum Chordata; class Mammalia; order Rodentia; family Sciuridae; genus Urocitellus; species Urocitellus parryii. The sequence goes on along the minus strand of NC_135533.1, from coordinate 14,597,159 downwards.
TGGGAACAGGAGACAGGAGCTGAGTCAGAGTTGGTCAAGCTGTTAGAGCAGAGAGCCCTTGATAAAGGAGGGGTCCTGAAGGGACCAGGAGATTCATGCAGCAATTCTATCTGCAGAGATCAATAAAGGGGCAATGGGCTTATGATGGAGGATGGTCTCCTAATGTAGGTTCTGGGTTGTAAGGAAACAGACTTTTCTGCTCATACCTAACCCAGTTACTCAGGGATCCCTTTGTTCTGGAAACAGCCATTTGTGCCCTATCTACACCAGGTGAGGGAGCATGTGCAGCTTGGGTGAGCTCTAGAGCCAGACCCTGGGAGGCCTGGACAGGGCTTTGGGCCAGTTGGCTGCCTTGATGTGTTTGCTAAACTTTTTTTCACCTGTAAAACTAGGAAAACAGCAATATCTACATGCAGGGCTACATGCAGACTGCTTGCTGCCTGGGCCGCCACATGCAGACTGCTTGCTGACTGGGCCGCCACATGCAGACTGCTTGCTGCCTGGCACTCCCTGCAGTCAGCATGCATCAGCTGCATTAGCTATCACTCGTGTTGGTTGGTCTACTGAACACTGAGCCCTGGCAAGAGCAGATGTACAAGGAACAGTGCTTGCTCCAAACTAGGAGGGTCAATACGAGGCTCCTGGAAAGGGGAACCTGGGAGCCTGGGTGTCACTAGGCCCATGTTGGGCAAAGGCTGCTCTAAAGCACAGGTATCTGGCCTCTGGTGGCTCAGGTGCCAGGAGCTCTGGCTCTGGCCTGCCTGGAACTTAATTGTTGAACTTTCCCTCAGTCCTGCATCCTTCCAATATATTCTTTGTCTCAGGCCAGTGGAGAGTTTTTTCTATTGCCTTCCAGAAGATCCTCAACTAACCCCCAGGGCCAATGTGAGAAATCCTCAAGGACCTTCTGATCCAAGAACCTTGGAAGGATGGTCTGTGAGGAACACACTGTTTAGAAACAGGGTTCACCCTGACCTGAGTAGGCTCATGGAACTCTGAACCCTCTGATGCTAGGGGCTCAGGCCAGGGGTCAGGGCTGCAGCAGGTGTGTGCCTTGGCCTGTGCAGGCCTCCTGGAAACCAGAAAGCCGAGGAAGGCTGCCTTCCAGGATCTTCCAAGCCTAGGATGACTTTACAGACAAAGGATCATATTGGTTTTGAAAACTTCCACCAGCTGGAAGGGCAGGCATAGTCCAAGAGGAGCACCCTCACCCCTAGAAGACTCCCCATGTCCTGAGTTCAATCTGCAGCTGTAGGCCTTCCACAAACCTGTATTTAGAGCCAGGTGCGGTGACACACGCCTGTAATCCCAGAGGCTTGGGAGACTGAGGCTGGAGAGTCACAAGTTCAAAGCCAACCTCAGCAATTCAGCAAGTCCCTAAGCAAGTTGGCAAGACCCTGTCTCTAAATAAAGATATAACAAAGGGCTGGGGATGTGGCTCAGTGGTTAAGTACTCTTGGGTTCAATCCCCAGTAACAAAAAACAAAAAACATGTATTTAGAGAATTAAATAATGATACAATGGGGCTGGGGTTGTGGCTCAGTGGTAGAGCATTTGCCTAGCAGGTGTGAGCACTGGGTTCAGTCCTCAGCACACATAAAAGAAATAACTTAACATAAAGTTATTGTGTAGGTCTACAACTAAAAATATTTTTTAAAATAATAATATAATGTGCACTGTGACAGAAATCATGTCCTTTTCAAATATTTAACCTTAAAAATGTTGCTTCCTGCATGGTTTCCACCAAAATATCTTCCTGGGTAGAAAAGAGGTTTTTTGGAGAGGTGTCCTTGTGGCCTTAGGAAGGGTCAGCCTTGTTTTTGTTACCTCACAGAGGTGCCTAGTTTGGGGGGCTCCAGCCTGGTTTCCAGGCTTCAGAAGACACTGGCAGTCAGTAGAGACTGTCCTGTAAACCAGACATGCTCCGCTTCTGGCTGCTGTGGGTTCATGTTTCCCTGAAGGTAAGGCCTCCCCCTTCCAGAAACATGACCTCCTAGAATGTCTCCTTCATGGAGTGGCCTGGCAGCCCCACATTTAATTCTCAGGTTTTGGTCCCAGGACCGCCTACCTGTTCTGCCTCTGGCCCTGCAGCACTGACCCTGAAGTGAAGGCTTCTAAGAGCTGTACTGTCTCCGTGGACTGCAGGGGGCGGGCCAGGGTATGAGCGCTTGGCATGGTGCAGGGATGGCTGTTTACCAGATGCTTCTTCTGAGGAAGGAGGCCTGAGAGGGCTGCCTCTCCTCAGCTCCTGGGTTATGAAGAGGGTGCTGGAGGAGAAAGAAGCGGAGGCTACTTCCACTTCCCCTCCAAGCAGAGCTTCTTGGTGTAAGAAAGGCCCAGTTGCAGGCTTCACCGTGAGTTCTAGGAGGGCGTCTTAGGACACTGGCCCATGTGTGCAGGCTGGCCTGTGGCAGAGTTTAAAACGTCCCTCAAGGCCCCATCCTGAATCCTGCTCTGTACCCTCAGTGGCAGTGCCTGAATGGCCTGTTCCTCCCAGGCATCATACATGGTGACCATCCCAGGAAGATTCCCGACTCCAATGGCAATGGTGACAGAGAGGAGGTCCCTCCTTAGAACAACAGCTTCCTACATCTACACAAATCTCAGCAGTGTGTGTCCTTTCCCTCTAAATAGTGGCATCACGAAGGTCACCAAAGGGACCTATGAGGCAAAGTACTTCACTGTGGGACACAGGCTTCCTCACAGCAGAGGCCTGCTCACTGTTCTGCCCAGATATCCCCTAGGTAACTGTTTAAAACTAGACCCAGCACACATTTTTAAGGTTAAATACTTGGAAAGGACATGATTTCTGTCATAATGGACATTGTATCATTATTTAATTCTCTGCCACAGCCTGACTGTGGCTGGTGAGGGAAAGGGGGCAGAAATGCAGATCATGCAGATTTCTTTTGGTTAACTCCCCAAATTCTCCCACAGTGAGCCCGAGCAAGGGAAAGCTGGAGAGGGGCTGCTGCGTCAGTCTGCAGTGAGCTGTTCGGCTGAGGGGTGAATTCCCAGGCTTGTGCTCGGGCCCAGTTCTCAGGATGGTCATTCTCTCAATAAAGCCAAACATCACACTTGGGAGATTTTTCCTCCAAAGGGGGAATTTTGAGGAGGGGCTCAGAGAAGCCTATCTGACCCTTCGCTAAAAAGACTTGGGAGAAAGTTCTTCCTACAGGGGACACATGAATGACCAGCATAGGCTCCTGGCAGGGAGCGATGCTTGACATCAGTTAGGAATGTTCCACACAGGTATCACCACAGACCGTGGATAGAGAGCGAGAGGCTTTCACTTCTTATTTACCAACCTCGTTGAAAGCAGAGCCACTATGAAGGTGGCAAGGTATTAATTATAGAATTAAAAAAGGAAAATTCTGCTTATGGAAGGTGAATCTGACCTTGACCATGGGTGATAATGGAGCACTTGCTATTTTACTAGCGCTCACGTTCCTAGCAGTTAGAAAACAAGAAACGCAACCTCCAGAGAGCAGTTTCCAGCCTGCCCTGGCCCCAAGTTACCTGGCCCCAGGCTGTCACATTCCACCAACACCTCACTGGCCTGGGTCTTCAAGGGGGGCACGATGATGGTTCGGGGGTTGCCAGTGCAATGATTCTCCAGGGTCCCCTTGCTGTCAAAGGCGTTGGTGTTATTGTGCCCGGCACGCTGCTGCACAGAGTAGGGGCTGGTGTTGCTGGAGGAGTCCGAGTAGGGAGAGTCGTGGACTGTGACACAGCTGATGACATTTTTTCTTTGCTTGGAGACAGTGCTGCAAAGGCAAAGTGAGAAGAAGAACTGTGAGAAGATTGTAAGGTGAGATGCCATACAGCATTTCAGGGACTCGCCATGTGAAGCCCCTTGCTGTACCCTAGGTTCACAAATGTCACCCATCTAACCACCGGCAAGGCACGTGTTTAGGAGGAGGAAGAGGCTTCTGCTGGGCTTCTGGAAATTGGGAAGTGAGAAGCTTCTGGGTGACCCTGGGCTCTCCCCCGTGTGGCAGGCTCAGCAGAGCTGTGTGGCAACCCCCTCTGGGCCACCAGCACAGGCTATCTGAGTAAGGAGAGAGAACCTAAAGAACTGGCAACCTGAGACTCAGTCTGGGAGAACAGCATTGGAAGAAAAGTGATCATAAGCGTAGGCTTGGGCCTGTGAGAACGAGAGCTTTAGCAGGAGGGGACGGGTCACCCAAGGCACAGCACTGCTCTGAGAGTATGACCCCCAGCACAGCGCAGGAGTGCTGAGAAAGGGCGAGGAGAGCTGGATCTGGTGCCCTCTCTCTGTGGGGTGACTTGGTGGGCAGGGCACTGGGACCTCCAGGAGTCCCCTGCTTAGGGGAAGTCTGACCATCCTGCAGCTTCCACATCGCCTGGGCCAAGATCAGGGAGGAGATGGTACTGCACTAGGGCCTGGTGGAAAGGCTCCTGCATGCTGAGGCGGGAGGAAGTCGCTCTCAACCCCTGGGCATCTTCTGTCTGGAACTTCATCTGCAGCAGGGTGGAGCTGGCTCGGGATGGCTCTTGGCCAGTACCTTCTGTTCAGAGATATTTACGTTAGTGGGTTTCTCTGGGAATCAGTCCTACTGCCTCCCAACCTAGGGAGAGGGTTAGGGTGATGGATGTGGGACTTATTGCTTATTGTGCAAAGTTTTATAAATGGATGCTCTATTTTTGTATACTGATCATTTGTTTTTCAGAAATAACTGCCAAAGCAAGGTGGTCAGTTTCTGGTATTTATAGAGCCTGACGGACTCCCAATGACCCCCAAGGAGTCTTGCCCAACATTAAAGGGCCAGGCCAGACCAATCTCTTTTCAAGAGGGATCTCTGCTACTCGAAGGGCAGCATGGAAGTGGGCACATTCAATGGCCCGGGGTGTCCAGGCAGAAGGCAAGCAGAGGAGGCTGGAAGGGCTGGTGTTGTAAAGGCCATGCGAGGGCCTGGTCCCTGCTCCTGGTATCCAGCACAACTGACATCTGATCTGGATAATTCCTCCAGAGGCTGCAAATGGTGTCCTCTCTGGCTCTGATCAGAAGATCCCTAAATGGGTCTGTGGGTAAGAAGATGGGCCAGAGGCCTCACTTTGTTATGTGCTGAGCAGGACCTCCATAGCTATTCAACCTCTCAGGGATTCTTCTGCCTCCTTAATAAAACGTAGGTAAGAGCTGTAATTATGGGCTGGGGTTATATAGTTCAGTGGTAGAGTGTTTGCCTGGCACACGTGAGGTATTAGGTTCAATCCTTAGCACCACATAAATAAAATAAAGGTATTATGTCCATCTACAACTAAGAATATTTAAAAAAAATAGCAGCTATGCCAGAGATTTGTTCTGAGAACTAAGTGAGAAAATAGAAGTAGAGGGCTTGGAATAGTGCATGTTCATGCTATAGGGTAAGTATTCCATAAAAGTTAGCTACTATTATTCTATGTTGAGTATCTCTAGCCTCCAAATCCAACATCCAAAATCTCTGGAGCGCTGACATGATGCCAAAAGTGGAAAATTCAACCCCTGATCTCAGGTGGTAGGTCACAGTCAAAATACTAAAAATATTGTATGAAGTTTCAAGGTACATTCATGCCATGTATGTCAAGTTTATATAAAACACAAATAAATACTGTGCTTAGACTTTGCTCCCCTCCCCAAGATATCTCATTATGTATACGTGAATATTCCATAATCTAAAAAAAATCTGAAATCCACTTCTGGTCTTCAGCATTTTGGATAAAGGCTACCCAATTGTGCTATTTTAATTAGTATTGCAAAAAAACTTATTTAGGCAAAGAGAATTCTAGTAGGGCAAGGACTAGCTGGAAAAGTTCCTTATCTTCTAGCCTATGCATAAGCCAGAAGATTGATAAGAAAGACAGCGAGAAGTCACCAGCTAAGAATCATTGAGACCTATGCTGAGTGTGCAGGAATAACTTTACAAAGCAATATGATACATGTCTCTGCCCTCAAGATTAAAATCTCAGGGGGAGACTGTATGACAACACGACAAGTTAAATAGTGAAAGCTTTAAAATAAGCAGTTAAAGAGAATAATGGATGTCACAAAGTCTTCCGTGATTAACTGTCAAATGAGTCGCACAGATGATAATTGTTAAGAAATCAAAAGAAGGTGAGGAATGAATTGGCTGCATACATTATAGCACTTCCCGTTAACTTAGATAAAATAGATACATTTTAATTAATAAAGACCCACATTTCTCACTTGTAACAGTCCAAATGCTTAATGCTCTAAAAGCTAAACATAAAGTGACTATGTGACCCAGCAATTCCATTTCTAGGCATGTGCCTGAAGGGAGTGAAAGACAAACTGAAACAGGTATCTATGCCAATGTTTACAGCAGTGTTATTCACAACAGTAAAAAGGTGAAAACGATCTAAGTGTCCATCAACAGATGAAGTGACAAAATGTGGCACATCCATACAATGGAGTACTCTTCAGTCTAAGGTTGAATGAAGTTCCGACACATGTTGCACTATGGATGAATCTTCGAAACATTAAGTGAAAGAAACCAGAAACAAATTTTGTATAACTCTACAAATATGAGATATCTAGAATAGGTGAATCCATACAGATAGAAAATAGATTAGAAGTGCCAAAGACTGGGGCTGGGGGCAGAGAGAAATGGGGAGTTACTGCTTTTGAGTATAGAAGTTTTGGTTGTGGCAAAAAGAGAGCTCGAAATAGATACTGGTGATGATGGTTGTACAATATTGTGAGTATAATTAATGTCATCCAATTGTTCACTTAAAATGGTAAATTTAGATTCTACATTTTACCATAATTTTAAAAAATGAATATACAAAACCTCCACTGAATTGTACATGTAAATGGGTGGATTATAAAGTATGTGAATTATGTCTCAATTTAAAAAGTCCATGGGCTCATTCCAAAATAAGAAAGCAAGGGGCTGGGGATGTGGCTCAGCGGTAGCGCGCTCGCCTGGCATGCGTGCTGCCCGGGTTCGATCCTCAGCACCACATACCAACCAAGGTGTTGTGTCCACCGAGAACTAAAAAATAAATATTAAAAAATTCTCTCTCTCTCTCTCTCTCTCTCTCTCTCTCTCTCTCTCTCTCTCCTCTCTCACTCTCTCACAAAAAAAAAAAAAAAGAAAGCAAATGGGACCCAGGGTTTCGGTGCCTGGGGTTGGAGAGTGCAGCAGGGCTCAATGTAGCAGCTGGGGGGAAGAGGAACTGCCATTCAGCACAAGATTAGAAAATGGGGCTCTAGGAAAAGGTCCCCGAGCCTAGGAAGTAGGAGGAAGGAAGGTAAGCTGGAAAGCTGAGTGAGGTGGAGGAGGCAACTCCAGAAGGAACAGGGACAGGAGGAGAGCTGCCTTAAAAAGGCAGGGCCCAGAGAAGGCCACAGCTGCTGGTCTGTGAGTACTGTGTTATGATAGGCTGTCACTCAAGGGAGCCCCTCCCACCTGCACACAGTATGCCCAGGTTCAGGGAAGCGCTGGGAGCCATGACTCCATGCATTCCCTGTTCCCAATGGGATGCAGAGCCACCCTGTCCTTCCCTCGACTCTGGACTCTGGTCACAGTCACTTGAACACACGGTGGCTCCTCTGGCCATCTTAGGAAAAGTGGATGTGTTCTACCGCAGGTGCATGCTCTGGGTGAAGACACCACATCAAGACAAAGGCTGGCTCCCTAAAAAGTGTTCTAGAAACTGGTGTCCTCATCCTGTGACCCTGGACATCCAGTCACCTCCAGCCCATTCTGAAATCTACTAGGGAAGGTAGAAGAGATTACTCGTGGCATTAAAGGATATACTGTGAGGGTCCCTTCAAGATTTATTATGCCACAGACCGTTGCTGTCATGCCCAGAGGCCTCTTCTCTGGGCACAACATCAGTTACCTCAGACCTGATTTCCAATGCTACCTCCGTGGTTGCTGCCACTGAACCAGAAGTCTCCTGTCAATCAACCATTGCCTGCACCACTACTGCCATTGCTGCTGCCTCTGATTCTGCTGTTGCCAGCCTAAGGTCACCTGGAGGTCTTCTTTCTGGGTGCTGCTGCCACAGAAGAAACTGCTGCCCTGAATGCAACTGAAGCTGACACTGCTGATGACCCCCAGAGATTGCCTGGTGACACTCCCCCACAGCTGCAGTTGTAGCTGCCACTGCAGCCACTACTGCTGACCTGCTGCCTGCTGCCAACAACCACCACCACTACAGCTGCTACCACCGCCTAGAGGACTGCTTTGGGGGAGACTCCAGGTTTGGTTGCACGTGGCTGCACCCATTTTGGGAGACCAGCCAGGGCCTGGGGTCCGGGTGCTAGCAATTTACCACCACAAAGGTCTCTGTCTGGGGACTCCAGCTGGGACCTCCAGGTGTCTGCAGGTTTCAAGGCGCATGGGGTCTTTCTGCTGAGAGTGCTGTGGCCCTTGTCGTGCTGCTGCATCTCAGGGTTGCTCCTTTGCATAAGTGTATCCCTGGTGGTCTCTCTGCAAGTAGGAGCAGCATTGAGATCTTGGGACTGCAGTGTGGCTGAGCCTGAGGTATCTGAAGCCCAGATCGGTGGGATAGAGACTGGGTTTTCCAGGGCTGATCGGGGTTTGGTGGTCCCAAGAGACGTCAGAGACAGGGCTAAGAAACTATTGAACACTGACAGAGACAGTTCGACCTTCCAGCAAGATTTATTTTATTTTATTTTTTGATTCACTAATCTCTCTACCATATTTAGAACAGGATGTTTTTTATGCATCACTGTGTGGAGGACCATGACATATGAATGATATTTTGCATTTTTCTTGTATTCTTATGTCTTTAATTTTTTCTCTTTATTCGTATCTTCCTCTCTTTTGTCTGTTATAGTATTTCCTATTTTTCTCGAACCAACAGTCAAACTCTGTCAGCTCCTCTTCCACTCTTCCTGTGCATTTTTACATCTCACATTTCTCTTCCTCCCTCATGAATATTACATACTACACTACCTCTGTTCTCTCATCTACCATTTGAAATTGTAAATCGTTTTAACAAATATTCTGTTTGTACTGTAGATAGTTACGGAACTCATCATTTCTGTTTAATGTGAGAAAGCAGTAGACGCCTTAGTGGGAGCTATTAGGTTTAAGGCTATATATTGTGTACACTGGGTGTTGTTGATATGGGCCTCACCAGTAAAGGTGAAGTGCTGGAAACCCTCAGGGACAGATCTACAGGGCAGAACTTATCCTGCCTTAGATCCATACTTTTAGATGGGAAAACACACTAACAACATGAAAAAACAAGGGAATGAAGCACCCCAAGCAAACCAAGATGTTTCAATAACAGAAGCCACTGATAACACAGCAGAAGAAATGTCCAAGAAGGAGTTCAGACTGTAATATAGTGGAACTGATATGTGAAGTAAAGGACAGTATAAAAAGTGAAATCAAAGAAAAAATATAGGAAGTGAAAGACCACTTCAATAAAGAGTTAGAGATTGTGAAAAAATAAAAACCAAGCAGAAATTCTCAAAATGAAGGATTGGGCAAACCAAATTATAAATGCAATAGAAAGCATCATCAACAGACTAGACCACTTGGAAAACAGAACCTCAGACAATGAAGACAAAATATATAAAATATATGAAAGTAGAGTTGAACATGCAGAGAAGATGTTAAGAAACCACAAACAAAATATCCAAGAATTATGGGATAACATGAAAAGACCAAATTTTAGAGTTATCAGAATAGACGAAGAAGCAGAGATACAAACCAAAGGAATGCACAATCTTTTCAATGACATAATAGCAGAAAATTTCCCAAACCTAAAGAATAGAATGCAAAATCAAATACAAGAGGCTTACAGGATCCCAAATGTACAAAATTATAGCAGACCCACACCAAGACACATTATAATGAGAATGAATAACACACAGAATAAAGATAAAATTTTAAAGGCTGGGAGAGAAAAAAAATTAAATTATATGGAAGGGGAAATCATTTTGGATTTCAACTGATTTCTTAACCCAGACCCTCAAAGCTAGGAGGTCCTGGAATAATATATTTCAAATTCTGAAAGAAAATGGATGACAACCAAGAATTTTATATCCAGCTAAATTAAGTTTCAGATTTGAAGATGAAATTAAAACCTTCCATAAACAACAATTAAAAGAATTCACAACTAGAAAACCTACATTATAGAGCATTCTCAACAAAATATTCCATGAGGATGAAGTGAAAAAAAAAAAAAAGTGAAAACCTGCAAAGGGAGGATCTACATTAAAGGGATATTCAACCAAATGAGAAACTAAGACAAATCAAAAACCAGAAATAAATCAAAATGACAGGGAATACAAATCATATCTCAATAATAACCTTGAATGTTAATGGCCTAAACTCATCAATCAAAAGACACAGACTGACAGGTTGGATTAAAAACCAAGACCCAACAATGTGCGGTCTTTAAGAGACTCACCTCATGGGCAAGGATATCCACAGGGTAAAGGTGAAAGGATGGGAAAAAACTTATCACTCATACGGATTGTGTAAACAAACAGGGATTTCCATTCTCATTTCAGGTAGAGTAGACTTCAAATCAAAGTTAATCATAAAAGACAAAGAAGAACATTTCATACTTCTCAAGGGAAGTATATATAAGCAGGACATAACAATTATAAATATTTATGCCCCAAACAATGGAGCATCCATGTATATCAAACAAACCCTTCTCAATTTCAAGAGTCAAACAGACCAGAATACAATAACACTGGGAGACTTTAACACACCTCTCTCACTACTGAACAGATCTTCCAAACAAAAACTAAATAAAGAAACTACAGAACTAATACAATCAATAGTTTAGGCTTAACAGACATATGTAGATTATTTCATCCATTATCGAGCAGATATACTTTCTTCTCAGCAGCACATGGCTCCTTCTCTAAAATAGAGCATACCTATGCCAGAAAGCAACTCTTAGTAAATACAAACAAAAAACAGAGATAATACCCTGCATTCTATCAGACCACAATAGAATGAAATTAGAAATCAATAATAAGATAAAAAAATAGAAGCTACTGTGACAAATGGAGACTAAATAATACACAATTGAAGGATGAATGGATAGAAGAAATCAAAGATGAAGTAAAAAATTCTTAGAGGTAAATGAGAACACTGATATGACATATCAAGATCTCTGGGACACTATGAAGGCAGTACTATTTATTCTTTTAATGAATGCATTGAGTGCATTCATTAAAAGAATAAAAAGTCAACAAGTAATGACCTAACACTACATCTCAAAGCCCTAGAAAAAGAAGAACAAATCAACACCAATAGCAGAAGACAGGAAATAATTACAATCAGAGCTAAAATCGATGAAATTGAAACAAAAAACAATTGAAAAAATTGACAAAACAAAATTGGTTCTTTGAAAAAAATAAATAAAAATAGATAAACTCCTGGCCATGCCAGTGAAGAGAAAAAGAGAGAAAATTCAACTTACAAAACACAAGATGAAGAAGGAAATATCACAATGGACATGTCTGAAATACAGAAGATAATCAGGAATTATTGTACTCTAATAAAACAGAAAATATCGAAGACATTGACAGATTTCTAGAGACATATGACCTACCCAAACTGAATGAGGAGATCATACATGATTTAAACAGATCAATTTCAAGTAATGAAATAGAAAACGCCATCAAAAGCCTGCCAACCAAGAAAAGTCCAGGACCAGATGGATTTTCAGCTGAATTCTATAAGACTTTCAAAGAAGAAATACCACATGCACCTCCAATAAAGTATTAATCTCTAGGATATATAAAGAACTGAAAAAACTTAACACCAAAAAATACAAATAATTTAATCAATAAATGGGCCAAGAAACTTAACAGATACTTCACAGAAAAAGAAATACAACTGATCAACGAATTTATGAAAAAGTGTTCAACATCTCTAGCAATTAGAGAAATACAAATCAAAACTACTCTAAGATTTCATCTCACTCCTGTCAAAATGGCAATCATCAAGAATACAGGCAACAATCAATGTTGGTGAGGATGTGGGGGAAAAGGTACATTCATACATTGCTACTGGAACTGCAAATTGGTGCAACCACTATGGAAAGCAGTATATGGAGATTCCTCAGAAAATTGGGAATGGAACCACCATTTGACATAGCTATCCCACTCCTTGGCTTGTACCCAAAGGACTTAAAATCAGCATACTATAGTGACACAGCTACATCAATGTTTATAGCAGCTCAATTCACAATAGCTAGACTATGGAACCAACCTAGGTGTCCCTCAATAGATGAATGGATAAAGAAAATGTGGTATATATGCTCAATGGAATATTACTCAGTTTTAAAGAAGAGTGAAATTATGGCATTTGCCAGTAAATGGTTGGAGTTGGAGAATATCATGCTAAGCAAAATAAGCCAATCCCAAAAAAACAAAGGCCAAATGTTCTCTCTAATATGTGGATGCTAATTCACAATTAGGCAGGGGGCACTAGGGAAGAATAGCGTTACCTTAGATTAGGTAGAGGGAAGTGATGGGAGGGGAGGGAAAGGGATATGGGAACAGGAAAGACAGTAGAATGAAACAGGCATTATTATTGTATGTATCTATTTGACTACGTGACCAGTGTGATTCTGTAACATGTACACTCAGAAAAATGAAAAATTATATCCCATCTATGTATGATATATCAAAGCGCATAAATACATTCTACTGTCATGTGTAACTAATTAAAACAAATAAAAAAAAGTTATTATAAAGGTCACTTAAGGGGCTGGGGATGTGGCTCAAGCGGTATCGCGCTCGCCTTGCATGCCTGCGACCCGGGTTCGATCCTCAGCACCACATACCAACAAAGATGTTGTGTCCGCCGAGAACTAAAAAATAAATATTAAAAATTCTCTCTCTCTCTTTCTCTCTCTCCTCTCTCACTCTCTCTTAAAAAAAATAAATAAATAAAGGTCACTTAAAATAGGATTTGGTCCATGTGGGGACAAGTGCACGGAGTAGGGCATACATGGCATATGTTAAGGGTGTCTGAGTGGCAGGCCCCTCCCCTCGTACTAGGCATGTGAGCAGCAGGTCGTTTACCCCATAAGCACAGCCCTGGGCATGAGGCCGTATGTTGCAGTCCCTGCGCTTGCTCCATAGCCCACTCCTTGATTGGTAGCTGCAAGGACAGCTGGCCAGAAACTGCATTGGCGGCTGCCTGTAATCTGCTTACCTACTGCCGGAGTATGGTACCTGAGCAATAAAATCAGACCTGCTTCCTGCTTGGTCTCTGGAGGTCTTGATTAGCGACTCTGCAGTCACACTGTCCTCTACCCTGTTCTGTGGACCTCCTTGCTGGACGAGAGAGAGCCCAGTAAGTCTACTACTCATTTAGAGAAAAAACAAATTTCTTTAGTGAGTGCACCTAACATATACCTAGATCTGGCCAATTCCTGCTGATCCTATCTTCCGTAAGCACCGAATAGTTTAGGAGATAAGGAAGCAAACAAGCAAAACACACACACAACATTAATTTTGGCCAAACTGTAATCTTACCTCAAATAAAATTCAATCTGGGCACATTTGGAATTCTTTGTTCAAATTTGAAAACTATGAAGCAGCTTCAGCTTAATTTCAGCAAGAATTGTCTAGCAACTAGAACTTTCTGAAGGTACAATGGGCCACTCTGTCAATCAGTTAACCTCTTGTCACTTAGGAAGGCTTTCCAGCAAGGGTCTTGTAGGAGTCGGCAGCTTGGCCTAGATGACCAGGAGACTTGAGGGCCGACTCCTCAATGGAAACCAGCAGGTAGTGAGCCTCCCATGAATAGGACTGGGGGAGCCTGCCTGTCAGCCTCTGGCGGTCTCCCAAGGAGAGAGATAAATCCTCCATCAATTTTTGGGGGGTTACTGGGGATGGAGCCCAGAATGCTCAACTACTAGGCTATATCCCTGGTCCTTTTCATTTTGAGATGGAATGTTGCTAAGGTACCCACGCTGGCCTCAAACTTGTGATCCTCTTGCCTCAGCCTCCTGAGTATCTAGGATAATAGAAGTGTGCTACTTGATCTCTATAAACTCTTCAGGGGTACTGTTCATTTGTTTGTAGCTGGGGAGTCCTATGCAAATATGAACAATACAGTAATGCTGATTTACTTTTATTTTTGGATTTATATGTGATCTCTTCTATTGTTAGAAATCTCTGTGTTCTACCTAAATATGCTACGCAGATTAGGGAACAATGGGAAGCTGCTAAATGAGTCACTTTAAAAATGAGCACACTTTTGAGATGCTACTGTGGATTCTTTAGGCTCCTATGTGTTGAGACTACTGGGATTCATTCCACTATTGAGTCTAATTATTATTGATAGCTTATCAATCCCATTACGAGCTGGTTAATGGAAGTGAGAGAGACTGATAGAAGTACAATGAGAAATGAAATATTTGCTCAAATGGCCTTGACAGACATCACTTCTGAATAAGGAGCAAAGCTGTAAGAGCACACAATTGCATTGTGTTGTCATGGCAATAGATGATTTTCATCATTTTAAAATGATGAAAAGAAATAAGGAGCTAAGAAGTAAGAAATCAGCCCCAATGGAGAACACACTGCCAGAGGATCAGGTGCAAACCCGTGACCCCGACTCTGCAGGGCCCTGCTTGGAATGTGATTCTGATTTCTATTTGCTAATCTCAGTCAATTTCATCCTTCAAGACCAGGGTCAAAACTCATCTCCTCCAGTAAACTTTCCATGACTTCTTTCACTCTGACTTCATAGTCAACACTAGATATGAAAAAATTACTACTCTTTTATCACCACAATACTGATTGCCAAATATAGGTAATATTTATTGGATGTAGACCAACTACCATTCAGAGTGCTGTTTACATATTATCTCCTTTGATCCTCCTGGCAAGACTATGCAACAAAGAATATTTTAAAGGCAATAAACTGCAGACATGGCAAGCTTGGGTCACTTGGTTGCCTAAAGTCACAGAGCTGGTAAGGGGCAGAGTCAGATTGAAGGCACCACCTGATCTCTCATCCATGATGCTCTGCAAACCTCTGTCTCCCTAGTGAAGTACCCAGCAAGCACCTAAAATGTAAAATGATGCAAACTCCTTTTTCTGGTTCCTCCAGGGCCTTATCTCATTACAGTGGTATTTTCTGAGCATGGGACCTGGGATGGTTTGCACACAGAACTTCTCAGCTGATGAGAAGGAGAGATACGGACTCAGTCACCTTCACTGCTGTTCCCACACTCTTCTACTCTAAGGCCAGAGCTGATTACTTTTAATCTGGCCTTGTGTGAGGAGAGGGAGCTGAAGCCACTGCCTTCATGCCAGTGTGCTCCTTCTGATGAGTTAGGTAGTTCTTGATTTAAAGTCATCAGTGAAAATTCCCTTCATTTTAACCTGGTACGTACATTCCATTCAATCATATAGCCTGCATATTTATATCAAACATCACCATTAAGGTCATACTTTATGTGACTACTTTACAGAGAAATCAGAAACCAGACCCTGGAAGGAGCAGCGAGAAGTCACCCTGTCCTCACCCACTGGATGGTGTGGAAGAAGATGTCTTCTCCCACTTTCTCCTGCAGTCCTGTTCCCTCCTTCTACATCTTGACTCACTTCTCCTCACCATGGCAGGCTGTCCACTGAGTCCTCCTGCCTGATGTATCCACTCCTCCCTGTCCCTGCCTCCTTCTTCATTGTGGAAGGCAAGGAGCCAGCCAGGAGGTTGCCACACATTAGTGACATCTCTGTAATGCCAAAGTGTCATGACAAGCTGCTGGGGATGGACAGTAGGGCACAGTGTTGCTTATTCCCTAAGCCACTCTACTTCATCCACTCAAGTGTAGTGAATGGGGCCCTGTAATGAGGATGCTGTGAGTTGGCTGGACCAAAGGCCTTTCATTGCTCCAGATGCATCATATGATTGAAACATCTTTCAACTCTGGAAGTGTGTTAAAACGGACAGGCAACAAAGACCCTTAAAATGATCTTGTGTGTCTGATTCCTTTGCTTCTTCACTCTAGCTGGAATAGGATGTTCCTGTGCCTGCAAGATTTGGCTGTGTGGCCTTCTTAACCAGCACAGGGCAGCAGTGAGCAACTAGGCTGTGGGTGGCAATGAAGATGAACTCCACTTTGGGTTGATTTTTGTTCAGGTAGTAATAAATGAGTGTGGTTTTTTTCACCTCTCTCTATTTTTTAGACCAAAGTCTTTTGAGCAGCAGTTATTCGGTTTTCCAACTAGTTTCTCTGGTTTTACAATTTGATATAAAGGAGGAAATGATTGGGGCTAATTTTTTTTAATATGTATTCTGCAACCCCACCTCTAATTTTAAGACTGACTCAAATGACTGTCTTACTAAAAAATCCCAAAAAACTGAATGATATTTATGAACCATTTTTTTTTTTTTTTTACAGTTTACATTATTGTTCCAATGGCTGTAACAGTCTTTGTGAAGTGCAGAATGCAGCAGTGCCCGGTGACCCAAGTACAACAACCTATCTGCCAGGGCCTTTTAAGTAATGTACGGATGAATATATGAGTGAATAATGAAGAATGGACGAGCAGCTGGAGCACTGATAGTTACACACTTCAAAAACTATCCTCACACTGGAAGGCCATACGTTGGGCCTCTGTGTGGCAGTTTCAGCACGAGGCAAGGTTGGCAGGAGGGTCTGGATGAATCAGACATGCACCTGCAAACTCTTGTCTGAGGAAATTTTTGGTGAGAAAAGAGGGCTTGCTCAGCATATGGAGACAGATGTTTCTCTAAGTTAACTATAAATATTTTATAGTTCTACTACTTACTCCTGGGGGCCACAGAAAAATATGTCTATCATTTAGGTTTTCTGAGTTGACGCCAATTCTCTAGACACAACCAATGAAACCCCTAGACCAACAAGTGACTCATTGAAAAAGCAGAGTCCATTGGCTCTTCTG
Source organism: Urocitellus parryii (assembly GCF_045843805.1). Lineage (NCBI taxonomy): Eukaryota > Metazoa > Chordata > Mammalia > Rodentia > Sciuridae > Urocitellus > Urocitellus parryii. The sequence goes on along the minus strand of NC_135533.1, from coordinate 14,580,238 downwards.
TGGTCTGACCACTAAAATTCAAAGAATTAGAAGAGCTGATTTCTGTCCCTCTCCTGAGATGGCTCCAGCTTACTGATGAATGCCCAGTACTCAGTGGGGCTCAGCGTACAACACTCTGACCTCTCCACATCCCTGGCATGGTGCACTGCACACAGTATATCCTACCAGGACATAGTGGTGGTCACAAAAGAGTGCAGGACAGAATTATATTGTTAATGACTGAAGATAAATCAGTTATTTTCGTCACTAATTAAGCTTGCCATTTCTTCAGGGCATCTAAATCACAATTCTGCTATTTAATAATTTAATATTAATTAAATATTAATAAATTTGGGTAAGTCACTTCCTTTCTTGGGCCTGGGCTTCTTCATCTATCAAATGGGAAAAGGAAATGTGGCCTCTACACCCCGTAAGTGACAAAGAGGGCAGTGCTGGCGAAAGCACTTGATACCCTTCTTGAGTTCACCACCTCCTAGGCTGCCTCCTGCATGCTCTGGAATTCTCCTTACAAGTCGGAATCATGACCATCCACCTGTTCTGGCAACTAAAGTGCCACATATTTGGTGTCAGGAATAGTGGTTTTATTTTGAAATTCTTTAAGAATTCTAGGCGATGTCACCCAGTCTTGGAGACTTACTGACTCTCCCTGAGGTCTGGAAAGGTGGCCTCATCACTTGCCCCACATTGGTGCCAAGGCACTCTGGAGGGAGGGGCACAGTCATTCTCATGAGCATCATTGGCTCCTGACTCTCCAACTGTCATGTTGAGGCTGACCCACATCAGGGGTAGTGCCCAGCATTTCAGGCAGTTACAGGACAAGCACTGAGAACCAGAAATGTTAGCGTTAGTGTAAGTAGAAAATAGGAAATAAAGTTGGGAACACGATGCTCATGGCATAGGAGCGATCTGGGTTGGCCGGGGCGGGGGTTGACAAGGATGATCAGGGTTAAGGAGAGAAGGTCTCCCTTGTTCGAACCAAGAAACCCAGAAGGGCAAGGAACGTCGTCCAGTAGGAGATGTAGTGGACTCCTACTTAGCTGCACTGGGGGGTGATACTTGTTTTCCCAGGACCAATCTTTCCCTTGAGTCTCTTACTACCTCATAATGAAGCATACCATCCCTATTTAACAGGAGACCCCTTAACAATCTCCCCTTGTATCCTGAAATCTCCTTGCTCTGTATGTCCTGTTTTCTCTTAGAGAAGCTTCCTGACTGGGATTCCTCCTATGTGCCTGCCTTTGCAGCTCTGCACCATAAACTACTTCACCTGAATCTGCAACCCCACCTCTGATGTTTGTACACAACTGCTTAGACCTTTGACCTTGAGAAGTCCCCTCCCGTGCTATCTCCTTAAGTTACATTCCCTTCAGATCCCTTTAGTACTTTGCTGTTTTTTTTTGGAAAGATGTTCTGCTTTGTGTTATATGATTTGTATGTGTCTTATCTTGCTTATTCCTTTGTGTACCTCATGAGGACAGAGATCGGCTCCCTTATTTATGTAACACCTGCAGTGCCCAACATAATATCTTACACTGATGAAGCCAATAAACATTGACTGTGCTAAATTTTATGACATTCTGATTTCTAAGAATGAGTAATTGTATTTCCTCCCACATTTTTTTCTCGTTTCTAAACATAGTCATAATAATGTGATCACAATTACACAGTAGTTTCTCTATAAATAAGACAGCTACTGGCTTCTTTTTTATTCCATGTAGACTCAAACTCAAATACACTTTCCTATCTTTCAGGGTCCTGAACCATTTTCTAAGGCAACAGCCATTTATCTTTCCAGAAAACATTGCTATCATATCTTCTGTGAGCTGCCAGTCACTGCTATAGGCATCTGAGACCTTCAACATCACTCTGGTCGACCTGCAGCTTGCCATTTTGGTGGAATGACCCTGGTACATTTTCATTATCTAGGGCCAGGCAAGCAATCCGTTATGCTTTTAGCATACCAAGCCCACTGCCATGATCTGTGGTGGTTCCCCACAGGTCACCTGCCCGTCCACTGCTGCTTGCCTCCTTGGAGTCTCTCAGTCATTTCCATCAAGTCCTCACGAGCCACCATGCATTTCAGTTCTGCTGCTCTTGGGGGCCTGGGAGTGCTAGGGAAGTGGGTATGTCCTTTGGCTTTGCTGTCTCTCCAGCCCTGACTGGTGCAGAGAGAGCATCTTGTCCTCAGGCACTTTTTAATTCTCTCCTTAGCACTTCAATGTCCAGAGTTTGGCTCAACTCAAATCTCAGACTCCAAAATCATATTCCATTCTAACTGATCACTAGATTTTAAATTACTTTCACTTTTTTCCAGTTGTTTGCAAGTTTGTTTGGGCCTTCTTATGACAATGATACAAATGTATAGGAGCTGTCCTAAGCAAGTGTCCAGTTTGGGGCTGGGAAGAGCCTTTCTTCTTATGAAGGGGCCACTGAGCCCACATGAAGACTGAACTCACACGTGAAGACTGAACTCACACGTGAAGACTGAACTCACACGTGAAGACTGAACTCACAGCCTTTGGTGGGGAGGATGAGGCACTGGAAAGGAAGGAACACTAACTCGACTTGGGACTGTGATCAAAAGGGAACTGAGACCAGCCCTGGAATCAGCATGTGGGGAGTAAAGCAATACTGATCTGCAAATGTGTGCCTGGTCTCACTGACCTCAAGTCTTCTTTGGTACCTGGCAAATGACAGGATCACTACATTCTTCTCTGAAATATACTGAAAATCAGGCTGAGCCACTCGGTGGGAAAAAAGAATGAGAAATATGCTATCCCTATCATGAAAAATATACCCAAACCACTGAACTTCATTATTAAGATGGGAAGGGATGCCCCATGCAGGAACAGCTATAATGAGAATGTTTTAATCAGTCTATCTGTACATTTTGTAATGATTTCAAGCATGAGAATTTATTATCTAATCAAAAGGATTTGTGATTACTAATTAGTTACATTGTATTCAATCAGGAATTAATACTGTGGGCCTAATTACAAATGTTGAGCTTTGTACCCAGTTGTGGGATTCGTGCCGACTGGCAATGCTGGGCGGGGGAGTGGAAGGCCTTCCCTGACCCACGGTTCTACAGCAAAGGCACCAGCAGGGCGGGGTTGTGAGACTTGGGGTTCTACGAGGCCCCAAGGCCCCTAGGGGTGCAGAAGGCCAAGGTTTACCAGGCTGCACCACCTGAGCCAAGCAAGCTGAAAGCATGTTTTATTGGAGTCTGGCTACAAAGCATAGAAAAAGAGGCTCTGGTGCCAGGGTTAATATTGTGCAAATATAATAAATATTTCTTCCCTCTCTCCAGGAAGCACACAGAGAGTAAAATGAATTATTACTACTTTGGAATAAACAGTAATGCTCTCTGGGTGAAGAGCCAACTGGCAGTTTGAAAGATTGGGTTAATCAGACACAGGGAAATTTCTGATTAATTGGACAATTACTTGGAATTCTGAGTGAGCCAAGGCAATATTAGAGAAATGTCCCAACCAACTGGGAGTAAATTCAGTAGCCTGAGGCAGATATTCTGAAGCTTATGGAGGCTGAAATACACTGGCATTGTGGGCCTGATTTTATGGTCTCACGTTTGTCAAATGTATAGGGCCTGCAACTATCTTTTAAGACTAAAGTGATTCAAATTATTTTGATTTTCAACAATTATGGAAAATCTGTTTGACAGTCTCTTGAAATAAGTTTAAGACCCAAGGACATGACAAAACCAAAATTTAGGGGTCAGCAGGGAGGAATCACTATGTTTGATGATGTAAATGGCCCAGATTTAGGAATAGGGCATGAGAGCCGGCGACACACGTGACCTTCTCCCAGGCTCCTTCCTCGGAGTCTAAGGAGCCACATCTCACCTGGTGGGGGCATGTTTTTGTTCCTCCTCCTCATCTGTGTCGCTGCTGATGGTGATGACGCTGACTGTGGGGCTGGGGGTATCGGGGATGACAATCGTTTGTCGCTGCCGCTCTCTGGTGGTGCTGGAGGCCACGTCGCCCCACCCACATGTGACGGAGGTACTGCAGGCTGGGCTGCTGTGCACCATGGCGCAGCGGGGAGGTGTGTTCTCCTTGACACGTTTGGATCGCTGAGGGGAGCTGATGGCCTGGGAGGAGGACACTTCACAGGTGGAGACGTTTCTGTAATGACAAAACCACACATGCAGAGGAAGCTCAGGCCTGGCAACTCCTTCCAAAGAGTCCACTCTAGAAACACCAGTGTCACCAAATGTTCATTACAAAAAAAAAAAAAAAAAAAAAAAAAGTCCAAGGACTGGACCAATTAGACTGAGTTTGTAATTAGAAAAGTGGTTGCCCTAGAGGTCTTTCAGGTGAGGACAACAGCTTGGCCTCCCCAGGGCTCTGGTCTGGCTTCCTATACCTGCACCCATAGGCTGGTCTTGTAGGGGTTTAAGTCCTGACCAGAATTCAGCTGTATCTGCTTCAGTGTGGTCTTCATCTTCAGGATTAAGGTCCTGATTTCTGGGCTCCATCCTGTGACCCCACAATAGATTTTATGTCTTGTTTGGGGTGGAGAGAGAAGTGGTGTTGGCCTCATAAAGCTTTGTTTCCTTGCTAATAGTTGTTCTACCATTTATTATACTAAAACACTTGTCTCTTAAAGAGTTTCTGGACCTATAGGTCCTAACTTTGGTGACTTTAAAGTTCGGCTTTCCCCCTTTCCTCCTCTGGGAAAAGGATGTGGTCATTAAAGTATTTGTGTATATGTATTAAAGGAAAAAAAAAAAAACCCAAACGATTTTTTGGATTTTGATCCCTGAGCCTTGTGGGGAGCTTGCCAGTCTATGTGAATTATAATTAAAAATTAGGAATAGAACAAGAGGAAAAGATACACTTAAAAAGGAACCTTTTAATTTGGTTTTGATTGAACTGAAATTCAATGTAGTTTCTGGTAACTTCAGGGAAAAGATACCTTTTTCCCTCCCCATCTAACCTTTGCTGATCCTAGTAGTATCTACTAGTGAGAGACCAAAGCCAATGTATAATAAATCTTAGGCCTTATGTCCTTAGAGGATCTTCTAGCTAAAGGAATGGCAGTAAAATTAAAATAGTAAAGATAGACTTATTTAATTTTTTATCTAGCCAGTTTTAACTACATTGCTTATTCCTTTTCAGGGGCTGGTAATAAGTTTTACTAATAAGACTGTTTCAGTGTTTTTACTTATCAAAAGCCTATGTGTTTGTTATTGCTAATATATGATTTTGAGATTAAATTTTTTGTTATTCTATCAGCTGCAGTACCTCTACTTAGCAGTGTTAAAGAAAAGCAGGCGGGGCTGGAGTTGAGGCTCAGTGGCAGAGCTCTTGCCTGGCATGTATGTGCGAGGCCCTGGGTTTGATCCTCAGCACCACATAAAAATAAATAAATAAAATAAAGGTACTGTGTCCAAATACAACTAAAAAATAAAATATTAAAGAAAAGAAAAGTAGGGGCCTGGCCATACTATCTGATGAGAGAGAGAGAGAAAGAGAGAGAGAGAGAGACAGACAGACACACTGACTTCTTTCTGCTCTCTCAGACTTGTTTTGTCTAAGGTATTGGACTTAAAAATAAGCAAATACATAGCTTGGACTATAATTGCATTGATCTTGAAGTGTATAGGCAGTGAACTTTCAGGAGGCCAGCCAGACAGTGAGAGGATAGGGAGGGACTTGCTAAATAGGTGATGAGGACAAGGGTTCTTACTGCCCCTATTTGGCCAAGGTGAGCCACAAGGATGCATATACAGTCCTGGGTCAGACCAGCACTCTGTGTGACTGCATGAGTGGCTGGCCATGATAGTGCTTGAGGATCAAGATGGCTTTTGTGGATGCTGAGTCTAATAATGACATGGGTATGCTGTCACAGGGCTGCCAGACAGAAGCACTCTGGAGGCCTGCCACTGATTTGATTTTCCCGGAGTTGTCAGATACACCCAAATAAGGACTCTTGAAGAAGGACAACAACTTGTAGGAAGTTAACTTTTGGATTGATTTTTAAGAATGAAAGGAGGCAGGACTAGTTTCTGGTGCTTAATTATATGAGGAAGCAGAAAACCAAAATGCACTAAACCTTGTGTATACTGGACTTTTCCAAATAAGCAACCACGTACCTCTAAGTTGGTGCCATTAGGAAGAAATGTAGGAACAATTCTGTGGTTGCATGATCTGGATCTATTTGGTTACAGGATTTTTTTTTTGAGGGTGGGGCTTGGAAATCTCTATATTTTAAAAGTTCACTGAGGTATAGTTGACATACGTAAAATTCCTGCTTCTGAAGAGTTTGATGAGTTTTGACAAACGTACATTTATGAACCCCAACCACAATCCAGACATGGAACTTTTTCAACACTGAAAAGTCCCCTCATGCTCCTTCCTAGGCAATCCCCTCCTATCCCACAGTCTCTGGCAACTCCTAATCACATAGCATGTAACTGTTCCTCCAGCTGGATTGTTCAGGAGTTCACTGAGATGAGACTAGAGTTAAAGGGAATGGGAAAGATTAGTGTCGTGTTGTTAGTGTATGGGATCAACCACAGTTAATTGTTTGTAGTTAAGGAAGCAGCTAAATGAATTAAAATTTCTGACCTCAAATTTCAAAGAAAGTACATCCTCTAGGATTTTTGCTTTTTGTTTTTGGTTCCTGTTCACTTAAAATAGCAAAATATTTCAAGCATGCATAGACTTGCAGGCAATACTCATGCCAGGACAATCCAACATTATAAAATCTTGATTCATTGTTATATATCCTTTAAGTTTTTTTTCTTTTTTTCAGTTCTAGGGATTGCACTCTATACGTTGTAGGCAAATGTTTTACCTTGAGCTACATCCCTAGTTCTATTGTGGAGTGTTAGGATCAAACTCTAGTATTTTTGAAAAAGTTATCCTAAATGATTTCCAAAGTGAAATTTCAGAGGCAAAGCTGTTTTCGAGAGAAGAAGTAACAAAAACTTTCTCCTTGGCCAAACTTTAGTCAGGCTATGAACCTTCTCCTAGGCCCACTTGTGTATTTCTTGTAAAATCCAGTCTTAGAAAACAGCCTTGCTAATTCAGTTTAGACAGAGCCTGTCATCCTTGATATCTGATCAAGGTTCCCTACCCTTCACTGTTCCCCAGGTGATTCCAATTACCTTGGCCTGCCTTCAGTTGGTTTAGCTAGAATAACCCTTAAGCCTCATGTTTCCTCTTAGTAATTTTCAATCCTCTGACCCCAACACTATTCCTTGGCTATTTAGTCCCACTTGTCCATGCTGTATGCAGAGCTCAGCCCAATCTCTCCCCAACTGCAAGATCCTAGTTCAGCATTCCTGGTAATATTTCCATGGTACTGAATAAAATCTTCCTTCCAGCACTTTAACAAGTATCAGTGAATAATTTTCTATTCCCCCTGAACAAAAGGGGCTAAAGCACCTAAGGTGCTGAACGTGCTGTGATTCTGGGCCTCCACCCTCAGGGTGCCACAGGGCTTTACTAGAGAGCAGGCTGCACTCACACAGAGTGACAGTGAGTGCTGACTGCGCCATCTAGGCCAGGCCATACATGTTCTGGGGCTCCTGCCGGAGGAGCTGTTCCCTCCAGTGCCAGCATGCTGACACCCACCCTGTCCGTAGCGTGGCTCTCAGCATCAAGACCTCCAGGGCGGGACCTCCCAGGCCGCTCTCACCACCTACCTCACAGATGACTGGTGCTGCTTACTCTTCCGAGAGGAGGTGGTGCTGGTTGGCTGCTGCCGCATCACGTGGGCCACACCCACATTTAAGGGCTGGGCGGCTGGGAGGGTCACATGACCAGTCAATAGCGCGGGCTGCTGCATGATGGGATTGTAATGGCTGCCGTGCGCATGCGTGTTCCTGAAAAGGAAAAGGAGGTGGTTTTTATGGAAGCAGTGCCTTTACAGGATGAAGTTACCTTTTAACTGAAAGCTGACCATGGCTGGGGATGTGGCTCAGTGGTTAAGAGCCCCTGGGTTCAGTCCCTGGTACAAGGAAAAAAAAAAAAAAAAGCCGACGACCACGTCCCATTGAAGGGGCGGGAGGAACCTGACGGGTTGGCGAGAACCAGGACTTAAGTGGGAAGAAGGCCAAGTGTGCAGGCTGTGCTTCCAAGTGCTGGGGACTTAAGTATGCCCTCTAACTTTTAAGTGAACAGGTGATTATGCTGAACAATAATGTGTGTTTTATTTTTGGATTTATAGAGTGCCTTCAGTGGATTCTTTCATTCCACTCTGTGAGGTAGACAGGAGGTTGTGGTAATACCATTTTATTAATGAGGAAATTGTAGTTAATGCGAAAAACAAACTTTGAAGACTGGGACTCACGTTCTCCTGGCATTAGTGAGTGTTAATGTTCTTTGGAATTCCCTCAGTGGCCCGTACAATGCACAGGCCTATAGCAGCTGATCAGTTAATTACACGCTTGCAGAATGAACAATTAGATTTACGGAAGGTTGACTGGACGTGTATAGAGTTTGGTATTAAATAAAAATTAAAAGCAGTCAGACACATATTGATAGGAATACTGGCAGCCTGCATCCTGAAAATGGGTTACATTTCAAAGTTCTTATTATTTGAGTTGTATGGAGATCAGCACCTTATTTCCCCACAGAAATGTTAAAAGTGATGATTAACTCAAAAATTTCCCCATGAAAGTCTACTTGACACATAAGATAATTAAAAGCTACAAAGAATTCACTTGACTTTTTAAAAATAATCAAATTCTACCTTTGCTACTTGGGGGAAAAGGATGAACAGGAAAAAAAAAAGGAGCAGATGAACACTTTTGTAGAAATTTTGATACTCTTAGGCATTTATATGGACTTCAGAAACTGATGTTATGGCTTCTTTATTTTGTCGTTGCTCTTTCCCTACAGAAATGTGGTGTTCTTTTCCTTTGAAAGGAGTCCAGCATTAGTACTGCTCTTTTGTTTATTAGTCAAGATCACAGATGTTCTTTGGTCCACATGTAAAGTGGGAGAGAATGGAAGAAAGTGCATTGCTTATGGATGTTGTTGGTGATTGCTAGGTTAAGAGATGGAAAAGAGAAGAGAGTGGGGCTAAGAAAATATGCATGAATAAGTGCATGATATTGCTGAAATTAAATGAGCTATAAATGCTGAAAGACAAAGGAGTAAAGGAGTATGGCATGTGTGTGGTCTTTTAGGAGAAAAAGGGGTGGTGGGGGGGGGACAACAATTGGTCAGACAGCTTTCCACTTGGTTGCTGTTCCTAATGAGCTAGAGGAAGAAAAGCAGTCTTGCTGAGCATGAACTGCTGTGAATGGGCAAAAAGAAGATGACAGCCTTATTTATTGACTGTCATGTTCAGGCACTGCTGTGGTGCATGTTAAATACAGGCCAAGTGCTTTGTGTTTTGTCTTAATTTAAACCATTCAACAATCCTATGACATAAGCCTCATTATCCCCACTTTGCTGAAGGAGAAATCAAGGCTCATAAAGGTTAAATAACATGCCCTGGTCCCAGAAAGCCAGAATGGAAGTCTGTTATACCTGATGTTGAAAGTGATTCCAATGAATGCAGGTAGGTGTGGGGAGTGAGAGGGACTGTGGGGACAGCCTGTGCACTCACTTCTTTGTACTAGTCAGTTATAGGGAGAGTGGAGGAAGCTGTAATAGAGACTTGACCAGGCGCTTATAGCTCTACCTGTCAGCCTCTTCCAGAGAGCTCTCTATCAGAAATGTTCTTTTAGGTCAGAAAAGGAATTATGGGTAACTTCAAGGTGGGATGGAGACTCTCAAGAGGGTTGAGGGGAGTGACCAGCCCTGGTGTTTATGCTGAAGGAGAGACAGCCCAGAAGGGTCGTGAGGAGTTGGGAACAACTTGGAAGTGGCCATGAAAACCACAGTGCAGCATGTCCATGAGGAAGTCAGTGTTTGGATGGGTGGAGTTCAGGAAATTCACAGGGGTGTGGTGTGCAGGCAGATGGTCACCTGGATGTCTTTAGGGTCTATGGGAAGTGGAATGTGTGACACGACTAGTAACTGGAGAAGCACACTCAACAAACATGCCAGAGTTTGCCATTCCAACAAATCCTATCTGTCAAACCTTCCCTGGGGAAGTCAGATAGACTCCAGGGTGCTTATGTCTCCAAACATCCTGAGAACACTTTCTAGAATTGCTTAGGGCTTTGGGGACTCTCTACTGCTTTCTTTAACTGGTGACAAACCCGTCTTTTCTGAAAGTGGAATTTAATTCTGAGAAAAACCAAAAATCATGCAGAGCTGAGTCTGGTGAATAACACTGATGATTGAATGATGCAGCTTAATTTTGGGTAGAAAAATGACAGATAATCATAAGTTAATAATCTGATTTTCTTAGATCCTGGTGCTTTATTTAAAAATAACCATTACAGTGTAGTCATAGTCCTGTAATCTCTGCGTCGTGGTGGACATGCCTCCCATCCCAGACACACCGCTCACTCTTGAAGTTTCCTGCTTACCTCCAGTCGGCCAACTGCTGGGTGCCTGCCATGGTCTCGGGAATCACAGTCGCATGCTGCACTGATGTGTGGGTGGCCACTCCAGTCAGCTGCTGCCATGCTGAAGGAAGCAGGATCTGTTGGGTCCCACTCGGCCAGGCCTGCTGTGGGACAGAGGACATTTGCAGTCACCACATTTGTTAATCACATAATTAACTTATACTGTGCCAGGAGTGGTGCTAGACCCTGTGAAGGGTGTGAAAGTAGTCTCTGGCTTCAAAAACTATGTTAACAGGAAGCAATACTAACACATATGAACTAATAGAAGATAAGTACAGGGACACAAAGTTAAATGGAAGGGATTCATTCATGTTGAAGAATGATTTGGGAATTTGCTCTAATGAGCTATGCTCAAAGTTTCTAAAAGTCATTTATTGACTTGTTCTGCCACAGAGCTACATGCAAGTGATTGAGGGAATTGAGCTGGGTGACTCCTTGCCCTTAGGGAGCTTTCTATTTAGTGTACTTGATTTGATACTTTACCTTTTGTTGATTATTTAGTACCTACAGGTCTAACTTATGCTATCTTCTGAATCTAAGTTTACAAAACCCTGAGATGAATGAGTATTTGGTGCTGGCCTACACCTTGGATCAAGCATTCAGTAGTCCTCCCCTCATCTGCCAGCTTTTGAAGTGACTTTCTTATCTGGAACCTTCAGCCTAATTGAGAATCACCTTAGCTCCTCAAAGCAAAAATGAGAGGTTGTTAGGAAGTCATTGCTTCCATCTTCAAAAGACTAAGATTTTCCTAAGAAATCTAAAATAGACTTTTGTGGTTCTTTCTTGAATGTTGTATTTTAAGCTCTTCATATTCTTCATCTCTATTCTTGCCTTTGGTCACTAAATAATTCAGACTGAAAGTGGAATTTAAAGTTGGGCTCATAAAGGGCTATCACTAAGGTAAAATACCTCTTGGGCAGGTCAGGGATTTAAGTTTTTGATATCTTAGTTATATCTCTCTCTCCACTTGGCTGGACATGATCAACATCGGGTAATTCAGCTAATATAGTGCTCCACACACTGGGCAGGTGTTTAACACGTGTTTTGACTCACATATACAGACAAACACTTCTGGAAATGGATGGCATTTTGAGGCAAGGCTTAAAAAATAGTGCTGCTTATAAAAATGACATAGCCACGTTTTAGAGCTGTCCTGCTTCTCTGTTCTGTCATCTGTCTGGCAACTGTCATGTTGCCAATGAAGTCTGTGAGATCACTTCTACTTTTTGATATTGCCTGTTTGCTTACTGATCTGTTTTGCTATAGGAAGAATGCTTAGAGGCCATGGGTAATACATAGGTGCTTAATAAATATTCTTGATAAATAAAGAATCAACTCTACCAAGTCTGTTTTCTATAATTAGTATTATTTCAGGTTTACCAAATGCCTCATAAGAAGAAAAATAAATTGGTTAAAACAGTTGTCAACTCAAAATATTAAGTAAATAACAATTTCATTGGCAGTAAGATTTTTACTGCTTAGTCATCTGGAACTTATTTCAGATCTCACGAAAAGCATGAGTTTTGATTAACATCATTAAAAATATCTTGATATAAAGCTCAGACCATCATTTTTAAAACTTCCTTGAAATGGATATTAACATTTTACCTCAAAGAGATGGTACAAAAGGCCATTTTTGATCTTTCAAACTGATTGATACACTCAACTCATTTCAGATGACCTTGCATAGACAGTTCTATGATTTATTATTACTACTAAGAACAGAGCTAATATTTCTTATTGTGTGCCAAGCACAGAGTTAAGTCCTAAATAGATTTTTTGACTTCTTAACACCAATTGTGTGAGGGGATGCTATTGTTTCCTTCCATTTCTCAGATGAATAAACAGAGAAGTTAAACTTGCCCAGAAACTTGGTACATTAAACATATATGTTTATTGTTCTTAATAAACCCAACTAAAATGATTTTGAGGGAATAAAAAAATTTGGATTCATAAGAGCAAGAAAATAGGTGAGAGACAATAACATTTAACAAAATTTAAGGAGCAGGATAATGATGGACAATTACCAGGTGAGTGAGCAGACAGAAGGAGTCTAAGGGAAGCTGCATGTTAAACCCTCAGTTCCCAGATCCCTGGTGTGCAGGCTTATACCTCCCCCAAAGTTGGAGCTGGATGATTCTCTCTAGTGAAACGGAAAAGAACTACAAAAGAAAAGAGTTACAGATACAACATTTCAGGATCTGAGGTCTGCAGTGAACATTCTGGGCTTGTCCCTTATCTGCCTAAAGAGAAGGCCACATTCAATGGTCCTCCCCTCATCTGCCAGCTTTTGGAGGGAATTTTAAGAGCTTTGGTCTTACATATGCATCAACAGCCAAGGATGACCAGACATTAAAGGAAGCTTCCAGCATTAAAGAGTCTAAGATAAACAAAAAAGAAGCTGGGAAGAAGAAACACAACGTAGAAATCAGAAGAGAATTTCCAAAGACTTGTAATTAATGTTCATACCGAGTTAAAAAAATCCCAAAGTAAGATCATATAGTGAAATATATATTTATATACCAATAGCTATATTCAGTGAACAAGAGAGCACTCTTAGAAATGAGAACTATGACAAAATGAACACTTCAAGGAAATTTCTCAGAAAGTACAGACAGGAAATATATAGAAAATGGGGTGGGGGGAAGAAAATTGGAAGATCAATTTATAAGTTCCAATAACCAAGTCTTAAGATGTCTACCAAGAAAAACCAAAAAACAGAAAAAAATTATTAAAGAAAAAAATAAAAAGAGTTCCAATTAAATGGGCAAATATGTGGTTGGGTATGAAGGTAGGTGGTAGAATGCTTGCTTAGCATGTATGAAGCTCTGGGTTTGAAATCATGAAATTTGAGACCACTGTGGACAAAGAGAAAGTCTTAAAAGGTTTCAGAGAGAGAGAAATAATAGTCACTGAACTCATGCTCAAATATAACACTTTAAACACATAAACCTTTCATAGCTCTAGAAAGATTTGGGATTGCATAATAAAAGATATATAGAAAACCAACCCAGTAAAAAAATGAGGAACCTATTAACTTGGGGAAAACAAGAAGTTATACAAGAAAGGAAATATAATCACAGTATATTATGAAGCTCAGCTGAGAGTAATATTTACTGATAATAACTTTACGAACAATGTATTACAGAGTAGTTGAATTAAAAATCATATGGGGTGAATGGGAGAAAGGAAAGTGAGTGAAAGAGAACAAGGGAGTGAAAAAGACTGTGTTGTGAGGAGGGGTATGTTAGAGAGCTAAGCCTTCAACTTTCATTATGGGAAATCAACTGATCATAAAGAAAATGGAAAAAAATCAATAAAAAGAGGTCTAGAATGCTATTTAGAAACAGGGAGTTAAAAGTAAGATTGAATAGTCAAATTAAAAATAATTGTTTGGAGAAAAGTTAAAGGATGAAGCAGGGAATTATATTTTCTTATACGTTTGTGGTATCATTTAGCTTTAAAAAATTATATGTCTGTATTAGTTTGAAAAGGATAACATTTAAATTTCAAAAGTAACTTCCATAGGCTAGACATGTAGGTTAGTGGTGGAGTATTTGTCTAGCATGCCCAAAACCTGGGTTTCAATCCCCAGTATTTAAAAAAAAAAAATTTATTTATTTATTTATTTAGTTGTAGTTGGGCACAATATCCTTATTTAATTTATTTATTTATTTTTATGTGGTGCTGAGGATAGAACCCGGGTCCCGCCCGTGCTAGGCAAGCACTCTACTGCTGACCCACAATCCCAGCCCTCAATCCCCAGTATTGCAAACAAATAAAACAATGAGCCAGGCATTGTGGAACATGCCTGTAATCCTGGCTACACAGGAGGCTGAGGTAGGAGGATGGCAAATTCAAAGCCAGCCTCAGCAACTTAGTGAGGTGCTAAGCAACTTAGTGTGACCCTATCTTAAAATAAAAAATAAAAGGGCTGGGGATGTGGCTCAGTCATTAAGCACCTCCGAGTTCAATTTCTGGTACCATCACCACCACCACCGCCAACAACAACAAATTTGTTCAATAACAAATACCACAAAAACAAAAACTTCCCCAAAGTCACACAGCCAGTAAGTGGTAGGTGTGACATCTTAATGTGAGCTATCTTAATTTCCATGCTGTCAGCCAATATCCTATCTTCATTTATGGAGGTAACACAAAAAACGATGGCCCCTATTGGGATTAGGCATTGGTGGTAACTGCATAAATGTGGCACAAACAAGTCTTCCTTATTCAGCGCCCAGCAAGACAGAAGCAGATAGCAAGACAATGATTGGACAGATTGGTTGCTGAAAATTTTATCAGTAGAGATTTTAAGTGAGGAGCATTGAAGTTTGATATTTTGGACAGTTTACATAGTTCAAGCTAATATCTTGTCCTTAGGAAAACATTTAAAGGCATTTAGGTGATATGACTCAGTTGAAAGAATGCAAAACATTTCTACATGGAATGGTGGAGTCTATAAGGATCTGGCATTTCGGAATTTTTGATACAACCATGCTAGTCAAAGGGGGTTTTAGATCCTACTACTTGACAAGTAAGATGAATTCAATATTTTCTCCATCTAAACAGTCTCCTTTCTATCTTTTCACCTTTACTTGCTCATTCAAAATTTCTGTTGATGGTCAAAATGCTAACTGTGGCTCAGGACCTGAGAAGAAAGAGGGAACAGCTCCTTTTAGAAAGTATTTTAAAAGTTTTCTCTGTGGGGGGGTGGATCCATAAAGATCACTCCTATGTCACTGACATGAGAGGGTGGGATCACCATCCCCTCCTGCCATGCACATAACCTCAAAGTATCCTACAGAGGCTTGTTTCCTTATAAGGATGTGGTATGGGGAGGAAAAGAGCAAAGAAAATGAAATTAACATGAGGAATAGATTCAAAGATTCCATCTCTAAACCTTCACAAATCAAGTACTTGAAAGGTTTTGCCAACTTTTTGGACATATTGAAAGCAAATACTAGTGTTTGAATATATATTATAAAAATAATAGTATTTCTGCTTGATACCTAGAAATTTACTTATAGAAAAATGAAGACTTCAATTTAAATGTTTAATTATTGCTTTAAAAAATAGCCACCATACTAGTTTTGCAAGTTATTATTTTTGTCCTTTGAAAAGATCTTTTAAAAATATCTAGGAGAGAACCCCCATCTTAACAGGCTAATATATTGGCATGAATTAAGTGATAAGCAGAGAGAAATAGAAAAAGTCACAACAAACAAAAAGACACAGTGTGATACTGGGTAGGGCAGGTTTTTTTTTTTTTTTTGTTTTGTTTTGTTTTTAATCTTAATATATCTTAGAAGGCTTTACATGTCAAGACACATAGGTCTACCATATCCTTTAAATGGCTACATGGTGTTCCATTTTATGCATTCATGTATTGATTTAACAAATTCCCTACTGGTGAATAATCAGCTTGCTTCCAACAGTTCCCTCTTATAAAACTATAGGAATTAAAACACTTGTACAAACATTGTTCATTTTCCCAATTATAGATTCGGGTTAAATCAACTTTACAACACTCTAGAGACTTTTTTTCAAGTAACCATAAGGTAAAGTTCTATCCTACTATGACTAAAGGACTGAAACAAATTCAGAAGTGCTTAGCCTATGGGTTCCACCAGACTGAACAATGCAGAATATCTATTTTAGCTAAGAAGAGATGCTATTTATTTATTTATTTATTTATTTTCAGAGACAGTTCCTGGCTTCCTTGAGTTAAGTGTGCAAACACAAAAGGGTCTAAAATTACCCTCTAAATACAAATGAAATCTTTAGATTTTGACTCAAAGAAGAGGAGCACTAGAACACTGTTTGGACTTTTGCCACTCAGATGAAGTATAAACAAGCTTCTTTGCCCCTGAACTAAGCTGTAATTCTTTCCCTTGATCTATCTCGGCCTTTTCTGAAATCCCCATCAATGAACTATGGAAACAAAAAGAAGCTACAAAGACTGGTGAGAAGCAAAGTATAGGCCTGCTGTAAATATGTAATGTTCTCTTTTGATAACCCTTCAACAAGAAAGTATTTTGTGTGCCACCAATTGGTATTAGGGGTCACTTGCACAGTTTCAATATGGACATAAGAATAAGGAGACAAAGAATAGTTAATATCAATCTTAACTAAACTGTTCCAGGAAACAGAAGAGGTAGTAAGATCCAATATAATCTTGTACTCAAATCAGATAAGGATTCTATAAGGTAGTGAAATTATATGCCATTCCTAATTTAAGAACACAGATACAGAAATACTAACTACAAAACCAGAATCCAGTATCAAAAACTGTTGCACCATGTCAACCACAACATGATCAAATAAAGTTTATCTCACATATAAAAGAACAACTTAGCATTTCAAAATCTATTATTGTAACTTTTAAATTAACAGATTAGGGAAGAAAGATCACATGACTATTCTAATGGAGACAAAAAGAATATTTGATACAATTCAATATTCATTAAAAAATTTAAATAAGATAAAGTGTCTCCATCAAATATTTGTACTAAATAAACTATCTAAGGGGAAATAGAAGAATTTTCTTTAAGTTTGATAGAAGTTTAAACATGGTTTTGGAGGCCCTGTTCATCCCAGTGATAGATAAACAATAAATAAAAAGTTGTAGGACTGAAAAACAAGAACAAAACAGTATCTTTTACACAGAAGCAGGATTGATGTAAACTCAACAGACCAAAACCATTTATATTTCTATAAACCAAAAATAAAAAATCTGATTAATAAAATTAATGGCAACAAAAATTGCAAAATACTTAGGAATTATTCCTACAAGGAAAAACTTTATTAACAATAATAGAGTTATACCATGTTCATGGATAAAATGATATTATAAAAAGATATCAGTGGTTCTTAAAGTAAATATAAATTCAATGCAATCAATAAATATAAATTCAGTTTTTTTTTTTTTTTTTTTTCCTGAAGCTAACATTCTGTGGAAGAGTGATGTTAGAATTCTATGGAAAAGAGATAAGAATAACCAAGGAAATTTTGAAGAACTATTTGGGGACAAAGCTTTCTATACCAGATACCAAGACATATATTAAAGTTATAATGATTAAGACAACAGAATATTAGAGAAGCCAGTGGACTATAAGAAAATCCAGAACAGACCTATGTAATTTGACTACTTAAAACTTAAAACAACAAAATCAAACCCAAAACCAACTTCTAACAGGACAGCATAAGTAAAGTATCTTTGGATACACTTTGGGAAAAGCATTTGGGAATCTACCTTATTTAAAAATAAAGGTGCTTCTAAACAACATTTAGGTCAAACTGCTCTTGACAACAGTAAAATGATTATACAGAAGTAGTATAGCACAGTGGTTAAAAAACAGATGTTAGCAGGAGACCTCTTGGGTTTATGTTCTCATTGTCATCTTGTTGCTGTGTGACTTTAAGACAGTTATTACTTAGTTATTGGATAGACAGCATCTCTATTTGTCCAATGGAGACAAATGCCTTATTGTATTGTTGTGGGATTACATAAATTTGCACCTGTAAAGTGCCTGGCATAATGAGGATACAGTCATTGTTAGGGTTCAAGAGTCACTAAGAATTGATTACTGTTATGACTGCATCACTACTGTTATCTTAAATTTTTATAATGCTTTATAAATTTTCAACCATTTTTCATTTCTGTGGTCTCGTTCATTAGAGTACCTCTATGGATAGATGAGGAAGGTTCCAGCTAACAGCTTCTGTGAATTTCTTCCTCAACTATAAAATGAGGGAATAATCTCTAGGGCTCTTTTTTGGCTCAAAAAAAAATTCATTTCTATTTTACAAGAAAGAGATTTGAGGCAAAGAGATGTTAACTGACTTGCCTTAGGTCATGAGAGTTACTAGCAGATTTAGGATTAAAACCTAGGTCTCCCAGATTAATTTGCATTTCAAAGATACAATAATGATTTCCCTAGACTCTCTGTATCTACATTTCTTCTTAGAATTGTAAGCAGATAGTTAGGAAGGTAATTCACTTGGGGATCATTTAGAACATTATAGATATATTCCTGTGACTGGAAACACCTACCTCATTACCAGAGAGGGAGTTAGTGGAGATACACCTCTTTTGTGAACAACAGTAATATGGAGAATGGTAATATGGGTAATAATATGGGGCTGGCAGGGAGCAGGAGAAAGGATTACCTGGGCAAGCAGACCTGGTTGGATCTGAAGAGGCTGAGCTCCTGGGGCTTGAGTGACAATAGGCACCGCATTTTCCATTCGCACTGAGTAGCCAGCGTGCTTCGAGGGGGAAGCCTGCAAGCCTATTACAGACAGTGGGTGAGGGAGAGAGGAGTTAGTTGACAGGAAACAGTGGATGACATAGCCAACTGTGTCATCTTTTATCTCCAAGTCCCAACCCATCAACCAGGTGCTGCCTGGCTCTTTGGAAGTTTCCCCTTTAGTTTCTACTTGAATTTAAAAAATAAAAACTCCTCCTGTAATCTCAAATGTTTTCAAAAGACTAGAAGGTCAATTAAATTCTGTACTCAAGAGGTGGACAGTTATGTTGACAAATTACAACAGGACAATAAGAGCTTCTGACAATCAAGATATGCCTGTGTAGGTCACTGCAAAGGGGTCAGAGAGAGAATGGATGAATCTGTTTTGGAATTACATTGACCAAACCTAAACAACCACACACATGCTTACTGTGGGCTTTGCAAGAATAAAATTTGTAATTCCCGTGTAAATTGTGACAAGGTACACAGTCACCTCTAGCTTGGAGAGTCTACAGAAGAGTACTGGGTTTGTGGCCAAAGGATGATTTGGGGGAGGCAGCCCCAGGAGGTACTGTTCAGTGTTTTTCAGATTTATATTCTCCATGTGAACTGGGACTCTGTTGGCTGTCAGAGAGACTGGCAATTTTCTATAGTAAAGCACACAGAGAGTATTTCATGTGAGGGAAGCAGGAGCTGACATCAGCATGACAATGGGAGCACAGACAATGTGCTTATTTACAGGCAGCTGGCCAGGGACACAATCCCTGGCAGGTGGTGAGAATAACAACAAACTGACTTGGTGCAGAAGCCCAAGTCCTATTGTTTCTAGGTTGGTCACAGTAGGATAGGAGCCCCCAAGCTCAGTGATACCAGAGCTCTCACTGAAAGAAACCAAGAGGGCTTTCTTCCATGAAAGTGAGCTGCCAGAAAACTGCAGGTGTCAGGCCCTAGAGGTGGTCCTGCAAGAAGCAGAGGAGGGGCTGGCTCGGCCATCCTCACCTTGGAAGCCAGGAGGACACACGATGAGAGCTTGCTGGAAGGGGTCAGGCCGGGCACAAATCTGGGCTGTTCCCGTCTGCAGGGGCATGCTCCGCTGGGCCACTGCAGCCATGGATGCCGCTGAGGGCTGGTAGAGTGTAGATTGGTAGTTTAGTATGGAGACTTCGGGATTGGCTAAGGAAATAGTGGCACTGGTGGAGGTGGGAGCCTAAAGGAATGATGGGGATTAAACAAAAATAAACACAAATAAAAAATGAGGGAGGTGGTATGTTGGGAGACGCGAGTCTAAATCAAATAAATGAACTCAAGGAAGACAAACCGACAAAAACCAAGAGCAAAAAAAGCAAAAGGTGGAGAGGAGCAGAAAGACAGGCACCTGAAGCCACAGGAGACATACCCTGCCTCGATTGATCACCATCTGTGGGGCCCAGGCATGGGTACAAATGAACAACGGTGCATTGCTATCTAAGAACTGAGAAGTTCAAAGCCAGGCTGGAAAACTGTGGTAACATGTCTGCCCTTCTGCTGGGACAAATACACCTTCCTAGTAATCTGGGTGACCAGGTTTGAATTGAGGGTTTTTGGATTCCTTGAATTCTGCACTGAAACATGGTGATGGGGTGGGGCTGGCAGCGAGCAGAACCCTGTTTTCCTTCTCCTGCGTAAGTTGGGTCCCACCAACTTGAGGGGCTGTGTGAGCATGTGCTGTCCTCCAGTCCATACGTCTAAGCTCTGCTCACATCCCCTTCCCTTGGGCCTGCTGGTGTAGTCCTCTAGAGGCTCCTCTAGGCCCTAAAGACGCTGGGTCTTAGCGTGGAAGCCCGCACACCCAAAGGTAAGCCAGAGCGGGGCCCTGCGCAGGGGAGCAGGATGCAAGGCTGGCTCTCTTGTCTGAGCTCCATGCACTTAGGCTGGTGCTGTAGTAATAACCACAGCTGGAGGCAGAGGCTGGTGAGTCCAGAGAATTTAAATGGAGGAAATTGACAAGGGCAAGCCATTGCAATGACGTCCCCTCCTTTCTTTCAGAAAGAGATATCATTAGAGAGTGAACTTCTCTGAGAGGCACGGCTACAGAGGAAAACAAATTCTAAACTGGGAATTTTCCAGCTTTCCCCCTTCTTAGCGTCGTCACACTGATCCTTCAGCAAGAGGGAGAGGTTGCTAATGACTTCAGGTTCAACATTGTCTACAGGAGATTTTCTAGAAGGTTCAAGGACTAAGGAATAAAGAGCAAAAGAGCCAGAAGGATATCTTGGACACACAATACACAAAGACCATTTCAAGTGGAATATGTATATATGTCAAATTTGATAAAAAAAGAACAAGTCTCATTTTACATGTTTTATATATATGTATATATATATAATTTTTTTTTGTACCAGGAACTGAATCCAGGGGTGCTTAACCACTGACCACATCCCCAGACCTTTTAAAATATTTTTATTTAGAGTCAGGGTCTCACTGAGTTACTTAGAGCCTCACTAAGTTGCTGAGGCTGGCTTTGAACTCATGATGCTCCTGCCTCAGCCTCCTGAGCTGCTGGAATTATAGGCGTGTGCCACTGTATCCAGCTTATATTTAGATTTTGTGCTGAAATATTAGTGCAAAGCAAATTAATTTGCTTGCAAATAATCACTAACTTCTGTGGCATGCATACCTGGATTCCAGGGTACATATTTTAAAACACTCACACGTTTGCAGTACCACATGGCCTATCTCCACACAGTGTGACTGGACACATGTGCGCACATGTGGGTCAGCGTTTATGTCCTGTTACTGAGGACTTGATCTGTGTTTCCTCTTTGTCCTCCTCACACCACCCTCTCCCCTGAGGTGGTAGCTTCCCCACATACACTTTCCCACTGTCTGTGACACCTGGCTTCTCCTCAGCTTTAGTCCCTAAGCGTCTCCCTGCTTGGGGCCCTAGCACAAACGTCCTGCAGGTTTCCAAGCTCATGTGAGCTACCTCACCCTCTGGTCAGTGCTGCTTCTGTCTTCTCAATGTCCCTGGAACCCACGAACTCTTTTCAGTTGCTTCTTTCTGGTGCCTGGGACCTATCGGGCTCTAATGGAAGATGTCCTGGGCTCTACATCTTCTCTTCCAATGCTTGGGTACACAGTAGATGGTTCTTTCCAAGACTCCCCTGTGCATG